>NC_143579.1:27901062-28217984 GCF_048544385.1 Mastigoproctus giganteus
TTGAGCATCTCATTTGGGGCTGTGCTTTCAGTTATTGCTTCAGAATATACTAAAAGCATTTGTCTAGAATGAGATTGGAAACACTGGGAATGCCACATACTAACCCACCGCATTGTTTACTAGAGTGTACAATGCTAAGCATTATTAGGCTGTTATAAGTAGAGTCCTTAAAATATTTATAATATAGTTGGGCAGAATTGTTTTTTTGCACAATTTTAAATGGGCCTAAGTCAGACTATGTGAAACAGTCCTATACCATTTTTCTGCCATCACTGAATTTCATTATGAGTACAGTGCTGTGAGTCTGCCTGAAACCATTTATGAATAAACATTACAGCCAGATGCATTTGCATGAATTAATTTTTAAAAAATAAAAATGTGGGACACAGCTGCTGAGGCAGCAGTCTGTCACCTTGAACCCATGCAAATTATGAATATGACTACCATATAAGTTATTTTAGAATTGTAGTGTCCGTCACAGATGACTGTGATTTGACTTATATTTATTGTAAACAGATGAATCAGTAAATGTTAATTTATTATGATTATTTTCTAAAAATAATTTTAACCTAAAACATTATCCATAAAATCAGTTTTACTTATAAAACATAACATTAAATATTTTACAGATATAAGAGATTACTTTTAGTCCCAATAGTATCAACAATTACAATTATTCCTTGTCTCTTGCTGCCTTGGTGCAGTCATCTTAACCAACATCTAATAAAATTGGAAAACATGTACCACTTATGAAATGTATGTGTAGCAAAATTTTCACAAAACTTCCAAATAAAATAGAACTGTTGGAAAAAAGAAACTGTTTAGTATCCCATTTCATCTTTGTTCAGATGATGAGACACCCTCACCTTGAACTTATGGAAAAAATCTAGATTTCAAAGTTTCATTACTATTAGATAACTTGCCAGGCCATCCAAAAGATTTATCATCCAAACATTGAGTTGATATTCCTACCACCTAATACAACTTCTTCAATTTACCTTTAAAACTCATATCAGAAAATCGTTACAATGGGTTTTGGAAAAAGTTGATTACGAATCTATTAAAGTGATGGATGCATGGAAACATTTTTCAGTTGTGGACTGTGGAATCATAGCTTTATCGCTCAAAGTAAAACCAACCATCAACATTAACTGAATGGTAGAAAAATGTATGGCCAGAGTCAGTTTATTCAGGAAATATGGTCAAACTGGCAGAAAACAGAATCAGTGCAACTTGCTAAGTCGGTAGGATGGTTTTGATGATATGACTACTGAAGATGTTCAAGAATTACTGGTAGGAAAGGAGGCTGGCCAAGTGGATTTGGTGGAAATGGCATCGGAGGTAAATCAGATCAATTCAGAGGATGATATTGCAGATGACAATTTTCAAGTTCCAAATTTTACACTAAAAAGCATACGGGAAGACATAAACTTAGCTCAGCAATTAGAATCTTATTTTTTGGAGGCAGATGCTTTGACTGAAAGGAGCACAAAGTTCAAAAGGGAGCTTCAGAAATGCTTAGCTCCATACCATTCAATTTACAAAGATTTATCAAGTAAAAGCAAACAAACCCAGATTACTGATTTTTTTTAGAGAGAGCAGAAGAATACATGAAATCTAGATGCTGCAAGAGAAAGTTCAGAAGGTGAAGATTTTCTGCAACAGAGGAATTGTTCTCATTTGATTGTACTTAGCAGCAATGAAGAGGAAGGAAATTAAATGAATGCACATTATCTGACATATATGTATCACAGTCTGTAAGGCGTTTGTTCAGTTATTGCCATTTTTAATAAAAATTTCCAATAGTTATATAAAAAAAAATGAAGTATTTTTGTTAGCTTTTGGAACTTAATCCCTTTTTTTTGCACTGGTTCTTAGTCGCGTATAACACAGTTTCGCACTACATGAGATTTTATAGGAACCTAACTACCGTGTTATACAAGGATTACTTGTACTATCAACAATGGCCAAAATCCAATTCCTGCTCTTGCCTGACTATCTATTGACTCTTGAAAAGGAAACTGTCCGTACACTCTTAAAAATTCATCTTTCCCAGTCTCAAACCCTGATAGATTCTGATCATATGGCTGTAAGTGACAAGTAGATTAAGAGTGGTTTTAAAGTTGGAGATAGGAGAACACACAAATGACAAAAAAATATGAAGTAACTCCCAGCTAGGATTACACTACGCTTTTGTTCTCAGCTTTATTCTCTGCAATGTGATGTGCATTAAAAAATCTTATTTTTGGCATTTCTTGATAACACAGTCATGAATAAATGTTTATAATTGTCTGTCATTTGTGAATTCAACCCTATGCATTGGCTTGGTATGGGAAATTAGATCTTAATTTTCATTGAACTTTTAAGCAATATATCTACCACATATATTAAGAAATTAATGTGTCTTTCTATTTATCAAGATATCACAGATTAGAGATATGTGTTTAATTATGTTTATTTTATTTATTTATTTTTTTTTTTTATGTAGACCCCAAACATGAGAAGTATTAGAACCTATAGTACTTAGTACCATGCTTGGGTTAGCTGTACACTGCCTGACCACTTTATTTGGATCATGGAGAGTTGGGGTGTTTGCAGTACTTATCCAAAAATATGTAAATTAAGTTGTGTTATATGTGCAGGAAAGCACTAGAAAACTGTAACTTGACTAGTGCATAAATTAGTTGGAACTTGTGGGATCTTGTGGACTTCCAAAGGGATATGATTGTTGATGTGTATTTAGCAGATGTTGTAGCAGGGAGGACAGCTGCACACAAATGCATCTGTTCTCTCTGCTACAAAGACTAGTGTGTCATTCAAATCTTTAACAATGAAAAAACACACGAATAGTTGCAACTCCGGTCATAAATTTAAGATAATGCTCATTAGTATTTGGAGCAGATTATCAAGTGTAATTATCAATAAACAACGGAACAATTAGCCGCTGCATTTAATTTTGGAACACCATGTGAAGAATCCTACAAAGAATGTACTATGAGAGGTAGTAGACCCTCTTGGAATCCACTGGTCTCAAACACCATTTAAAAATACAGCTCCATTAGTATAACAGTTGACAACCCAGTTTTGAATTAATTAGTTGTGATGGTATACTGTTATATCATTGGGATACCTTCCCACTCACCGGTGATGGGTCAAATAGCCCGTAACGGCTCTCCGGATGGTAGTATGAACTGAGAGTAAGTAACGGTTGCATTAACTTATATGACTAATTGTATTTCTTAATGTAAGTGGTAGCAATTTTCATAGCATTTAACTTTGTTGCGTATAGATATTTCTCATTCAGACCTTTTTTTTTTTTTTTTTTTTTTGTCTAGTCGAAAATTGATGACAAGTGATATTCAGTATGGCAAAACACACCTCTGCATTATGTCACTAATTACTAATTGAGTATATGTGTAAGAGTAATCATAGCATCTGTTTATAATACAGTCAAAATGTAATGTAACTTGTCCCTATAGCTTATTATTTGCAACTTTAACTTCATAAATATACAAAGTTTTATTATTGTGAAAAGGTATCTTAAAGATATTTAAAATGTATATTACTTTATTTTATTTTACTTATTTATTCCCCCCCACACACACACTAGTGGTTAATACAATGTTTTGAATCTTGTATTGAAACACTATTTTTATCTTAAGGTACTTCCCTTATGTAGGGGTAGCACAGTTGATATAATCACCATCCTCCCCATGCAAGGAATTTTCATGGGTGTTTTTTGCAACATGGCTGAGTTAGTCAGTTTCAGTAAAGGGTAGCATGGTTTTTTGTCCAGTAAACAGCAAATTGACCACAGAACATAGTAATTTACAGACATATTATATATGGCAATCTAAGGGGGGAACCTTGGGGTCCGCTTCTCAACACTTGAATATTATATATGGTGCAATATGGCCTAAGTTGCTGATGTGCCTAAAACCTACAACAACATTAAAGTTATTTACTTAAAAGAGCACACACTGACGGTAAGGTTACCAAACAGGTTATAGCCTAAGTGAAAATGATGAATGATTAAAAAAATCTTTTTTGTTTTGTTTTGTTTAATCTATTTAGCCAGCTGTAACTTCTTGACTAGGAGTCACAGTTATTATTCACTGCAGTTTATAAAATTAAAATGTCAGGTAAATATTGTGATGACATATATTTACTTGGCAGGATGATTTGATCAACTTTTAAAGTCATGCATCAATTAAGAGAGATAAATGCCAATTAAAACACTGTTACACTGAAAATACTTTTTTTTTTTTTTACAGCAAGTCCTTGATGACCAGGAAAGAAAGGAGAAAAGACAATAGCATAAGATAGTGATTGATCTTGAAATTTTCTTATATACATAGCATCTTTAACTTTTCTTTTGATAAATTCCTCTCCTCCCCACCATCCTGTCTCACTGATGTACATTTTTCCATAGCCGTATGTATTTCTGTGTATAATATGCTTTTTCCTAGTTGGGGGAATCACAACACTTAAAATATTCCCATTGTTTACACCTATAAACAAAACAGGCAAATTTTTTTTTTTTGTGATGCAGTTGCCTTTGGCTGTGAGGCGATACATTATATACAAAAATGGGTAAGGGAAACCAACTTTTGAATAAGCCCAGCAAGACAGGGCTTATTCAAAAGTTGAATTGCCAAACATTATAAACATGTAGAAAAGGGAAATCAGAGGTAGATGAACACACTTATGAATGCTCCCATGTTTTAATGTAAAAAAAAGCTTCAAAGTAATCAAATGGGAGAGATTGTACTGGTCAGCATTAATTTCCTCTCTGAAATATTTTTGGCAGATTCTCATTGGAAATTCTCATTGGATTTGGCATAGGAAATACGTTCAAAAACTCAGATATGTGCTTAAAAAGTTCTCATCACCCCCAATTTTCAAATAACTTAGGTTAACGACTGAAAACCAAGACCTATAGGTTGGTTTAATCATCTTTTTCGTCTACTTTATCTATTTATTATTATTATTATTATTATTATTATTATTTTTTTTTTTTTTTTTAAATTTTTTTTGCTAGGACATTCAGGAGATTTCTAGAGCAGTAAGGAGCTTTCTGGAACATTCGAGAAAGGTCAGGATGTTTCTGGAAGGTTCTAGAACTTCCAGTGGAGTTCTCTAGAAACTTCTACGTGTGTGTGTGTGTGTGTGGACGGACAAAAAGGTAATTATTTGTGTATTTGGTAGGGGAGTTGAGCTATCAGGTGTAATAACCATAGAAGAATTGAGAGAACCAGTAAGCATAATTATTGTAAGTACCTGAAGCTGTGGGTCTCAGGACTTTAACTACTTTTTCAGGGGGGTCGGCAGCGCAAATCGTAGGAGCCACTGCAATAAGCCAGGTCTCTGTTTCTGATGTACACATAAAAGTTATACGTATACATCATAGCCGACCCGGCAAAGACTAGAAGGAAGAATAAAAGAATAAATAAACTTAAAAAAAAAAAATAAATAAATAAATAATTTCATGCCGATAGAATCCTGTGAAAAAAGAAAAATGAAATATGAAATCTAAGAGATGGGGCAAAACAAGAAAACTTACTGTCTGTATTGACCGGAAATCCTAGGACCCACAGCTTTAGATACTTACAATAATTATGCTTATATTAACTGCATTTTATTTCAGGTAATTTGTTTTTTGCATACTGCTTCTCCCAATTCTTCCATGGTTATTACACCTGACAGCTGTTTGTTGTTTGTTTGTTATTTGGTTTTTAGGAGCATTAGCAACTAAGGCATATTGCTCCGGGGATATGCGGTGGTCATTCCTTGACTTTTCCGCATCCTCCGTATTTGGTGGTCACGGGCTCGAACTCCGGTCTAATCAAGAAGCGTGTGCTACGCACTGCTGCTCCTGCCCACCTGGGTACGGAGGCGCCCTACCTGATGGCAAATACACTGATAATTACCTTTTTGTCTATTTTTCATTATGGTTGCTGGTTTTTTCTACGTTTACCGTAGTACTCTGGATCCATAACCCAGTCTTATATATTTTTTATTAAATTTCAATTTCTCATTCCTGCTTACTAAGACTTTCAGTAATTTCATTCCATCTTTATCATTTTATATATATATATATATATATATATAAGACTGGGTTATGGATCTGATATGTATATATCGGGTATGGATCCGATATATATATATAGAATGAATTCCGCACCAAGAAAGCATTTTCGTATTTCGAAAAGTGTATGTGTGTTTCAGAGAGTGAGTGGTGGACAAAAGTGAACAAGTTTTGGTGAATTAGTGTTGTAAACAAGTGGAGTGTGCATAAGTTTAAATCATGAACTGTGTTTAAATTAGAAATAAAAATCTACAATTTCTTAATTGTGTGCTTATGTACATGTACTTCAACCGTAAATGAAATAAGCAGCGTCCTTGCTGAAATAAGCCTGATAGCCTTTGCTACATTTGCAGAGAAAATTGTATTAAAATTGCAGCATAAGCCACTGTTACAACTTATGAGAGTTCCTGTAGCTCATGTTCAAGGACATTAATAGGCTGGCTTAGAGGTAATCATAAATTGATGCGTTTTGCTGTTCCGGTGATATGGTGGATATCTCGAGACCACATAAACGATTGTTACTTTCACATGACCAATATTTCTGGTTCTTCTAGGAAATCCAAGCATAAAGTAGAGTATCCAAACATACTTTCTGCTACAAGGCTAATTCCTCACAATGATACAATGCCAAAGCCTCCAGAAACTTATAGACTTGAAACTTGCAGACTTTTCGAAATTTGTGATTGAAAAAGGAGTCTCCAGATGATGCAGAGCCCAGAATGAGTACAGATCCAGACTTTTCAACTCTTGATATACTGCAAAGCCGCATCTAAGAATTAAACGCTTTGGTCAGAGATTTGTACCTCTCCAAAACCGAGGCTCAATTACTAGGATAACTGCTTGAGCAGTGGAATCTTCTTGAAAAGGGTGTCAAGGTGTATTTTTATAGGAAGAGGCAATCTAACCTAACAACCTATTACTCCATGGATGGTACTTCAGTTTATTGTAACAATGTCCTGGAATTAATGAGTTACATCTCAAGCACATCCCCGAGCAGTGGAGGCTTTCATTGATTCATCCAAGGTGAGTTTGAAAGCAGTTTTACTCTATAATGGAAATAAGTATTTCTCTATACCATTGGCCCATACTGAGCCGAAATAAAAGTGGTAGCATTGCTGAATGGGTTGCAAGGTGGATACACTAAATACTGCTACTTTTTATGCAAGTGGGACAACTCAGCAAAGGATTGACACTACAGGGTAAAAAAAAAAAATAAAAAATGGCCAGACCGTTCAGAAACTACACCAGGCCAGAAAAATGTAGCACATCCTCCTTTGATGGATAAGTCAAAAATCTATTTACCTCCATTGCACATCAAGCTAGGTTTGATAAAAAAATATTTGTGAAAGCAATGGACAAAAAAAAGAACGATTTTCCTGTTTGAGATAAACGTTTACTTGAATCAGTGTGGCCCAGAATCAAATTGTTATTCCAAGATGAGGAATTCACTAAAAAATTAAATGCTACAGAAATAAGAGCCTGGAAGGCATTTGAAAACATCTGCTGGAACTTTTTTTTTTGGCAATGAGAAATCACAAATTACAGTGAAATTGTGGATGAGCTAATGTTGGGAATCATGTTAAAGCTTCATTTCCTAAACACTAATTTAGAATTTTTTTCTGAAAACTTGGGAGCAGTTAGGTTAATTAATGATTCATCTCTAACAGAATCTCTCCACTCGCTGTCTCATAGACATACTGTTTCTGCTGCATGCCTCTTCTACAGATACTTCCATGGGCACTGTTCTTCTGAATTGGCTTCTATAATTCCTGCTCTCTCTCTTTCAAAACAGTCCGAACATGTGCCGCCACCAACCAACATCCATTTACTGTCCAACTTCAAACTCACAGAACCAGCTTTTCATCTTCCTCGTTTATTCATTCAACTGCCGTTTCCTGGGACAACCTTCCTTCATACGTATTTCCTGAAAATTACAGTCTACAGAAGTTCAAGTCCAATGTCAACAAATATCTTCTTTCATCTTCTCAACCTCCAACCCAAGCACGGTATTACGTACTATAGGTTCTAATACCTCTTGTGTTTGGTGTTTACATAAAAAAAAAAAAAAAAAAAAAAGTCTCAGATGAACACTGTGAAAGGTTTCGTCAAGGTTCTCAAATGGAAAAAATATACTACGGAAAATGGAGTACAAATATGTTGGCAGGCTACTGTTAGAATCTCATATGAAAGACACCAGTGGATGATTATAAAAGAAAAAAAGAAAAAATAAGTGTTGTGTTTTCAGATAATTTTTTTGTAAATGTTTATCTACTCATGGAGGAAACTTATTCCAGTTAATGAGCAAGCTGGTGGGACTGTTAGTAATTCTGGGTATAACCTTCATGCACAAGTACATGGTGGGTGACCACCCAGGTGTGAACCAACGTAAGCAGGGGTCGAGGTGTGGCTGCCCACACCACATGGAGGAACGCTGCCCCTCTATGTTACCAGGCAGTACTAGGTGGTAGATGACTCATCAACCGGTGAAATACCACCACTTTGCTTATTGGAGGCTTGAAGTGATGGAACCCATGTTTAGTCTCTAGAGCTAAGTTCCGGCCAACCCTTCCCTATCTCTTCCATCACGCAGTATGATTGATGATTTTTGAGGTTATGATGAATGTCATGGCGAGATCCAATATTCCTTACATTTCGAGGGTACAGCTCTAAAACGGTGTTCGCAGGCCGGCCGCTAGATAGTACACCAGACCAAACCTATTGGTAACTCTCTAGGAGGCTTCCGGATCAGCTAGTGTATAATCTTCCTACCTCTACTCTGCCAGATAGTGACTGGAGGGAGTCCGAGTAGTGTGTATGCGGGGAGCATTGTTGAGGCCACGTTATGTCAAGGATCTGGGTATATTCTTACCACATGTACGCCATATCCAAAAATTTCATTGCTTCATACAGCATGTCCCACCCACTTTTGCTTACTATCGAATACACCATGAATTGTCAAAATAATAGAGCAAGCTTATCTGCGAAAAGATCTAAACCTCCCAAGGACTTCCTAATTCATTTCAGAAATATACATGGTCTCAATTCCAATCTCAACGATGTCCATTTTCACTTGCAGTCTTCCAAACCCCATGTACTTTTTCTGACTGAATCTCAGTTATCAGTTGATTCAACTACTGCTCATCTCAGATGTCCAAATTATTTGTTGTATGATTCCTTTCGCCTCAAAGGTGGTACTTGTGCATATGTCCGTTCTGATATTCCCTGTCAGAGATTTGGCAATTTGGAATCTCCTCTCTTTGATCTTCTCTGGCTTAAAACCTCTCTACCTCATTGTGTAAAATTCATCTGTTGTCTCTACCGTTCTCCCAACTCCACTAATCACTTGGAGCTCTTTGACTTCCTCTCTTTGCAACTTGACTTTCTCCAGTCCAACTTTCCTAACAGTGAGGTAATTTTCCTTGGTGATTTTAACGTTCACAACTCCAGCTGGCTTCCGTTTTCTAGTCACACTGACCCAGCAGGTCAAGATGCTGAGGCTTTTGCAATTACTAATGACCTACCACAGATTGTTCATTTACCTACAAAAATACCGGACAATCCTAATCATACAGCCAATACGCTTGATCTTTTTCTCACAAAGAACCCTTCTAAGTACAAAGTTGAAGTGAGAGGTCCTTTAGGCACTTCAGATCACAACTTGGTGATTGTCTCTTCTCCAATGGAACCTTTATCTCATGGCTATTCCCAACCTCGTATTGTTTGGCATTACAAGAATGCAAAATGGGATGACCTGCGAGACTTCTTTTCTTCTTTTCCTTGGTCTGATTACTGTTTCAAGACTTCTGATGTCAACGTTTGCTCAGATCGTGTCAGTGAAATTATTCTTGCAGGAATGGAATCCTTTATCCCACACTCCACTTTAAAATCTCGTCCTTTATCTAAACCTTGGTTTTCCAATAAATGTGCTAAGGCTGTCCAAGAGAAGAATGTTGCATATCGTAATTGGCTTGTTTCTAATTCCTCAGTTTCATTTTCTGCCTACACCAGAGCTCGCAACAATTGTAAAGCAGTTATTAATCAGTCCAAACTAGGGTTTGAACAGGCTAAGAGTAGAAAACGTGCTTCTTGCCCTAATGGTAGCCGAGCATTCTGGTCTCTTGCCAAAGCTGTTGTCCGCAACTTTTGCCCATCTCTGCTCCCACCTCTGTCCAAACCAGATGGTTCTGTTGTCACTTCAGCCAAGGATAAAGCTGACCTGCTAGCATCCCATTTTTCTTCGAGTTCATGTATTAATGATCTTGGTAAAACACCTCCCACCATTCCCAACATGCTCCATTCAATGCCACCTGTGGTCTTCCGTCAAAAGGATATCAGAAGGATTTTGATGTATCTTGATGCTAAGAAAGCTCCAGGTCCTGATGGTATTTCTCCCCTTGTTCTCAAAACATGTGATCCTGAACTTACTCCTATTCTTTGCTGCCTTTTTTCACTTTCTTATTCCAAAGGTGTTTTTCCTTCTGCTGGGAAATTTGCTCATATCCAGGCAGTTCCTAAAAAGGGTGACAAATCCCTCCCATCCAATTATCTTCCCATTGCAATTACTTCTACTCTTTCTAAAGTAATGGAGAAATCAATTAACCGCCAACTGTTAAAGTACCTAGAAACCTTCCGTCTGATCAACGATCGCCAGTATGGATTCCGTCAGTGTCGATCCACTGGTGATATTCTGGCTTATGTTACCCATTTATGGACTAATTCAATGGAAAGGTTCGGTGAAACACAAGTAGTTGCTCTTGATATCTCAAAGGCTTTTGATCGTGTTTGGCATAAAGGTCTTCTAAACAAGCTTCCATCTTATGGTTTGCCAACTGTTTTTAGTAATTGGTTATCCAGTTTTCTCTCTGATCGCTCACTGAAGGTGATGGTAGATGGCTCTCTGTCTTCTAACTTCTCCACTAATGCCGGTGTCCCCCAAGGTTCAGTTGTTTCCCCCACTCTTTTCCTCTTGAATATCAATGACCTTCTTCCATTGACTGGAAATCCTATCCATAGTTTTGCCGATGATAGCACATTGCATTCAACTTTCAATTTTGAGAAACCTTGTCCAGCTCAATCAACTTCAAGTTCTCGAAAATCTGCTGCCAATTCCTTAAATGCCGATCTTCAGGTAATTCTCCAGTGGGGTAAAGACAACTTTGATTTCAACCCTTCTAAAACTCAATCTTGTCTTATATCTCGCAAAAAGGATTCTTCTGCTCCTATGCTTATCTTTAGTGACACTCCGATTACTAGGCAAAATGATATATCTCTTTTGGGGATTACCCTGACTTCTAATCTCTCTTGGCACAAGCACATTACAAATATTGCTTCCTCTGCATCTAAAAAACTTGGTTTTCTCTTTCGCTCTCGCCGTTACTTTTCTTCCAAACAGCTGCTCACTCTGTATAAATCGCAAATCCACTCTGCCATGGAATATTGTTCCCACATCTGGGGTGGTGCCCCCAAAACCTCTCTCAGGCTTCTTGATTCCATTCAGAAGAGGGCAGTTAGGTTAATTAATGATTCATCTCTAACAGAGTCTCTCCACTCGCTTTCTCATAGACACACTGTTTCTGCTGCATGCCTCTTCTACAGATACTTCCATGGGCACTATTCTTGTGAATTGGCTTCTATAATTCCCGCTCTCTCTTTCAAAACAGTCTGAACATGTGCCGCCACCAGCCAACATCCATTTACTGTCCAACTTCAAACCCACAGAACCAACTTTTCATCTTCCTCATTTATTCATTCAACTGCCGTTTTCTGGAACAACCTTCCTTCATACGTATTTCCTGAAAATTACAATCTACAGAAGTTCAAGTCCAATATCAACAAATATCTTCTTTCGTCTTCTCATCCTCCAAGCCAAGCACGGTACTAAGTACTATAGGTTCTAATACCTCTCATGTTTGGGGTTCTCATAAAAAAAAAAAAATAAATAAAATAAAAGCTGGCTTAAAAAAAAAAAAAAAAAAAACTTCATAAAGTTCAGTCAGCCCAAATCTCTTCTCCTGAAGTTTGAATATATAGCTCTGGAATCATTTATAACAATGAAAATTTCACCCTTGTTCATTTTATTTTCTCCCCTCAGAGCCTTGTATGCCTAAATCAGATCTCCCTGGTCCGTAGTTGCCAAATTCTGCAGCTTACCTATTTGAAATTCTTCCTCACATGGGCACCCTTTTTCTAATATCTAGATGTGCTGCCAGTCTTTGGACTCTTGCATGAAACTTGATGTCTTTTTTAGGTGGTCTCCCAATTGCCTTGTACAGTGGGATGACTTCCCTATATTTCCAAGCAAATGTTCAATAAATTGTCAATACCCCCCGGTCAGTGTTTCCCAAACTGGAGTCTGCAGAACCCTGGGGTACTGGTCTGGTCAAATTATTCTTTTTATGTATAGCAAATTGATGATAAATAAAGTTATTATATATTTATGTAAAAATAAGGATAAAGTCTAGTTGTTTTAAACATAAAAATTTGAATTCTCTTTTCAGAAAACCCAAGTGTTTACTCATATGTACACACACACACACACACACACACACACACACACACACACACACACACACACACACACACACACACACACACACACACACACACACACACAGAGAAACTTATGCATGCACATATATATATATATATATATATATACAGGGTGTTTCAGTTAAACGTTTCAGAACTTCTAAGAGGGGTAGGGTACATCCTGACAACTCGAAATCATATAGCAATGTGGGGTCGGAAATGCTTTCCTGAGGCGGTGTTGTACACAGAAGCACCATAAAAAGAAAAGAGACCGTAAGTGAGAAATCGTTTTAATAATACATGAAAAGAAGCAAAAGGTACATGGATTAAAGTAAGTGTTCAAAGTTTCTTCCACGGGCTACAATGCACGCCTCACATCTCCGACGCATGGACATCCAAACATTCTGGAATACTCCAGGCGAATTTCGAATTTCTTCGGCAGCTACTGCGATTCTTGCAACCAGCTCCTCAGCATTGTCAACAGGGGTGTCATAAACTAGCGATTTCATATGACCCCAGAAATAAAAATCAAGACATGATAGGTCGGGTGACCGAGCAGGCCAACGCACGGGACCACCACGTCCGATCCGCTGTTGACCAAATGTGACATCCAGGTAGTTACGAACATCTCCGCTATAATGGGCAGGGGCTCCATCGTGTTGGAACCACATTGTCTGTTGCGTCGATGCAGAAATCTGTTCATCTCTCAAAAGTTGTGGCAATACTTGCTGCAGAAAGATCAAGTAGATAGGTCCGGTTAGACGACACGGTAACAGGTAAGGTCCGATGAGGTGATCTCCCATAATACCGGCCCATACATTGACTGAAAATCGAATCTGTGCTGCACGACGTCATATTGCATGCGGGTTCTCGACCGCCCAGATATGGTCGTTATGCGTGTTGAAAATTCCTTCCCTTGTGAAGGATGCCTCATCGGAAAACAACACTTCAGCAGGAAAAAGGGGATTTGTAGCACATTTTCCAAGGTACCACTGTACGAAAGCAATACGAGGTTGAAGAAACTTCGAACACTTACTTTAATCCATGTACCTTTTGCTTCTTTTCATGTATTATTAAAACGATTTCACACTTACGGTCACTTTTCTTTTTATGGTGCTTCTGTGTACAACACCACTTCAGGAAAGCATTTCCGACCCCACATTGCTATATGATTTTGAGTTGTCAGGATGTACCCTACCCCTCTTAGAAGTTCTGAAACGTTTAACTGAAACACCCTGTATATATATATATACATATAAAATGGTCTGCAAACTTTTTTGTTTTTTGAAGGGATCCATAAACTTTTTTTTTTTTTTTTTTGAAAGGGTCTGTAGATCTCAGCAGTTTGGGACCCACTGCTCTAGGCCTTTCTTTGATACCTGTCTACGGTGATCCCTTTCTTCTACTGTGTTTAATCCAGTCCCCACCAAGTGTATTGGGGTTGCTGTTCCCCAAGCATAAGGCTTTGCATTTTGCCGAATTGAATTGAAACATGGCTGTGACTTTTCTGACAATCCCTGAAGTCTAAGTCATCCTGAAGAAGTGCTGCTTACCACTGATCATTAACTGTGCTACCAGTATAATTTGAAAATGACATTATGTGATGATTATCCATGGATTAATTTTGAAATGAACTGCTCTTTTACCATGCGGATATTGCAGAATTAGTTTATTAATGTTTTGATCTAATTTCTAAACTTAGAGGATGTTTTAGGATCTTCACCATATCCTCTCATCAGAACATACAGGACTGTTAACAGCTTCTCATCCTGGCATGCCGAGTAGCCTTAATTAGAAATCAAAAAAAACCTACCTATTCATTTTAAATTAAGTTTTAAAATTAATTCTTCCTTCTATACTTTTCATGATCATGAGTTACTTAAAAATCTCTTGCTAATTTTTAATATCAGATTAGTAAGACAAAATAAGTAGAGGTTATTGGGCTATAATTAGTTAAGCAGAAAGTAAAAAAATAACATTTTTATAGCATTTAAACTTCTGATAAAGTGGATGATACTTAATGTGGAAAGGCAGAAAGTAATTTTAACAATATGTATTTTTTAATTTTGTTAGGGTTGGAGTAGTGCATATACAGTCGAAGCAATTATTCTTCAAATAGCAGCCACATTGGTTAAAGGTAAAGCTCGCATTCAGTTTGGGGGTAATAAAGTGAACAAGGTAAGCAAGGTATTTATCCAATTTTCGTTTCCTCAGATGATCTCTTATTAGTAAGCTAGTTTTAGAAATTGCCATTGAATTTGATTTACTTTTTTACCTTTTTTCCCCCACCTCATCCCACCCTACATAGAGTTCCCAACTCTATTGAACTTTTTGAATTTTTTTATGCCCTTGGCTCTTGTTTTACACCCTCCCACACCCTCACAAATTTTTATTTTTCACTGATAATTATATATATGTAACGTAATAATTATATACATACTAGGGGCATTTGAAAAGTTTGTCAGTATGAAGGGTTTATTTGAGGAGTCTGGTAATGCATTATTTTTCATCATATTCCCTTTTGGAGCCAGTACACCTTTTCCACTGATATTGCAATGCATTATTCCAGCTGTGAAGAAAGTTTTCTCTTGGGCATTCCAGGAATGCATCCAGTGTAGCAGTGACATCAGCATCAGTGGGAAAATGAATGCTAACCAGATAATTTTTTTCAAATTAGGAAATAGGTGAAAGTCTGGTGCTAGATCTGATGAACATGGTAGATGATTCAAGGTTTCCAAGCTGCACTCATGACAGATTTGGCACTGACAGACTTGTGAGTAGAGATATGTTATCTTGGTGTAACAAGAGTCCACTGCTGAGTTTTCCTCAGCATTTGCATCTGGTGTTTTCATGCAAATGCCTCACAAGGTGTGCTTAATATGCCTCTGTGAATGTCTGGGCTTTCTGAAGATAATCCACTCCCTCGTCATCCCAAAAAACTGATGCCATCACCTAGCCAGCAGAAGAAATCGACTTAGCGTTCTTTGGGGGGGGGAGAGCTGTATTTCCACTCTTTGGACTGCTCTTTTGTCTAGCTAAAAGTGGTGGACCCATATCTCATTCATGACTACAACCCTTGCAAGGAAATTTGCTGGATCTGCTTGAAAACAATGCAAATGTTCACTTGACAACTCTTGTGTGATTTTGTATCTGCTTTCAACAACTTTGGGATCTATCATGGGTCACCTTCAAGGCTTACTTACAGCCTACTTCTTAACCATGGAATAGAAAGAGGCATCCCCTGCCAATGTTTCAACCATATATCTTCATGAATTGCCTTCAGTGTTAGTTCCTTTTTTCCCAAATATTGGATGACTGCACGGTGACTCATTTTGCCCATCTTTCCTCATCACACAACTTTTTTGTGATTTTAGGATCTGTAATTAAAAAAAACAAACAAAAAACATCAAAACTGCACGAAATTTAGTGGGTTACTATTTGAAGTGTTATACATTAAGTACAGAAACTTTTAACACTACTACTATCCCTTCATATTCTGGCCATGAACTTTAAAAACCCCCTCATATTTGATGCTTACAGTAGGTACATAATTCATATATCCTGAATTTGGTAGGCCTTCTGAGTCATTCAATATTATGTGTAAATAAGTATTCCATTCTTTTCTTTTCTTTCTTTCTTTCTATTTTTTTTTTTTTAAAGCTGGTGTTTTCTTCTCTGGATATATAAATTTGAACAAGATTCAGAATCTTCATCGCTTGAATAGAATTCTATTTCAGTAACAGGTGACATATTATAGAGTTGATTTGGTGGCATCAGTGTTAACATAACTCTCCATCCCTGTTCCTATTCAGTCCTGATGGCCCAGGCTGTGGATCTGTTATAACAACCCTTTAGGGTAAAATTTTATAGGAAAACACTTTTTACACAAAATTATCAGTTGACATGTACTAAGGATAAAGTTTTGTTTTTGTAAAAACTAAAGAATTAAAATTGAGCAAGCATAATCTTAAAAAATTTTTTACATTTTCTTATGGACTAAACCACATAAAATAACTTCAACATAAGTAAAGAACATATGAAACTGTGAACCAAGTATACATCTTTTAAAGCACTCTCTATACAGTGCAATTGATGCTAAGCAAAATTCCAGCTGTAATGCAATAGACCATGGTTCAATCAGTATGCTGATATCGCTCAGTTCATTTCAGGTGCTTTTCCTTTTACAGTGCTCATTTATTGACTGAAATTCAATGAATGCATATGTGTTGAGGCACAAAAATTGCAGTTCATTTTTGTGCAAGTTTACATTCATGCAGCAAATGTGTTAAATCATTTATCTGTCTATCTTTCAACAAATTTCAGTAAAATTAATAATTCTGAACTTTTAATCAGTACTGAATATACTTTGTATAATAAATTTTACATTTATTATTTTATAATAAAGATTCAGTGATACTAATTTCTATAGTAGTGTCAGGTACATTGAAATATTTTAATTTACAGGGACAGTACAGCCTTGCAAGAGCCCAGCAGTCCTTCAAATCCTTAGTACAAATTCATGAAAAAAATGGTAAGTGATTTTTTTATAACTAAAAATCAGTTTGATAACATTGATTATTTCTAGGATTACTTTTTTGTTGTCGAAACTACAGCAAAAGGCAACAGAAAGTGTCCTTTGTATTTTCTTCAGAGTTATGAGAAATTTCCAGAACATTAGTTATATGGTTGCAACACTACATATAAAAATTTGGACAGTTTTAATAGACATATCATTCTGATTGTTATATTAGCAATCAGAATATTTTTATTAAATAACCTAAATATGAATTCTTATTGACCATAGCTTGTTAATTATACAGAACTCACCTGTTATACTATAGTAATATGCAGACGCCTCCGTAGCCAGGTGGGAAGGAGCAGCAGTGCGTAGCACATGCTTCTTGATTAGACCGGGGTTCGAGCCCATCACCACCAAATATGGAGGATGCGGAAAGGTCAGGGAATGACCACCGCATATCCCGGAGCAATATGGCCTTAGTTGCTAATGCTCCTAAAAACAAAAAAAAAACAACAAACAACAGCCATTATGATATTTTATTCATTGATCTTGAGCCTACATGAACTTTTGTGATGTAAGAGCATGAAAGTTCATCAGGTCACAAGTAATGATTATACAAAATTTGTCCCCCCCCCCCTCCCATTCAGTCTTATTTAATAATGAACTTACAATTGTTTTAATGTGAGAACAAGAGCTCTGTTTGTCTTGTTTGCCCTATCTGGTGTTGAAAATGCTCTTTCTATTATTTGTCATGTGGTATAGTACATTATTACAACTGAGAACTTTCAAAAAATAAATTTAAAATAAACAAATAAATAAAGAACAAA
This sequence comes from Mastigoproctus giganteus, assembly GCF_048544385.1. NCBI lineage: Eukaryota > Metazoa > Arthropoda > Arachnida > Uropygi > Thelyphonidae > Mastigoproctus > Mastigoproctus giganteus. The sequence goes on from NC_143579.1 coordinate 27,919,025, forward strand.
TTCTCAAATCAGACAACTCTGAGGCCAGACTATTTTCAGTTTTTGGGATAAAACCTTATCAGCATTTATACTGCCTTATCTATCATAGAACAATATAATATATCAGTACACTATACTTTATTTTACTGTGTTATATATATATATATATAGAAATATACAGAAAATTAAGTATCGTATCAGAAAGTATCAATGTATACTTTAACAAAGAAGTGTAAAAATATTTTTTCAGCATGAATATTTCAATTATATATTTATATAATGGAGATGAATGAAGGTACAAAAAGGAAAATCACTCCTGATTTATAAACTTACAAACTTTTGATTTACAAACCGCTACTCAGGAATATGTTGTGTTCATAAATCAGGATGTAACTAATTTATCACTCTCAGCTGATAGATCATAATAAATTTTTTGTAACATAAATAATGAGTGTCCACAAAACTCCTTAACAAAATTAAAACATTATTGTGTGAATAGGATACATGATACAAACCTGAGACCATTTCTAGGTGATAGAGGATATCTCTAAGTTCTTATTTGCCAACAAGAAGATATGTATGCTTCAATAGATGGTGCCATATTTGCAAAACTGTAATCATGGCACAATTTACCAACCAAGTGCATACTTTGGTTCAGCGAGCTGCAGCTGCAATCTGCCGCCACTGAGTAGACCTACAGTTCTGCAGCGGTTTGAGAGAAAGAACACAAACCATGAATGCTACAGTTAAGTGCACATTAACCCTAATTTTAATCTTTATATTCTTACTTATTTAGTTTAATTACAGTATTTAAAATTACACTACACACCATTGCATCCCTCCCTGTTGTGTGCAAAAAAAAAAAAAAAGAAGAGATGAATGAGTGAGGGGAAAAAATTTTATATATATAAGATATTTAAGAGATAGTATTAAAGAGTAAAAACAGATAAGATATTTGAAGGTTAAATAAACAGGATAGGATATGACAAATGCACCGAAGCACGCAAAGCAGCAGCAATGGATGCAAATGTAAGTATATGCACATTATAAAAATATGACAAGAACAAAAATAAAGATGATGGTAGTATGAAACGTCCGGAAAGGTGTGGGCCAAAAAGGAAGATAGCCAAAAATGTAGTAACCTAAAAAAAAAATAAAAGTACCGGCAGCCTACATCAGATAAAGGCGAGAAAAATATTTTGCAAAAATACTTCAAAAAGGGGGGGGGGGAAAAAGCAAATATGCAATTAATAAAATAAAAATGAAATCTGATTATGGCAAAGTGAATATTGATACCTGATCATGTATGAGGCATGTGGACATATGCACACCTTTGAGGTGAAAGCAATCATACAGTGAATAATTTGGGCAACTGAGATGAGCAGTAGTTGAATCAATCGATAACTGAGATTCTGTCAGAAAACGTACATGGGATTTGGCAGACTGCAAGTTGAAATGGACATCATTGATATTAGAATTGAGACCACATATATTTGTGAAATGAACTAGGAAGTGTTTGGGAGATTTAGATCTTTTTGCAGATAAGCTCACATTTTACTAAAGCACATTTCTGGAGTTACTACCATAAAACAATAAAAACAATTTGCAGGTTCTGGTTTATTCGGCTTTTCTGTTAGTGAAATTCATTATATATGGGGAGTAAACTCGATCTTGTTGCATTTGCGATAATACCGATAGCTAGAATTCTGTGGGTTTTACATTATTATGGTGAAACGCGTGTCTCCTTCACTGAAATCTTTAGTCATATAAAAAAACATAAATAAATTTTCAGAATCTTCTCTTCATTCCTATTTTTAAGCTTCATAAACTTATATCTCCGTATCTCACTTGTGGGTGATTCCATGCCAAGTGGAATAATTTTGAAGATGGTCCCTGCTCAACCATCTTCAATTTTGTTGAAATTTGGTATAGTTGTTTAAACAGGTTTCCAAAGAAGCTGTGCAAAAATTCAGTTCAAAATATTAGTAATGGCCGCATGGTGCAAGAAAGCTTATGGCTTATGCTGCACCAGCCAAAAAAAAAAAACTCGAATAAAACAATGGTAAAAAAATAATAATTAATAAAAGAAAAGGAAATTAAACCTATTATCCTATGCGCTTCCCTTACCCGAAAGTACTATCCAGATGACCTTTGAATTTCCCCAAACTGTCAGCCTCTACCACCCATGTAGGCAACTTATTCCAGTAATTTATAACTCGCTGGCTAAAATAAGACTTCCTGCAGTCCAATCTAAACATTTCCCCCTGTAACTTGAATTTATGTCCCCTAGTTCTAGCATCATTTATAATCTTGAAAATTTTGTCCTCATTCATTTTACTGCTGCCTCTCAGAGCCTTAAACACCTCAATCAAATCTCCTCTAAGGTGTCTAGTTTCCAAATTTTAATCTTTAATCTTCTGCAACCCACATATTCGAAGTCTTTCTTCATAGGGACGCCGTTTTGCCGATCTCACCAGGCGAGTTACCGGTCTTTGCACCCTCAAGAAGCTCGATGTCTTTCTTTAGGTGCGGTCTCCATACTTGAAAACAGTATTCCAAGTGTGGTCTAACATAAGCCTTATATAATGGGATTATCACGTCCCTATCTCTACTTGCAAAAGTTCAGTAGATCATCGATAGGACACCATGGGCCTTCCTTGTAACCTGTTTACAACGCTCAGAGAATGTCATGTCTGACCGTATCGTAACACCCAAGTCCCTTTCCTCCAGTACTGGGTTTAGTTGAACTCCACCGAGTGAATAAGTTATTTTGGGATTACGGTTTCCCAAGTGTAATACCTTACACTTTGTTGGATTAAAGCACAGCTGCCATTTTTCTGACCATTCCTGAAGTCTATCTAGGTCTCTCTGAAGCTCAGCTTGACAGTGATTATTAACTACTCTACCAATTTTAATATCATCTGCAAATTTAGACATCACACTCTATCCCTTCATCGATGTCGTTTATGAAAATTAAAAACAACAGTGGTCCTAATACTGATCCTTGGTGAACCCCACTTCTTACATCAACCCAATCTGAGGAATAGCCATATATCACAACCCTCTGCCTCTTGCCCTGAAACTATCCTGCTATCTAAGGATTTTCCCAGTGATTCCAACCTGCTCCAGCTTATAAAGCAACCACTCATGTGGGACTGAGTCAAAAGCTTTGCTGAAATCTAAATAAACAATGTTGAAATTATTCCCTAAATCCAGCTCGTGAGTGACACTTTCAAAATAGCGAACAAGATTGTGAAACATGATTTTCCCTTTACAAAACCATGCTGAGTATCCTTGAGAATTTCAATTCGATCGAAATGATCCTGAATTCCACCCTTGATCATTGCCTCCATGATTTTATCTACCACTGAAGTCAGACTGACAGGTCGATAATTTCCCACTTCACTCTTAGAACCACCCTTATGTATGGGAGATACATTGGCACTTTTCCAATCCAAGGGAATCTCCCTAGAGTCTAGTGATGCTTGCATAATTAGCCTCAATGGTTCAATGCACTCACTTGCTGCCTCACTTAAGATTATAGGGTATATTCCATCAACTCCTGGAGCCTTACTGGCCTGTAGGCTCCTGGAGTTGATGGAATATACCCTATAATCTTACTTATTTAGTTATTACAGTATTTAAAATTACACTACACACCATTGCATCCCTCCCTGTTATGTGCAAAAAAAAAAAAAAAAAAAAAAAAAAAAAAAAAGAGAGATGAATGAGTGAGCTTTTATTTTATAATCTTTAAATAATCTTGCGAAATTTCAATATCATTAATTACATATTTTTCAACCTCGCTCCCACAATTTCCCATTGCCACAAAAGGTTTTTCATTTGTAAATACCGATGCAAAATAACTGTTGAGTTCATCTCCAGCGGCAGCTGGTGTATTTAATACTATCCCCTTTCCCTTACGTAAAGGTCCGATCTGGTTTGTCTTTCTCTTCTTGGCATTTATATATGTGAAGAATTCCTTATCCCCCCCCCCCCCCTTTGCTCTGTTTGCTAGCGATTTCTCATAACCTGCCTTTGCCTGTCGAACCTTTTCTGTGGCTGTATTACAGATCATCTTGTAGCTGTTATAGGTTTCAGTACTTTTTATTGCTCTGTAACCTTTCCATGCCACCTTTTTCTGCTCAAGCAATGTGGCAACTTCACTATTCATCCAACTTGGAACCCTCCTCGTGGAGTATGTTTTTTTTAATGGTAAAACGCATTCAAGGCATCTGTGATTAATGTTTTAAAAGCATACCACAGTTCAATTGTATTCATTCTCTATGCGATATCTGCCCAGTTAATAGAGGCCATGTAGTACCTTAAGGCATCGTAATTTCCTTGCCTTTTACTACTGTTGCCTCTCTCATCACACACCGTAGAACTCCATGATCACTTCCTGCTACTAGTTCCTCTAGTGTCAGCCCTGTTGTCATCTGATTCATGGGTGATGATGAGGTCTAGGATATTATTTTCTTTAGTACTTTCCCTGACATGTTGATACAAATAAGTCATCTAGTTGATTTAAAAATTGTTCCCCATGTCGGGTTTCCTTCCCATTTACTCCAATCAATTAGAGGCAAATTGAAATCACCCATTATAAGACATTGACCCTTACTTGCTCATTCCATTTGCAGGTAGAGGCTTTCGTCATAATCTTCACAATCGCCTGGTCTGTAGATTACTCCTACTCGCATTATACCTTTGTTTCCAACTATCTCACACCATACAGATTCTATACTAGCACATGAAATGCCTGAATCGGGGAAAGCTAACGTTGCACTCAGGCTGCTTCTGATAAGAAGCATAACCCCACCACCCCTTCTATCTACCCTATCCTTCCTAAATACATTATACAAGCCGTACTTAAACTCATCATCCCCAATTTCTGGGTGGCACCACGTCTCTGTAAGCCCTATTATGTCCGCGTTACTTGTTTTAACCAGCAGTTTGAATTCACTCATTTTATTGACGACACTTCTAACATTACTATATAAACAATTAAGACTTACTGTTCTTGTATATTTAACAATCTTAACACAACACTTGAAGTTTTATAGTCTATCTTCCCTGGCATTAGCTACCTGCTCACTTTAAACGTTTCTGCCCCCCAGAACATCTAGATAATATGTCCAGTTTGGGGTAACAGGTAAGAACTCTTGAGGTATATGCAAGAGTTACTTTGACCAGTATTATCAGATAAACACGTGTCAGTATTACCCACATCCCCCCTAACTAGCAGTTTCCCTGAACCTTTAAGGTATCCTCAATAATACTGGCGAAAACCTTTGCACCACCTTTAAGTGTATCCCATCTCTACAAAACAAATTCCTTCTACCTACAAGTGTGGGCCATGCTGATAGAAATTTTCCCCCTAAAGCCTTGCAGAGTCCTTCAAGTCTTGAGTTAATCCACAAGGCTTTTAACATATAATCCCTCCTGTCGTGTCTGGGCAGAATTGCAGACACATAGACATTGTGGCCTAGTTCGCAGCATTTTGTCAGCATGGTCCTGTATTTTTCAAACAAATCTTCAGATCGTGTACGTTTAATATCATTTGTCCCCACATGAATAATAATATTCTCTTTACTCCCCTTAAAATCTGACAAGCTGTTGGTGAGATCGTTAATAGTTGCTCAAGGCAGACATACCCTGGTTCTACTCCACCTATCCTTATTACAAAAAATATTCCCCATTTCCCCGACAATGGAGTCTCCTAATAAAACAATGTCCTTTTTAACCAGAGTAGTTTGCACTTGGTTTTTCTGTTTTGAGGCCCAAATTGGGTGTGCATCACTTGGTAGATTGCTGGAGTCTTGAGTCCCTGACGAACTCCCAGATGCATTATTCTCAGGGGCAAGCACCCATTTTTTTCAGTGACTCAAACTGTTCAATCGGTGCACTCCTTACATCGATCACAAAAAAAAGAATCCCCAGGTGAGCTATGATTAGTCACCAGGTCGACCTTGGAAAACATTCCACGGGTTCTGCAACAGATTAAATGATGACTCACCCGTAAATCACCATCGGCTATTTCTGTGAGTCACGATACCCTGTGACGTGTTTAAGGCAGATCTCGTAACTACCATTATAAAATGAACTAAATATCAATGAAAATTAACTTTTAAAAATTATATCTATAATATAAAAATCAAACTGTTACAGGAAAACCTATAACAAAATAGTCCAACAATATCTAAATAAATCAAATATTTAACACTAATAAGCACTAATCAACAGTAGTCCAATCCACTTAACTGAGGAGCCCTGATGAAGCGCGTCTGCTCACCTTGAATGCCAACACTCAAATGTAGTATGCTTGAGGCACCAGCACTTTTTTGTGGAGGTCACTTGTGTTACCCAGAGCAAATCACAAAAAATTTTCAGTTTTAAGTGTTACTGTTGCACAAAATTGAGAGGTAGTGCTCTGAAACTTGGGTATACCTGATTAACTTTTGGCAGAGAATGCAAAACTTTTGGTATCCAGGCTCAAAAGCCTTCACATTTTTACAATGCAGTCTAAAACTAGCACTAAAAATTTGTCACAACAAATTTAAGCAAGACCTTTGAAAGTCGTAACTTTGACATAAAAATCTTTGGTAGGTACTTTCTTCTTTGGTCATTCCATTTAACCTCTGCATGAATTCAGCCTAACTAAATATGAGGTCTTGTTTGCCGGCTGAGATATTTTCCTTCAAAGATAGACTCGAAATTTGACCTATCTTTAGGGGAAAATATCTTAATGTGGGACACTTTTAATTCTCTCGTTTTTGCCACTATTGGAAAGAGTAGGTTTTAAGCAACAAGAATCATGGTTTTTCAGTTTTGTGTCTTTCTACTTAAGGCCTAAAAAATGGCCTTAAACATTTTATATTTTCCATACAATATTTGTATACTTATTTGATGGTGAAGTTTCACATCTCAATAAGAACAGAACTATTGCATATACAAGAGTGAACTTTTCTCCAGTTACTCTGCCCTTTCGTTTAAGGAGAAAGGATATATTGCTAATGCACAAAAAGATCTGTATTTTTTACAATGGGGGTGCAAATGACAAGAAAAATTGCATGGGTTTCTTTAGTGCAAGATCCCAAGCCTAAAAACTGGGCTTTATTCAGGATTCCAAACATAAAGATGTTCTATTGGTTTCTAAGCTTGAAAGAAGTTAACTGAAACAAAATTTATTTAAAACACAATACAATTTTTGAAATAAGCAAGTGAGTGTGAAGATATTGAATCACTGCTTCGTAGTGGACTGGAATTTTTAATTAAAGGTTGATATTACTACATCAGGCAAGCTATATTGTCGTCCCATTGTTGTTGTTTTTGGAGCTGGAAGACTGGCAATAATTTGTTGTTCAGGAATCCAGCGGACATCTTGTCTAGCAGGCAAGTGAAATGAGTGAGCTGCTCCGTGAGGATGCACGAAATTTACCAATTATTGTCATAAATACAGGCAATGTATTGGCCAGGTTGTAAATTAGCAATTGGCACATTGAATATTGGTTTCACTAGTCTGATCTACATGAGCTACAAATGGTGTGTCATTTGATACTATGCAAACACAAATCTGTCTTGTATCAATAGGAATTAAGTGAAGATTTTCTTATTCCAGCAATAGTATGACCATCTATGAATCTCTTCTCTTGAAATGGCCTTACTCAATTTCCTCTTTAGAAACAAAACAGAATTTTATTCCAGTCACATGCTTGTCACAAAATTCGAACATGTTTCTTTGTGCCATGATTGGTCTTCAGTTGGCCGTTGGAGACTTGCACGTGCTGCCAATCATTTTATTGTTCCACCAATTCCATCACATGGGGACTTGCCATGGCTAGTGCCAAAGAAATTCCATTAAGCACTGATATCAAAATCCTTCTGATGATTACACAAGTTAATAAAATTCTTGTATTGAGCTGCAGAACCATCACTGAAGTAGTAAATGTGCCTGATTTCTGTCATGAAGCTCTTCAAATATTCAATTAAGTTGGTTAGAAAAACATGCACTGCAATTGTGTCATGGTGAAGCCAGTCGCTGATTATGCAGAAACTTATATTCTGAAGTTCAACATCCTTGTAATGAATGACAAATGGATGCAATGTAGCCTGGCTATTCACCCAGTGGAACCCTTGAACAGCATCTTGCACAACAAACGAATAATTTTCTGCAAAATCCATCAAGATGATCAATTTCCTGTCATTAGGCTTTCCTTTGTTGACTTCAAATGGTAGCTTTGATGTTTAGCAATGTAGTGATGACAGGAAGGGTTAAATATCTTTGTACTCAACTCTTCAATAAAATCTTCTGTTGTTAATTGCTTTGTGTCTGGTGCTTGAATTCAATAATATCTTCTGGTTCATTGTTTTCAAAAATATTTTCTAGAAACTTTTTAATTCATCTATTCCTGGACATTTTTGACACCGATGAAGCATACAATCTTTTGACTCCAAATCACAGACTGTTCTACCAATGAGAACCTTGTAATCGCATTCAACAGGACTTGCTGCTAGCATTAACTTGACGTTTTGATGGATTGTGCATACACATACAGAATGTGTTCCTGGTGCACCAACTGTGACACATCACTTGGGTCGAAGTTCGCAAAATTTAGAAAATCCAATGTCAGATCCATTTCTATCTCGATAAGTTATAAACATTTCCTTCAAGTTGCTGAGTAGTAGTCGTTTTTGCATTTGCATTTTTATTCCATCTGCATTTCAAATGGAAATGTAATCTTTCTTTCCAGGGCATGTCAGACTAAATTTGTCATCTTCAAAAAATTCCACCACCTTTTGCTTTACTTGCTCAGAAAGCGTTTTTCCATTCTTTTTTCCAGGTATGGCCATGATTCCTTCTGCTTTAAGTTTCCTAGCTTTCTGAGACACTTAAAAACCTCCTCCATTGTTTTTTTTAGGAACCAATTAACTGGAGTGTATTAATATTTGAAGTGTTTCTGAATGACTTGATACCATCAACTTTTCTTTCATTTCTTTCAGCAGCTCGTAATCTAAGCAGTTTCCACACTGATGACTTGCACTTGGCTCCATGATGTCATTTGGATCCAAGCCACCAATAGATGAAATTTTGCTGGCAGTTACATCTTGTACTTGATTTGCCTTCCTTTTGGCATAGCCTTGAGTCTCTCTTAGCCATTTGCAATTTCAGAAGAGAGCCATCAAACTTGTGCTCAAGCTTTCAGTCACATGCATTTTGTCATCGTGGTCTGATTCAGATGAAGTTGATGTTCCTGTTGCTGCTTTTCGGCATGATGGTCACAGTTTCTGGCCTGGTTTTATGTCTACCTTTGTTAGGTCTTTCAGGTAGTCTGCCATTGACAAACTTTTTTTTTCACCATATGGTTTTTCTTCTGGAAAGGATTGCAACATGAACTCTGCAAAAATTCAAATTTTGTCAAAAGCAAAGCTTCATGATGTAGACAAATTGTGTTCTTCACCCAGTTTTAATCCACAATGTCGACCTATCAGCTGTTGTTCTTCAAATTCAAATTCTTTAAATAATTTTAACCCAGTTTTGCATGTATAGGATAGCACATGACATTTAGAATTATCCATATGACTGATGGTGCATGAGTCTTAACTTATCTCCAGCAAAATCTTCTGATTCCATGACTTTCATGCTTACTAATAAGTGGATGTTTCTGCAAGCAATGAAAACTTAACTTTATTATAGTCAAACAATAAAAAATAGAGGAACAAAATAAACACTGTTCATCATGAAGATAAAACACATTAATAACAGCATGGTTCAAATATCAGCTATTTATACTTTTTTTTTGTGATTCTAGAATATTCCAGAGTTCTAGAATGGGAATTCTAGAATATTCTATAATTCTTGGGTATTCTAGAATATTCCAGAATTCTAGAATATACTCTATTTCTAGATTATTCTAAACATTAGGCAGGATTAAGGAAGTGTTCTGCATCAAAAAAACTCACAAAATAACAATATGACACATAAAACTACTTGATGTTTAAGCTTAAATTTAAGGCCTTAAGTGCAAAGGCACAAAACAAATAAACCATGATCCTTGTAGCTGAAACTCTGCTCTTTCCAGTGGTGGGAAAAACGAGAGAATTGTAGGTGAGGTGTCCCACATTAAGATATTTGCCCCTTAAGATAAGTCAAATTTAAACTTTCAAATTTTGAGTCAATCTTTGAAGGAAAATATCTCAACCAGAAAACAAGTATAAGAGCTGATATTTAATTAGGCTGAATTCATGCAGTTGGTAAGTGGAATGTCCAAAGAATGTACCAAAGGTTTTTATTTCAAAGTTAATGACTTTCAAAAGTTTTGCTTAAATTTGTCACAACAAATTTTTGGTGCCAGTTTTAGACTGCATTGTAAAAAATGTGAAGGTTTTTAAGCCTGGACACCAAAGGTTAACTAGGTATACCAAGTTTCAGAGCACTACATCTCACTGTTGTGCAACAGTACAACAGTGATGCACACCCGATTCGAGCCTCAAAACAGAAAAACCAAGTGCAAACTACTCTGGTTAAAAAGGACATTGTTTTATTAGGAGACTCCATTGTCAGGGAAACGGGGAATATTTTTTGTAATAAAGATAGGTGCAGCAGAACCAGGGTATGTCTGCCGGGAGCAACTATTGATGATGTCACCAACAGATTGTCAGATTCTAAAGGGGGTAAAGAAAATATTATTATTCATGTGGGGACAAATAATATTAAACGTACATGATCTAACGATTTGTTGGAAAAATACAGGACCATTCTGAGGAAATGTCGCGAGCTAGGCCATAATGTCTATGTGTCTGCAATTCTGCCCAGACATGACAGGAGGGATTATGTGTTAAGAGCCTTGTGGATTAACTCAAGACTTGAAGGAATCTACAAGGCTTTAGGTGGTAAATTTCTATCAGCATGGCCCACACTTGTAGGTAGAAGGAATTTGTTTTGTAGAGATGGGATACACTTAAACAAAGGTGGTGCAAAAGTTTTTGCCAGTATTATTGAGGATACCTTAAAGGTTCAGGGAAACTGCTAGTTAGGGGGAATGTGGGTAATACTGACACGCGTTTATCTGATAATATTGGTCAATGTAACTCTTGCACATACCTTAAGAGTTCTTATCTGTTACCCCAACTGGACGTATTATCTAGATGTTCTGGGGGCAAAGACGTTTCACGTGAGCGGGTAACTAATATCAGGGAAGAGAGCCTAAAAAACTTCAAGGGTTGTGTTAGGGTTGTTAAATATACAAGAACAGTAAATCTTAATTGTTTATACAGTAACGTTAGAAGTGTCGTCAATAAAATAGCGAATTCGAACTACTGGTTAAAACAAGTAACACGGACATAATAGGGCTTACAGAGACGTGGTGCCACCCGGAAATTGGGGATGATGAGTTTCAGTACGGCTTGTATAATGTATTTAGGAAGGATAGGTTAGATAGAAGGGGTGGTGGGGTAATGCTTCTTATCAGAAGCAGACTGAGTGCGACGATAGCTTTCCCGGATTCAGACATTTCACATGCTAGTATAGAGTCTGTATGGTGTGAGATAGTTGGAAACAAAGGTATAATGCGAGTAGGAGTAATCTACAGACCAGGTGATTGTGAAGATTATGACAAAAGCCTCTACATGCAAATGGAATGGGCAAGTAAGCGTCAATGTCTTATTATGGGTGATTTCAATTTGCCTCTAATTGATTTGAGTAAATGGGAAGGAAACTCGACATGGGGAACAAAATTTTTAAATCAACTAGATGACTGTTATTTGTATCAACACGTCAGGGAAAGTACTAGAGAAAAGAATATCCTAGACCTCATCATCACACATGAATCAGATGACATAACAGGGCTGACAGTAGAGGAACCAGTAGCAGGAAGTGATCACGGAGTTCTACGGTGGATGATGACGAGAGAGGTAGCAGTAGTTAAAGGCAAAGGAATGGGTTTTAATTTCAGAAAAGGAAATTACGATGCCTTAAGGTACTACATGGCCTCTATTAACTGGGTAGATATCGCGCAGAGAATGAATACAATTGAACTGTGGTACGCTTTTAAAACATTAATCACAGATGCCTTGAATGCGTATATACCATTAAAAAAATACTCCACGAGAAGGGTTCCAAGTTGGATGAATAGTGAAGTTGCTGCATTACTTAAGCAGAAAAAGGTGGCATGGAAAGGTTACAGAGCAATAAAAAGTACTGAAGCCTATAACAGCTACAAGGTGATGTGTAATAGAGCCACAGAAAAGGTTCGACAGGCAAAGGCAGTTTATGAGAAATCACAAGCAAACAGAGCAAAGAGGGGGGGGGGGGGATAAAGAATTCTTCACATATATAAATGCCAAGAAGAGCAGGACAAACCAGATCGGACCTTTACATAAGGGAAATGGGATAGTAATGAATACACCAGCTGCCATTGCAGATGAACTCAACAGTTATTTTGCATCGATATTTACAAATGAAAAGCCTTTTGTGGCAATGGGAAATTGTGGGAGCGAAGTTAAAAAATATGTAATTAACGATATTGAAATTTCGCAAGATTATTTAATGAAAAAACTTTCGAGCCCACAGACCAGTAAGGCTCCTGGAGTTGATGGAATATACCCTATAATCTTAAGAGATGCGGCAAGCGAATGCATTGAACCATTGAGGCTAATTATGCGAGCATCACTAGACTCTGGGGAGATTCCCTTGGATTGGAAAAGTGCAAACGTATCTCCCATACATAAGGGTAGCTCTAAAAGTGAAGTTGGAAATTATCGACCTGTTAGTCTGACTTCAGTAGTAGGGAAACTCATGGAGGCAATGATCAAGGGTGGAATTCAGGATCATTTGGATCGAATTGAAATTCTCAAGGATACTCAGCATGGTTTTGTAAAGGGAAAATCATGTTTAACAAATCTGGTTCGCTATTTTGAAAGGGTCACTCATGGATTTAGGGAATAATTTCGACATTGTTTATTTAGATTTCAGCAAAGCTTTTGACTCACGAGAAGGGTTCCAAGTTGGATGAATGAGCGGTTTCTTTATAAGCTGGAACAGGTTGGAATCACTGGGAAAATCCTTAGATGGATAGAAGAATGGCTTCAGGGCAGGTGACAGAGGGTTGTGATAAATAGCTATTCCACAGATTGGGTTGATGTAAGAAGTGGGGTTCCCCAAGGATCAGTATTAGGACCACTGTTGTTTTTAATTTTCATAAACAACATTGATGAAGGGATAGAGGGCGTGATGTCTAAAATTGCAGATGATGTTAAAATTGGGAGAGTAGTTAATGATCACTGTCAAGCTGAGCTTCTTCAGAGAGACCTAGATAGACTTCAGGAATGGTCAGAAAAATGGCAGCTGTGCTTTAATCCAACAAAGTGTAAGGTATTACACCTGGGAAACAGTAATCCCAAAATAACTTATTCACTTGGTGGAGTTCAACTAAACCCAGTACTGGAGGAAAGGGACTTGGGTGTTAAGATACGGTCAGATATGAAATTCTCTGATCATTGTAAACAGGTTGCAAGGAAGGCCCATGGTGTCCTATCGATGATCTATCGAACTTTTGCAAGTAGAGATAGGGACGTGATAATCCCATTATATAAGGCTTATGTTAGACCACACTTGGAATACTGTGTTCAAGTATGGAGACCGCACCTAAAGAAAGACATCGAGCTTCTGGAAAGGGTGGAAAGACAAGTAACTCGCCTGGTGAGATCGGCAAAAGGGCGTCCTTATGATGAAAGACTTCGAATATGTGGGTTGCAGAGTTTGGAAACTAGACACCTTAGAGGAGATTTGATTGAGGTGTTTAAGGCTCTGAGAGGCATCAGTAAAATGAATGAGGACAAAATTTTCAAGATTATAAATGATGCTAGAACTAGGGGACATAAATTCAAGTTACGGGGGCGGGGGGAATGTTTAGATTGGACTGCGGGAAGTTTTATTTTAGCCAGCGAGTTATAAATTACTGGAATAAGTTGCCTTCATGGGTGGTAGAGGCCGATAGTTTGGGGAAATTCAAAGGTCATCTGGATAGTACTTTCGGGTAAGGGAAGCGCATAGGGTGATAGGTTTAATTTCCTTTTTATTTATTTTGTATTTTATTTTTATTTATTTATTAATTATTATTAATTAGTTATTTATTTTATTTATTTATTTTTATCATTGTTTTGTTCGGCTTTTTTTTTTTTGGCTGGTGCAGCATAAACCATAGGCTTTCTTGCACCATGCGGCCGTTACTAATACTAAACAGTAACACTTAAAACTGAAAATTTGTGATTTATTCCGCATAACACAAGTGACCTCCACAAAAAAAAGGTGCTGGTGCCTCAAGCATACCATATTTTGAACTGAAATTTTTCACAGCTTCATTTGAAACCTGTTTAAACATCCACACCAAGTTTCAACAAAATTGAAGACTGTTGAGCTGGGACCCCTAGGCCACTCGACATGGATGACCCTTGTGCAATTTATGCATGCTGTGTTGTTATTGATTGCTTTTTTTTTTTTTTCTTTTTTTTTTTTACTGTTTTAAATTTTACAATCCTAAAAAAAATTAAAAAATTTATGTAATTTGGGGACTTACTGCAGTTCACTTTATCAGCGAGCTTAAATCTGAATGTCATGTGACTAATATTCAGAGTCTATGAATCCCTATGAGGGGTTCATAGACTCTGAATTACAAGATAGTAAAAATTTAATTACAGGTTAGGAAGCATGGATTCGATCATATAAACTGTGTGTTTGCATACACACAAAATATTAATAGATCTAATTAGGATACTGCTTGGGTTGGGTTGCTTTAAATGGAAAGTTTTTACTTGCAGAAACCAGGACTTAGCATGGGGAATCTATTATTCCCGCAATTGGGAATAAATATTTGAAAGTAAAATAATAATAGGGGCCAGTTTGAAATATCATCTAAGAATCTCCACTAAGAAATATCATGCTGTGGTGGAGATTCGTAGATGATATTTGCTTTATTTGAAAATGGAGGAAAAATCAATTGAAAAATTTCAAACTATGCAAATAGCTTACCACGAAAGTTTTAACTAGAGAAGTTCAATACCAACTACTATTTTTAGAATTAGTATTAGTAGTGGCAAATGATACAAAGAAGCATGCTTATATAGCATTGGGGTGGGGGGACCTATCCACCTGATCTGTCTATCCACTAATAATTTGTGTAATTCTTCCTTAAATTTATTCAAACTACCTGCTTCCCCAACATCAGATGGTAGTTTGTTCCAACAACTAGTTACTCTCTGGCTGAAAGCAAATTTTTGCATGTCTGTCCTGCAGCTATCCCTTTTCAGCTTAAGTTTATGCCCACTTATGTGTCCAATACTGGTAAACCATTACCTGAAATAAAAAAAAAAGAGAGATGACCATAACTCTTTCCTGCAGAAAGAGTATGGATGCCGTCAGCAGCATTTAGTTTACTCAACCCATTTTAAAGGTGTAAACACTTCAATCATGTCTCCTCGCAGTTGCCTAGTTTTCAAGTGCTGCAGTTTGAATGAAGTCTTTTGTTGTGAGAATACCCTTTTGTGTCCTTGACTAATATGGCTGCTTCTCTACACCCATTCCAAGAGGTCCACATCTTTAAAACAAGGCTTCCAGACCTATTTGCAGTACTCAAGATGTAGTTTAACTACAACTTATTCTGATGGCTGGAAACATTTTCTTTGTAGCTCCTTTAACTTTGGAAATAAAAAAAAAAATGTAGGCTGCAAGGTTGGGACTCTACAGCCCGACCTTGCACCCTGTGATTATTCTATTTCTCTTTCTATTTGCACTCTGCAATTATTTTATTTCCAGCTCTGACAATATGAGCAGTGGAGGTCTCATAGTGTCGTGATGCAGCATCCACCCACCTGCTTGCAGTTGTGGTCATTTGTGACAAATGTGATCCTGAAAAGTGTGCAGTACAGTTAGCATTAGCAGAGGCATATGATGCAAGAAAGCAAGCTTATGCAGCATCAGCCAAAAAAAAAAAAAAAAAAAAAAAAACACCTATTTCACCCATCCATTCACTCCAAAAGTTTGTCCACTTTTTCCTTTTTGAATTTATTTAAGCTATCAACTTCCACAACAACAGTTGGAAGTTTGTTCCAGCAATCAACTTACCTGCTGGTTAAAGGCAAATTTTTGCACATTAATTCTACAACTGTCTTGCCTCAATTTGAGTTTATGCTCCAGTTCTGTAGTAAGGTCCCATAACAGTTGTATGACATGGCACAACATACTGGTAAACCATTCCCTGAAATAAAAAAAAAAAGAGAGATGACCATAACCTTTCCTGCAGAAGCTACAACTTTTGATTTTTTTCAGTATTGTCAATGACATAGACTTCCAAACAGAGCTTTGTTAGTTACTCTCTAGATCAAAATGATGAAGTCATCTTATCCGCTGTTATCACCATGTACAGAATCTCACCATCTTCAGTAACCATATGTATCTATGATGCATCAATATTTTATGTTTGACCCTCTGCATTGGTATATATTAGTGAAATTTTGTTGTCAGTGATTTTCAGGACATTTCAAATATTAATTTTAGTTTAATGTATTTAAGATATATTAGTAGTTGTCACAAGAGTTTGCTTGTTACAGTAATATCAGTGTTTCATATCAACTTCATTGGTTATTGCATTATTCCTTTTGTAAATTTTAAAAATATATCTTTTTAGAATCATATTTCTCTAGTGTATAATTACATAAATCTTTAAATGGATTTCATAATTGTAATCAGAAATCGACTTCCCTTTAATATTAATTTTACATGCTGTACCTATTAATTTTGAATTTGTTACATGCATTTTAAAAAGTAGTAATGAAAGTGTCTTTTCTGTTTCAGGTTGGTTTACACCTCCAAAAGAGGATGGCTGAAGAATCTGTATATATTAATATTATATATTTTTTTTCCTTTAATGTAAACCAGTTTTGCAGTTTTGTTTGTTGCCCTCTTTTATACAAGGGTTTCCGAAGTTGGGGGGGGAAGGGGAGCAGACACATGTAATATTTACACTTACACATATAAAACATTCTAAATGTAGAAAGCCAACCAAAGTTGAAGATTTGACGTATTTGTCACTACGCAGACAAGTCCTTGGTTATATGCTCTTCTGTTCAATGAAGCAGTTCTGAAAACTGTAATTCCAAAGGTACTTGTCCATATGTGAATGTGTTGTCAATAAAAGTGATAATGAAAGTGATAATGACTTTGTTGTATAATTTTGATTAGTGTGTAGAAGCTACTTTCTCACATGTAAAGGCATCTGTAAAGTCTCAGCTTTAGCTCATACTACATTATTGTGAAGGAAAAAAAATATATCGTTTTGTATTGTTGTCTTTGTTACTTAATCCTTTGATGGTTGAGCTCTGGATGGGTAGCTGTGCTTCCCAAATTGAGTTACTCCTGTATATTTTGTGAATTAATTTTGAAAGACTTATAAATATTGTAACTAGTTATGAATTTTTACATAAATTAAATAAATAAATATTTAATTTTTAAACCATTGAGTATCCTATAGAATTTGATATAAAATATCCTGTGTTACAATTTGAAGCAGTGTACTGGTAAACTGCAATGCCAAAAGAAGGTTTTTTAAGTTGAGTTTATACATGCCAAAGTATGTTGTAGACAATTTTCCTGCTGTTATTAGAATGCATAATTTCCAGTTTAATGCAGTGGATTCTTCTTTCATTTTCTATGACTTGCAACATTTCTTATTGCAATCCTGTTCATTTTTATTTCAAAAACAATTTCATGGTTATAAAAAAATGCACCATTGAGTAATTTGAGTGCCTTATTTGCTATACACATTGAATTTGTATTTTTAGTACAGTAATGGCGTTGCATTTGTAGTATTCATTAACTTCTCCAGAATTTTTGTTTTCATCATTGTATATTCAGTACGCTATTTTACATCAAGTAAACCAGGATTTATTAGTAATTTTTGTGTCAATTATTTTATAGTTTTATAAAATAAGACATACTATGTTAGTTTCAAATGGCTATTTAATGCTTTGATTTGATTTGATTTGCCGTAAACTAGTTCATAGATTTTTTAATTTGATGAAAACAAATTATTAAACAATTATAATTAAATACATGAATTGGAAATATGATTTAGGTTAAGTGCATAAATGGAAAAATTTGGGCATAATAATTTATTTACATATGTAACTGTCAGAAACATAACCATCAAAGGGTTAAGAAACATTTTCGAATTAAGTTCTTTCATTTCCTGGTTAAAATTACTGATTTGCAATGAGATGTTCAAGTAATTTACCTTTTTATTTTTCCATCTTATAAGTTAATATGAAATAAATAACTGACAATAATTATCTTATTATTGTAAGATTACTTGATTAATGATAATCATTACATTTGATTATCGTATGCTAGTTCTAAGCACAGTAATTTTATTTACAAATAAATTTTATATCAGGTTAAGCTCCATGTGTGTGTTTGTTAGACTTAACATGAACATTGTATTTTAAGTGTATAACATTGTATTTTAAGTGTATATTTCACACAAAAAAAAAAGGAAAAAGAAAAAAAAAAGCATTATTTCATTCCATATCTTGGTGACCAATATACAAAGAAACCCCATTTTTGTCCAACTCAGCATAATTTGTCAATTTGTAGAATTGGCAATTTTTCCAGCTTCAACTGTCACTAATGTGTGTAATTTTTCCTGTTAAGAACCTATTCTGACAGCTTCATGCATGTAAACAAATTTGCCTTATTGGTGAAAGAGATTAAGACTTGAATACAGCATCAACTAAATATTATAAAACTACCATGATTACAAAACTTTTATGCTTTCCCTTCACATGTATCTAATTGTATCCTACTGGAAATACCCTTATATATGTTTGAGTTTGATGATTAAGTAGCAATATCCTTGATTCAGAGAGATCTCAGGCTTGTCACTGTATTGGACTGAGTAGCCTTGCAACCTTCATTTGTGTTCTTTGCCAGAGTGGTGGGGTGGGGATGATAAAACTTTAATGTAGCACTTCTGAATTTGTTCACACTGCCCATTGCCAGATATAGCAAATACAAAAAATATTGAATCCAGACTTTAGAAGCATTCATGCCACAGATAATCACCAGATGGTCATTCTTAATTCACCACAACAACCACTAAAGCTCCTTTGGGTGATCCAAGTTTATAATTTCCAGACACATTCCTCCATTATAGAAGATGCTTTATTAATGTTAAAACAATTGGAGAAGTAAGTTAATCAGTTAAAAATAAGCAAGTTTAAAAACCTTAGCATAGTGATGGCTTCAGATAAAAGCAAATCAAAAATGGAAGTAAAAATTAACACCTATAATGTTTAAATTTTAATAAATGAATGAGTCATCTATCAGCTTTTATTACTGACTGGTAAAATTTATGAAAAAATTCCGTCAAAATTTAATGCTATTTCTCCCCCCCCCCCCCACACACACACAAATTCCAGTCACATTTGTGTTATGTTTTTAAAATGTGCCATAGCATGTTTATACAAACATGTTAAATGATATGACAGTATTTCACTTTTATCTCACTGTTTATATGTGAACAGTGGGAAAAAAGTTTCATGATGTAGAACTTTCCATTGTGTTTAGAAATGTTTACATGTAAGCATTTCTAAATTTCCATTGTTTAGAAATGTTTACATGTCTAAACAATGGAAAGTTCTACATCATGAAAAACAATTCGTTATTGATTTGAATCTTTAGATGATGGTTATTTGTACAGCTACATTTACTTGGTATTAATAATAATTTGTACTGAATGACTACAATTAATTGTACAAAGAATCATCACCTAAAACAGTATTGAAGAAACTACGTGGAAGATGTAATTTTTGGATAGTTAACTAACAAGTAAATATGCCATACAGTTGTAGATAATTTATCAAAAATACCTTCTGTGCTTATGTGGTTTCTAAACCAGTGAACAAATGTATAGTGCAGTATTATGATATGGCAACAAGAATGTCAGGCACACTGAAGTATTTATTATTATCTAACTATGTATATGAGGTTGAGTCAAATGAAAAAAATATATTTTGTTTTTACAAATAATTAGCTTCATTTTTCAAATAAATTGCCCACCACACTTCAAGTGTTTATTCCATATATGTACTAGATTTCTTAAATGCTGCTCACAAAAGTCTTTTGGTTGCTGCATCAATTGTTTGACAGTTTCCTTTATTTCATCATCTGTGCAGAATCAGCATCCTGCCTAATCAATTTTCAATTTCCCAAAAACATAAAAATCATGGACAGTAGTTTAAGCAGACCCATGACTGATATCTAGCTTCCTGGCCACTTTGTCAGTGGTTTTCACACTGTTGCCAAATATTTTCTTCTATGACAAGTAATCCTGCAGGACAACCTTTCCAAGGTCATCCACTACGGTTTCTCTTCCTTCATGACCTCACAGATTGCAAAGGGGTTAAAATTACTCTTTCCAGCCATACAGAAAAGGCTTGGGTTCAAATCCCATTTCAATGGAAGGAAACGTTTATTCTCTCTCTCTCTCTCTCTCTCTCTCTCTCTCTCTCTCACTTGGTGAATTTGTGCATGTGTGCATAATACAGAAATAATATAATTACATGCCAGTAACTTATCTATCTGTAATTCTTTTTGAACTGTTGAAGTTAATAAAATACAGGAATATCCTTCAAAGAATTTTTTTGCATTTCAACAACCCAGTTTGTGTTTATGCTAGACTGTATTTGCTTTCTAACTTTGCATTTGTTACATCAACTGAATTAAACAGATGGTCATGTGTCATTTTCAAAATTATATAATTTTGAAAGTTGGCTGAAATTTGTTTGCCATGTGTTAACTAATAGCTTTCACAAGGCGTATACAGGGGTGTGCAAAAATTGGTATTTGTGATTATGCAGTTTTTTTTTTTTTTGCTGTAGTGCTGTGAAGGAAAGGCAATAAATGCTGATGTTCATTTAGAAGTGATATAAAAAGGTTATATGAAGAAAATGACTGCCCTCTCTGAATTCCAAAGATGTCAAATTGTTGTTGTATGCTTAGCAGGAGATAAAACTGCTGAAAGCAACTGTACCAAAAGTGACGCCTGCATTCACCAAGTAAGTATGAAAAGGCAAAATCTCATGGATGAATGATGGCAGAAAATGGAAGCTTACTGAAAGAGACTGCCAAACACTGAAAATAACTGCAGAACACTGTCTCAGCAATAGAGTTTATAGCAAAGTAGTTAAGTGAGAACTTCATAAAGCTGAAATTTATGGCAGAGCTACTATTGCCAAGCCACACCTTAATAGTAATCCTAGAGAAAGGATGTAATGGTGTGAAGAGCACAAAAACTGTACACTTGATGATTGGAAATGTCATCTTTTCAGACAAATCATCATTCATACTTTTTCCAGCACCAGGGAAAGTTCATTTGCTGAATGCCAAAGGAATCATATCATCCTGTCTTGTGCCAGCCATCAATTATGGAGGATCAACAATGGTTTTGGACAGCAATATTGGTCTTTAGGTCCTGTTATCACCTTGAATGGGCAAATTACAGCCACTGATTACCTTAATATCTGAGTGATTTGTTCAATCACATGGTGCAAACACTTTAAAAAAATTATGCCATGTTTCAAGATGATAATGCTCTAACACACACACCCAGATTTGTCCAGTCTTGGTTTGAGGATCACAAAACAGGTTAAGCATCTCCCGTGGCCTGAATACTGAATAATCACTGGCCTTGAAAGTTATTGAGCCACTGTAGGCATATTTGGAGAGGAGAGTGAGAAGCAGATTTCCTCCACTTTTATCACTCATGGAGCTTCAAACATTCCTCTATGAAGAACGGTCTGGTATACTTCTTAAGGCAGTTCAAGATTTATTTGAATCTATTTCATGCAGAATATGAGCTGTTTTAAAAGTAAAGCTGGTCCAACACCATATTAATGCATACCTGTTCTTTTTTTCACAAGTGTATACATTATTCCCCCCCCCCTCCCATATTTCACTAACAGCTTGGTTGCTTTTAAAAATGAATTGGCCAATAAGACATTTTTGATCAATTCTTAGAGATTATGGGTTTCCTTCAGTTGCACTATAATTCATCACAAATACAATTTTGTGATGAATTAGTAGTTTTTTTTTTGCAAGTTACATGTAATTTAAACTGTGGAGATGCAAAATAAAGGTTACACAGGACTTTCAATTTGATACAGAAAATACCAGAAAAGTATTATAGGACTGATATTTACAAACTGAATTAGAGGTACTGTCAATAATGTGAAAGATAATCTTTCAAAGAATCCTTGAGAAATTGAAAAACACTGTAGATTTGGAAAATGTACATTTCTGAATGAGAATTAATGGATAGACATTGGGACTTTGGGCTACATATACACTGAGTGATCACTGAATTGTGACCACCTGCCTAATACTTCTAGTAGTAAGTCCTTTTGCCCACAGTACAGCAGCTATCCGGCATGGCATTGATTCAACAAGATGTCGGAAGTTTTCGGGTGATATGGCCAACCAAGCTGTGTGTAATGCGGTGAGCAATGCAAGTATGAAGATAATTGGTGTATCCAGATGCCTGATATGCTTTTCCATAGTGTCCCACAAGTGCTGTATGGGATTGGTATCGGTGGAGTTTGGAGGCCAATTGATATGCTGGAAGTCAACTGTGTTCCTCAAACCATTCCTGCACAATAAGTGCCCAATGGCTCGGCACAATGTCATCTTGGAAGACACTATCGGCATTCGGGGGGGATGTAACAGTGGGGTGTACGCAGTTGACAATAGCGGAGGCCACTGATACATTTCACGTGCACCAGGGATCCAAGTTCCTGCCAGTGAAACATGCCCTACACCATACAACCGCTTCTACCAGCCTGTGCTTTTGATATGATGCATGATGGATCAAGGGCCTCACGTTGACACCAAATCCATACACGACCACCCACAGTGTGGAGTAAAAAATGTGACTCATCCCACCAGCACACCTTCCAGTCTTCTAACGTCCAACTTGCTTTTTGCAACCAGGCGAGTTTTATGCCAATGAACCTTGGTTGGGAGAGGATGCCATAGGGGTCGTATGCTGGTTGTTATTATTATTATTAGCTACATGGTGCAAGGAAGCCTGAGGCTTATGCTGCACCAGCCGAAAAAAAATTCCCGAGTTACCCTGAGAGAGACAAAAGTAGAAGGAGATCACCAAGAAAGAAGAATGGCGATATCCAGCTCAGGACCCTGGGTGTGCCAAGCCCATACCAGATGTGAGCCCATGTGTGCAACACATGGTCATGCCGATATTGTTCCGGGTTGGTCCAGGTTGTATCGAGTAGTCAACTCTTCAACAGTGCTGTGTCTGTTTGCCTGTAGAAGTCAGACCCTGCGCCCACCTCTAACTTCAACCTTTTGCTGAACTTTACAGTTTTGCTATCGGGTCGTTTGACCATTTTGACGCTAGTCCTGGTACACTAACTACAGTGGATCTCAAGTACCCACAGCTCTGTCCTTTGTCAAAGTCCGATAAATCCTGTTTTGCCCATCTGAATTTTATCACTGAACCACTGGCACCTTATCTATGCCATGTAGATCGACTTACTCCGCACTCATACCTCACGTGGTCAACAAATCCTATTCAGTTTTCATAGGGGTAGTCATAATTCAATGATCACATATTTGCGAATAAAAAGTTCTGATTGTCATTTTGAATAATATATTTAAATGTGTTAATGTGTTTAGCAATGTAAATGAATTGTCACGCCCTTAATCAGTATTTTATTTCTGACCCCATCTAAGGAATAGAAAATTCCTGCCAAAATAGTGCAACTAAAGTTTGCCATCTGCCAGAAAACATTTGACACTAGTCCAAGATTAAAATATTAAAAAATTGTTAAAAGATTCAAAAAGACACGTTGACACCCTTTTCAAGAAGATTCCACTGCAGAAGTCATTATCCTAGTCAGTGTCATAACTAGAAAAAGGGCCCAATTCAAAGTTTAGTGTTGTGTCCCCCACCCACAGGCTGAAAATATTTGTTTTGGTAAAAATAAAAAAATCTTCAAAAAATCTTACAAACTGCCCTGGAAGCAGCAGCTATGCTAATACCATTTCACCTCTATTCACTGCAGTTTCACTTGTGCTGTGCAGCTAGCTAACAGTAAACATTCTTCATGTGAAAAAAAATGTTCATAAACAGTAAATTTTACCATAAACATAATTTTAAAGAACTTACGTTTTTACTAAAATTTTTTTGTTTTGGGCAGGAGGTCCCCTTTCAGTCAGCCCAATGCACTGCATTGGCATAGTTATGCCACATGCTAGTAATTGAGCCTTGGTTTTAGACATCCAAATCTGACCAAATCGTTCAATTCTGCCTGAGTGATTTGACAGTGTTGAAAAGTCTAGATCTGTACTTGTTTTAAGTTCTGAATCTGTTGGAGACTCCTTTTCGGATCATGAATTTTGCAAAGCCCATAAGTTTTGGGGGCTTTGGCATTGTATCCTCCTGAGGAACTGGCCTTGGAGCAGAAAGTATGTTTGGATTTCCCAGCAAAACCTGAAATATTGGTTGTGTGAAAGTAACAATCGTTTACATCATCTCGAGTTCCCGCCATATCAGCAAATGGCATCGACTTATGACTACCTCAAGGCCAGCTTGTTAATGTCCTTGAACATGAGCTACAGGAAATCTTTGGAGCCCATACTTTATTTTAATTTCCAGCCTTGCATCCCAAATTTGATTCATTGGCTTTTCTCACAAGTTGTGACAATGGCTTCTGCTGCGATTTTAATACACCACTTTCCTGCAAATGTAACAAAAACTATCAGGCTTACTTATTTTTGCAAGAATGCGACATTTTATGTACAGTTGAGGTATGCACCCATAACAAATGCTTGTTGCAGAACCCACTGTCTAGAAGGCTCACAATATTTCTAGAGAACTCAATCAAAAGTTCTAGAACCTTCCAGAAACATCCTGCCTTTCCGTACGTAATATTCTATCAGGGGTAATCATTTAATTCAAGGACTAGTGCAAGATCTTATCTTGTCATTTGAATGTGTAGATTTCTACTCCCTTGAACTTTACACTTTCACTACTGTCGTACCCATGCATTAAATGCTTGCAAGCCATTTTTCGAAAGACTGCAAAATGATTCCGTTGAGGCTCACAGAGCCTCAACGGAATCACTTGTTGGAAGTGAAATGCTTGCTTTTTAGAGCTTCAGATATGAAGAAATCACATGGGAGTGTCCGGTGAATAAGCGGGATGAGGCACAAACTCAACACCTATGGCAGCGACTACTGCCTGCACAATATTAGCCATATATGAGCCCTGGCATTGTCTTGATGAAGAATGGAGAAACCACTTCACGAGAAAGTTCTGTCACACAGGAATATGGCCATCCTACCAAGAGACTCATTACCATACGCTTCATCTCTTAACTATTTCCGATGCATTTAAGCCACGTCTGACACAATAATAAATCACATATCCCTGTTGAATCTGTATGTCCGACAAGATACTTTCTTCAAAGCGATTGTCACTGACACGTGGCTGCAAAAAACCTCTTCGCACAACACTAGCTCGGCAAGTACTGTGTTCCACAGGTGTTTCCGTTATAGTGTGTGTGCTTGCTGGACAACGTTCTCTGTGAACCACTCGGCTTCTGGCAAGATCAGACACTAATATTTGCATCCAGTAAACCTGGGTTTCATATGATCGTCTAGCGATCTATATTAGGACAAAAATCTTGTGCCCTCAAGATTCACTCAGGTTGACACTGAGAGCAAGCTTGCAGCATCAAAGATTGTGTTGTGTCTACCCTTGGGCTATTTCTATGTGGTTGGGATCCAAAGCGCTGCATAACTCTGGTTCTTCTTCAACAATTTGTTCAGTGAGTTATGTGTAGCAGAGAATTGTCACAAGGCAAAATCAATAACAAAACAAGGTTTATTAAACATACTAAATTGTACAATTAACTATTAAAGAACTGGTCATGATTTGGGTAACACTTGTATGAGACTGCTTGGGCACAAACTAGATAGCAGGTTAAAATATTTCTACTATTGATGTAACAAATTAACAGTGTTCTTCATGTGGGCTCTTCCCTCATTGCTCTCACAAGTATTCAAAATGATTGGTGCCTGTCATAACATACAACTATTCTAATGCTAGAATAGGAAAATACGTCAACTTAACAGTTATAATTAGTATTTTGACAACTAGGTTGATAAGTCACATTATCTGTTAAATCCTAATTACTAAGAGTTGATAAAACAATTGTCAGAATGTGTCCAGGGGAGAGGTCCGTGAATAAGGGAAAAAATATTAAGGGGGGGGGAGTAGGATTAACTTTGAGTAGTCGGGTTTGATTTATTCTAGAAATTTCTAGTCAACTTAACAACAAATTTCCGTTCTTCTTCAACACTTCTAGATTCGCCTCTTCACTCCATAAATACAACTTTGGGGATATCTGTTTAATCGACAATATCTGCTATCTTCCTTGGCTTTCTTTATCTGGTACTCTTCAGGGCTTTGCTGACTGCACTTGGCTCTAGAAAATCTCTTCAAACACAGAAAACCTCTTGAATCTCATCAGCAACTCTCTAAGTTTCTGGGATCTGCTCTCTAACTCTGAAATCTAACTTAGAGAGAGATGAGGGAAATCTAAATCTCCCTCATCTCTCTCTAATCTCTCTCTTTGCTATCAAGTCTCACCAAAAAATCCCTTGTCTGCTATCCCCTCTTCAAATATATACCTCTGTGTCCCCCTATCTGAGTTTCTCATGACCCGTTTCCATAACTCTCTTAATGGATCCAGTTGCCATCTATTAGAGCTATTAATAAAATTAAGTGAACGGTAATATGTAAACGATTAATAAAACAGCTTTTAGAATTGAAAAATTACAGAATGTTTGCTATTATAATAAAGCAAGTATAGCCCGACTCAAAGAAGAAACAATTTATTATTATTAATTACTTAGTCTATTTTATTTAAAACTAATTTCACATGTTTTTTAAAATTACAAAAAATTCATTTATCTGCCATTCACCCTCCAATCAAATTCATCCTATAATTCCTTTATTCTAGCAAATAGTTTTCACCTTCAACCTTGTTCTTTCTCACAAATTACTCATAACAACTGAGATAATAACTGCAGAGAAGAAAAATGCATGTAAATTCTCAGCAGACATACGCCTACGGTGGATATAAGCTGGTCCGTAATCAAGTCACAAAGGAGGTAAGCCAAACAAAGCCAGATTACGAGAAATTTGGCAAAAGATGGAAAGAAAACCAACAAAGATTTCTTTAGTTATGTAAACTCTAGAAGGAAAGGAAAGAATCAGACTGGTTCACTTAATAGTGAGGGTCGACTGTTGATAATCCTCCTCAGGTAGCTGAAAACTTAATGAGGTATTTTGCATCTACATTCACACGAGGAGTTCTTTAGAGAAGTATAGGCCAGAAAGTTATTAAACTAACAGGGGGCTAAAAGATTTTGCAATAAAATTGCTGAAGTTAAACATAAGAGAGGCACCGGGAGTGGATGGGATTTATCCAGATATAGCAAAGCTCTAGCCATAATTATGAGAGCATCCTTGGATCCAGAGAAAGTATTGGCAAACGTAGTCCCATTTAGCCTAATGAACTATGTTACCGTCCCCAGCCACGGGGAGGCGGGTATTACTATCTAGCCATAATCTTTCACCAATTTATGAAAATATCCGAAAAAGCTTCTATCCATAAACATACTCCATAGATTTCTTTGTTCAAGTCCACCTGAACAAATTTCCAACTAATTCTTCAAATCACGGTAGCAATTACAGTACAACATAATATGTGCACTGATTTCTTGTTGTCCACAAGAACTTAAGTCACTTTCTGCAAGTCCCAACTCATACAATCTTCTAGCTAATCCATGTCCTGTGACTAAGAATGCAACATAGAGTCCAAACTGCTGCCAAGCATTTTTGTGTAAATTCAATATGTCTGCTCGTGGCAGATACATATGGCTGACTCGGCCCTTCTCACCCAAGTCCCATCTTTGTTGCCATACAGCCATTAATTTGCCTT
Source organism: Mastigoproctus giganteus (assembly GCF_048544385.1). Taxonomy (NCBI): domain Eukaryota; kingdom Metazoa; phylum Arthropoda; class Arachnida; order Uropygi; family Thelyphonidae; genus Mastigoproctus; species Mastigoproctus giganteus. The sequence goes on from NC_143579.1 coordinate 27,947,081, forward strand.
TTATCCTGATCTTCTCTTCCTTCAAATCAGACCTCGTATACACCTTTTTCAAGGTCTGGACAAGAAACTATGTCCAGCACTGATTTTCTAATATTGTTTTTGGTACAGTATAATAATACTGACAAGACAGTCTGTAGATCAGCCGGCAATCGACCCTCCAAAACTTGTAAGGAATCTGTCGATACCGTTCTACAAGCACGAGTTTTGCACAGGAGAGCAAACCTCTGTGTTTGGAGCAAGTATTGCTTAATGATAGAATTCGTTATTCTATGCAGCCAAGCCACTGAAGCCTAAGTGATAATGGGAACAAATAAACATTCGTAGAGAAGGTTCAAAGCCCTTCCCTTTATCCCACAATCAATTCTTATCACCTTCCTTAGCTTGGCATAAATAACACGTATTTTGTTTTTCAAATACTTCATGTGCTCAACAAGGCTCATTCTCTCTCCACACACACACACACCCCCAAGGTACTTAAACAATAGTAACATACCGAATAGACAAATCAAACGACCTCACCACTGGATATCTATTTATACTTAATCGTCCCTTATGCAACAGTTGTAGTCTTTGTTCTCGAAATCTGTAACAACTTGTACAAATTGGACCATTCTATCAATTCTTGCATAACTTGAGATGCACGCTAGTTGGGATCTTGCATTGCCATACACCAGTATTACACCAGCATATGACACTATGTTCACACCAACGTGATTTCTATTCAAAAAATCACCCATCACAATCGCCCAGGCGTGGAGGTCAATTACACGGGCCTTTATAGAACAAAATCCAGGAATTTCGACAAGGAGGGTTGCTCTGCAATAGCGTGTACTGATTCAGAGCAGTGTGGCGAATTTTACATCGCCAATTCTGTACCCCCACTATATCCAGCGTGTACAAGGTCTCAGCAATACAAACTACCCTCCCAGAGTGCTCCCATAATCAGTGGCTGATCTTAACAGAAAATGTGCATTATCTCGAAAATGGTTCATTTAGGCCCGATGTTCATTGAGACTTTTTTGCTTATTTTTGTTTGCACTTTTGAACTATCTGCGCGGTAGCACAGTGGTACCGTCACTGTCCTCCCCCACACCGGGTGGAAAAGGCCCGGGTTCGAATCCCGTCGGTGACGCGAGGAACTTTAACGGGCTTTTTTCACTCCATGAATGAATTAGTCGGTCTCAGGAGTAGTTAACAAAGTTTTTTTGTCCAGCAAACAGACAAATCGACCATAGAACACACGCAATTAACAGACATAAAATACAGCACGGCAGATGAATTTAATTATTCGGGTGGCCTAAATATAATATTTGTACTTTTCACCTTTAAATTATTGACCCTCATATTTGAAACACCCTGTATACACTTACCACACTGTTAAAATTGAATGTATTAAGAAGCATTAATATAAAACACAGTACAGTGTTATAAATTTTGCACTCTTGACTGTAATGTGTCCCGGGAAAGAATCCCACTTGCTTCCCTCAAGTTATAGTTGTTCTCTTACTAAGAAAGACTTCAGTTCTGTAAATTGCCATGTGTTATAGGTAGAAACGAGATACTTGCGAGGAAATCTGATTGAAGTGTTTAAGGATTTAAATTGATTGTGTAAACTAAATGCTGATGGCATCCATACTTTTTTCAGTACAACACACACAGTGATCCATTTTATGGGTGCAGGATAGATTTAACGAAATCTGCTTTCAGCAAGAACGTCATTGATCGTTGGAACAAACTCATATATATAGTGCTCTGGAAGTATTAGCATTAGCATTTAGCATTAGTAGAGGCATATGATGCAAGAAAGCAAGCTTATGCAGCATCAGCCAAAAAAAAAAAAAAAAAAACTTCCACTTTACCCCTCTGTTCGTTCGAAATACCTGTCCAGCTGAGCCTTAAATTTATTTAAGCTATCAACTTCCACAACAAGGGATGGAAGTCTGTTCCACCAACCAACTACCCGCTGGCTAAAGGCAAATTTCCGCACGTCTATACTATATCTGTCTTTCCTTAATTTGAATTTATCCCCTCTCAGGTGATTATTAAGTGGTTAGTTTGAGTAAATATAAAGTTGTTGTGGGATTTTAGGGTGTTAGTTGTTATAGCGCATTAGCAACATGGTCTTATTGTGTATATTTTGTGGTCGAAATCCGTATTTCCATGAGAAAAACCATGCTACTCTCATCTGAGACGAATTAACTCAGGCGCGTTGCGAAAAAGGCCCATTAAAATTCCTCATGTCGTCAATGGGATTCGAATCGGGTATTTTCCAGTTGATATTTGGAAGGATGACGATTCTACCAACTGTGTTACCCAGTTAGTAGAATCGTCATAAAAAAAATAAATTTAACGGCATGTTAGACAAATTATCAAAAGTGGACAAATGATATGAGTAGGTAATTTATTTATTTTATTATTATTTTGTTTAATGGCTGGTGATGTACAAGCTTGTTTTCTTTAAGCCCTCGTGGGTAGCCCAGTTGGTAGGATCGCCATCCTCCCCACACTGGGTAAAAAAGACTTCCTCCCATCAATGACAGGAGGATTTTTATGATCCTTTTTTCACAACGTGGCTTAGTTAGTCGGTCTCAGGAGAGAACAGTACGGCTTTTTCTCCCATAAACTCGGGTTTTTCGTTCGGCAAAACAGAAATTTGACCTCGGAACAAACGCAATTTACAGACAGTATACACGGAGTGAGGTATGGCCCTAGTCGCTGATGTTCCTAAAACCCTATAATAACAATACAACAACAGCTTCCTTTAATCACTTTCCCTCTACTAATACCACCGAGAGACGTCTTTGATTAATTTTATACTAAAATCACATTTTGGAAACACTTTGTAGAGGGTGTAAAGTTGCTTCAGCGTTTGGCTGTTTGAAAGGAATGGTTTGTATTGGGTTGAAGCTGCAAAAAAGAAAACTAAAAGAAGTACATGCATATTTTTTAGAGTTCAATAAATGTTAGATTTCGCATGCGGGGTGAATCTGAGAATTTTGTGGAAAGCGATTTGAATCGATAATTTAAAAAAGTATACGTACAAATGGTTTATGTAAATATGTCTCGGTTGTAACCCCTTATTGTTCAGGTATGGCAAATTGTTTATTGGTTTCGTGTTTATTCATCAAATGAGTACTGTATTGAGAGAGAGAAAATCTTTTTTGCAACTAAATGAATACAATGAACATAGATTTAAGTGAAGTTGCAATTGTCCCGTCACGGCCAAAGGCAAGGGACTCACATCAGAATAGATAATTAGTTGTGCACACTGTAAAATTAAAAACGTAAAAAGAAAAAAATGTAAACATGTTATTACATTTCCTCACATTATGCAGTATTCACTATATTTATAAGCTACATCATACAGTTATATTTACAATAAAAATATCTAATATATATGAATGGCACTTCGCTGTAAAGCGAATTTTGTCGTGGCACAGGAGAGCTTGGCAGATGGTGTGGAGGGCGCACGAACTTGTTCTTATTTTATTCGATTTTGGGATTGGAGCGATCTGCTAACACTTCTTTCTTGTAGGTTTTATTGCTGCAAAACATATGCAGGTCAGTGTCGAGGAGCTGTGCTTCCGTTAGCATTTCTCGATCAACCCACAAAAAACAAAATTAGTTTTTTTTTTTTTTGTGGGTTGATTGAGAGTCCATACTGTTTGAGGTAAGAGGCAACGTTGATGAGACTATTATTAATGCTTGCTGTAACTTCAAGGTAATTGTTGGAAGCAGTGCTTTTTGTTAAACAGAAAACAGCTGCAAGCTAATATGAAAGCTTTCTATAGCCATATTTATCTCTAGTTTCGGCATCCAAATGCAGAGATGCTTATGGTTAGTACTGCTGATCATTGTATGTTCTCTGCCATATGGTAGGTCCATGTGGTTTTACTCTTTTCGTGAGATTTTACTCGTTATCCTGGGCACTCCTTCCCCATGTGAAGTTAAAAGGCATCCATAATGAAAACTGTAATGGCCCATTGTTAATGATTGCCTTGGTACATGAGCTGCAGTAAGCCATGAGAAGGATTGCCACAACTAGCTAATTTTCGCAGGCTTCAGAGCTGCAGGCTTTTTTTTTTTTTTCTCAGTGTTGATTTAGTAGGGGACGATCGCCTACTCCAAGATCCCGAGTAAATTGGAACAAATACTGTTTGTTTTATGATGTTAATTCAATTACTGCCAATCACATATGCCATAATTTTTATATCCCCCCGCCCCAGGAACATATCCAGACAGGGTGCCCGGGTGCCAATCGCAATTTGCCACCCTCCTTTAAAATTTTCTTCATATGTATATGTAAGTTTCAGATTTTTAGGTGCCCCTTGAACATTGGCACCCGGGGGTACCCTCGGGATGGCCCATCCCTGGGTACCACACTCAGAGTAGGGGGGATCAAGAGATGAAATTGGATAATTTCAGATCTGTTAACTTAACTTTTGTTCCAGAAAAAATAATGGAGTCACTGATTAAAGAAGTAAAGCGGGATCATATGCTGTACACCATGGATTTGTTAAGGGGCAGTTTTATTGGGTACTGTGATACAGTAAAAAAGGAATGGATGCAAAAAATAATTTTGATATCATATACTTGGATTTCAAGAAATTTTTGATACTGTTGCTCGTAAAAGACTGCTGTACAAATTGCAGCAGTGTGGCTGTTGTTATTTGGTTTTTAGGAGCATTAGCAACTAAGGCCATATTGCTCCAGGAATATGTGGTGGTCATTCCCTGACCTTTCCGCATCCTCCGTATTTGGTGGTGACAGGCTCGAAACCCGGTCTAATCAAGAAGCATGTGCTACACACTGCTACTCCTTCCCACCTAGCTACGGAGGCGCCCAGCAGTGTGGCATTAAGGGCAAGTTCTTACTATGGATAAAGGGATGCTTGAGTGGGAGAAGACAGAGTGGTTATCAATGGACACTGCTCTTCCTAGACTAATGTTATTAGTAGAGTTCTCCAGGGTTTACTGCTGGGGCCATTGTTTTCTATGTTTTTTATATTGATGAAGGTATATCAGGCTTAATGTTTAAGTTTGCAGATGATACAAAGGTTGACAAGGTGATTAATGATTGTAGTCAAGGTATACTACTACAACAAGATCTAGAAAAATTAGGCAAATGGGCTGAGAAATGGCAGTTGAAGTTTAACATCGACAAATTCAAGGTATTGCATATGGGTAGCAGTAATCCCAGATTAATGTACCAACTGTGTGGTACTATATTTGGAGTAGTGAAAAATTAAAAAGATCTGGAGGTAATTGTGCAATCAGTTTTAAAGTTCTCAGAACAGTGCAGATAGGCTCATGGGGTTTTGTCAGTGATACAGAAGAACTTTGCTAGCATGGATAAGGAGTTGACAAGTTAAGGCAATGGTTAGGCTGCACCATGAGTATATTGTTCTGGAGGCCTCATTTTAGGAAGGATGTAGATCTGCCGGAATGAGTGCTCAGGTCAACGAGATCGGTGAGGTTAAAATGGTGCTCTTACTAAGGTAGGTTTCAGTTCTGCAAATTACAGCATCTGGATACTAGTTACCTGCAAGGTGATCTGATTGAGGTGTTTAAGGCTTTGAGTAGGGCAAGATTGAGCAAGGTGAATGCATGCAAGAAGAAAAATGCATTGATGGAATTTTTCCTCTTGCTCAGAATATACACCCACATGAGTGGGTGTAAATTTAAATTGAGGAAGGATGGTTGCAGGATATGTGGAAGTCTGGCTTCAGCTAGTGGGTGGTTAATTGATGGAACAAACTTCCTTCCATCCCCAACAGCAGATGGAAGTTTTGTTGGAACTAACTTTCATCTGCTGTGGAATTGGGTAGTTTAAATGAATTAAAGGAAGAGAAAAACTATGAATTATTGGATGGGGTTGGATAGGTGATGTGGTAAGTTCTTTTTTTTTTGCTGATGCTGTATTAGCTTGTTTCTTTGCATCATAATTTGCCCACTACATAGAGATACTAATATTATGAAAATAGCACTATAAAATGGTATTTTCATAATGTTAATTTTATGAAAATTTTTTCATAATACTAATATTATGAAAAATTTTATAGTATTATTTTTTTGTTTACTATTATTTATTTTTTTTCATATACAGTAAAAAATATACTTGCATTTTTGTAGTAGCTTTCACATAAAATTTTTTAAAATACGGTAACAGATGTTTTTGGTGATAAACCATACTTTTTTTAAATGGTGAAATGATGCACGAATTAAGGTAACAATTGATTCTGGGTATGTTTGCTATTTTTGTACGTTTCTTTAGGAAAATAGCAAAAGTAGAGACATTGCATCAGTTTCTTAAAAATTCTTACTAGTATTAAAATCATTAGATTTTTTTTAAAATATATGTTTTTTAATTTTCTCAAAGTTTAGAATTTTCATAAATTTTTCAAATTCATATTTTTCTTGACCCATAATTGAGCTGCCAAAGAGGTGCATGAGCATGGTTTGATCATATTACACTACAAAGTTGAACTCTTATGTGATAGTGTCAATTGTAAAATAAATTTAAGAACTTTTTCCCCTTAAGTTCATAAAACATTTATTTAGTCAAGGTTATAATTAATCAATGTCAGGTGTAGGAAATAGGATATTTCCCCCAATGATTTATTTCTGGTTTATCAGCCCATGAACACAGCTTATATGAGCATAGTACATAATAAACAATATGAACTGGTTGAGCATAGTACATAATAAACAATATGAACTGGTTGTTGTTGTTTGTTTGTTATTTGGTTTTTAGGAGCATTAGCAACTAAGGCCATATTGCTCCAGGAATATGCGGTGGTCATTCCCTGACCTTTCCACATCTTCCGTATTTGGTGGTGACGGGCTCGAACCCCGGTCTAATCAAGAAGCGTGTGCTACGCACTGCTGCTCCTTCCCACCTGGCTACGGAGGCGCATATATGAACTGGTACATTATGGCAAAAGTAGTCAGTACATGAAAAAGTACTACTGAGCTACTGATGTATTTTTATAAGTTTTGGCCTTTAAAATCTAGATAGTTTAATTTAATTATTTGTCATTTATAGCAACTTTGTTTAAAAGGCAGACTTCTAAAAATAGGTTTTATGATGAATTTTAATAAGCTTATGAAGTGGAGCTGATTTGCTTTTCATCCTTATATACTTTCAAAATAGACATCCTATATAAAAGCAAAACTACAAAGAACTAGTAAGTGTATAAATTTTTACATTACAAATAAAAATTTGGTTACATTTAGTATTCAATTCTAATACCATTATTTACAGTATTTAAAATTGAAAATATAGACTGTTGTGAATTTATTTATAACTGTATCATTATATCTGGATTATTTGTATCTTGTTCCTATATTTTATTAATTTTAAGTGCATATAATTATCTCATATGCAGAACCTCAATTCCTACATTCTTGGGGAAATAACTTGTTCTGTTTTTATGTTTCAGGTTTTTTTCAGGAGTAGTTCATTACCCTTATTAGATGTATATTGGATCCTTAGAATCTCCACAGAATGATAGTTTCCAGCATTAAGCCACAATATCAACCTGTACTGTACTGTAGGTAATGTACTTGTTTCAGAAATAAAGGTTGCAAGTTTGAATGCTGCCTCTGGTATGGATGTTGTGATTATCCATTATTTTTTAATGTGAGTTGCAATTCAGTTTGACAACTAGTACTCAATGTCTTACTTTTCACATGATTTTATAGATAGCAAATACATAGTAACAATGAGATAGAATCTAGGGAAATATGTAAACCAGAAAGAAATTAGTGTTTGGAAACTTTTAATGGAATATAATGCATAATTTGGCCCCTGTGGTGCCTTTTCTAAGTCTGGACAGCCTATTTACTCTCTGTTGTCAGAGAAATATTTGAAAATTTCCTGATTTTTGAAAATACCAGAGGTTCTGCTATATTACTTATCTCAAAAATTAAAGTGAAAAATATAGGCATGTGAATTTATTATAACTGTATCATTATATCTGGATGGTTCCTACTTGTTTTTATATCTTGTCTTGTTTATTTTAAATGCATAAAATTTAAATTTAATATGTATAGAATTAAGTTACATTCCACATTTTTTTTTTTTATTACACATAACTTTATTCCTGAGCAGTTTTCCCTTTTCTTTTCTAGAAAATCATGCACACTATAACTGTTCCCTATTGGTGTAAGTACTTTATCTGCATATATATTCCTGCAGTGCCATTGATAATTTTCCTCTGATGGTAAGCGAAACTCAGGAATGTTTTCACTGATTTGCATTTGGTATATACACTGAGTGGACAGAAATCATGGGATATCTACCTAGTAATGGATAAGGGCAGTCACATGGCGAAGCATTGAGTCCACTAGTTCACGAAAGTGTTCCACAGGTATTTCCATCCATGCTTGCTACACCGCTGTCCATAATTCTGTTGCATTCTGGGTGGAAGATCCAAAGCTTGAACTAACCTTTCCACAACATCCCAAAGACGTTCCACAGGGTTCATGTCCGGTGAATGGGGAGGCCATTCCATGGTGGTAAAATCCACGGAATGCTCTTAAAATCATGTTCTAGTCACCACGGCTCTGTGGGCAGGCGCATTGTCCTGCTGGAAGTGTCCATTATTCCGGAAATGGCATATTCCCGATACACTCTCGATACTGTCAAAAGGGAATAGTGCAATTTCTGTACTACCTTTATGTTGTTGTTTGGTTTTTTTAGGAGCATTAGCAACTAAGGCCATATTGCTCTGGGAGGATATGCGGTGGTCATTCCCTGACCTTTCCGCATCCTCTGTATTTGGTGGTCACGGGCTCGAACTCCGGTCTATTCGAGAAGCATGTGCTATGCACTGCCGCTCCTGCCCACTTGGCTATGGAGGCGGCACTACTTTCGTGATAGAGGGACCTATGCATTGGGCACCCTCTATCATCGTTCTTTCAAAGTCAGTTAACTCACAACATTTATCCATACTGACATTGAATTTACCATCTACGTGAGTGCAGTGTACCTATATACCTGCCAAGCGGTGGATTTGTCCACTAGTGAGAGGGGTAACAGTGTCGCTTTGCCCAGGAACTAGGTATTACATGAATTCTGTGCTTTCAGTGTACATAGAGGGTCTTTATAATGTTTTCTGTCATGCATAATTAATAAAGTTTTTTTCATTTATAAGTGAAAGTTTTGGCACACTTTTATGCCTACTGACTTTGGATATGAAGATTATCGAGGCACATGAAAGCATAATAAAGTTTTTCAGTTATAAGTTAATAGCTAAGTTATTTATGTGTTAATAAGGTTTTTTTTTTTGTAAATGTGAGGTCTATTATGTCTTTTCCTCTGTTGTCACATTTTCAGTGTGTGATTGTACTGTCAGGAGGTAACACAAACAGTATGAGCTCCACGACAAACCACTTCACTACCCTCCCCCCGCAATTTTATAACATTTGTATCACTTGAGGACACAATTGTGTGATCATGCATCAAGGATCTGGGTATATTCTTACCATGTGTATGCCATATTCAAAAATTTCATTACTTCATACAGCATGTCCCACCCACTTTTTCTTACTATTGAATACACCATGAATTGTCAAACTAATAGAGCAAGCTTATCTGCAAAAAGATATAAACCTTCCAAGCACTTTCTAATTCATTTCACAAATATACATGGTCTCAACTCTAATCTCAACGATGTCCATTTCTACTTGCAATTTGCCAAACCCCATGTACTTTTTCTGACAGAATCTCAATTATCAGTTGATTCAACTACTCCTCATCTCAGATGCCCAAATTATTTGCTGTATGATTCCTTTCGCCTCAAAGGTGGTACTTGTGCATATGTCTATTCTGATATTCCCTGTCAGAGACTTAGCAATTTGGAATCTCCTCTCTTTGATCTTCTCTGGCTTAAAATCTCTCTACCTCATTGTGTGAAATTCATCTGTTGTCTCTACCATTCTCCCAACTCCACTAATCACTTTGAGCTCTTTGACTTCCTCTCTTTGCAGCTTGACTTTCTCCAGTCCAACTTTCCAAACAGCGAGGTAATTTTCCTTGGTGATTTTAATGTTCACAACTCCAGCTGGCTTCGCTTCCATTTTCTAGTCACACCAACCCAGCTGGTCGAGATGGTGTGGCTTTTGCAATAACTAATGACCTTGCACAGATTGTTCATTTACTTACAAGAATACCGGACAATCCTAATCATACAGCCAATACGCTTGATCTTTTTCTCACAAACAACCCTTCTAAGTAAACTGTCGAAGTGAGAGGTCCTTTAGGCACTTCAGATCACAACTTGGTGATTGTCTCTTCTCCAATGAACCTTTATCTCATGGCTATTCCCAACCTCGTGTTGTTTGGCATTACAAGAATGCAAAATGGGATGACCTGTGATACTTCTTTTCTTCTTTTCCTTGGTCGGATTACTGTTTCAAAACTTCTGATGTCAACGTTTGCTCAGATCGTATCAGTGAAATTATTCTTGCAGGAATGGAATCCTTTATCCCACACTCCACTTTAAAATCTCGTCCTTTATCTAAACCTTGGTTTTCCAATAAATGTGCTAAGGCTGTCCAAGAGAAGAATGTTGCATATCGTAATCGGCTTGTTTCTAATTCCTCAGTTTCATTTTCTGCCTACACCAAAGCTCGCAACAATTGTAAAGCAGTTATTAATCAGTCCAAACTAGAGTTTGAACAGGCAAAGAGTAGAAAACTTGCTTCCTGTCCTAATGGTAGCCGAGCATTCTGGTCTCTTGCCAAAGCTATTGGCCGCAACTTTTGCTCATCTCTGCTCCCACATCTGTCCAAACCAGATGGTTCTGTTGTCACTTCAGCCAAGGATAAAGCTGACTTGCTAGCATCCCATTTTTCTTCCAACTCATGTATTAATGATCTTGGTAAAACACCTCCCACCATTCCCAACATGCTCCATTCAATGCCTCCTGTGGTCGTCCGTCAAAAGGATGTCAGAAGGATTTTGATGAATCTTGATGCTAAGAAAGCTGCAGGTCCCGATGGTATTTCTCCACTTGTTCTCAAAACCTGTGCTCCTGAACTTACTCCTATTCTTTGCCGCCTTTTTTTCACTTTCTTATTCCAAAGGTGTTTTTCCTTCTGCTTGGAAATTTGCTCATATCCAGGCAGTTCCTAAAAAGGGTGACAAATCCCTCCCATCCAGTTATCATCCCATTGCAATTACTTCTACTCTTTCTAAAGTAATGGAGAAATCAATTAACAACCAACTCTTAAACTACCTAGAAACCTTCCATCTGATCAACGATCGCCAGTATGGATTCCATCAGTGTCGATCCACTGGTGATAATCTGGCTTATGTTACCCATTTATGGACTAATTCAATGGAAAGGTTCGGTGAAACACAAGTAGTTGCTCTTGACATCTCAAAGGCTTTCGATCGTGTTTGGCATAAAGGTCTTCTAAACAAGCTTTTATCTTTTGGTTTGCCAACTGTTTTTAGTAACTGGTTATCCAGTTTTCTCTCTGATGGCTCTCTGTCTTCTAACTTCTCCACTAATGCCGGTGTCCCCCAAGGTTAATTTCTTTCCCCAACTGTTTTCCTCTTTTATATTAATGACCTCCTTCCATTGACTGGAAATCCTATCCACAGTTTTGCCAATGATAGCACATTGCTGTCTCATAGATGTACTGTTTCTGCTGCATGCCTCTTCTACAGATGCTTCCATGGGCACTGTTCTTCTGAATTGGCTTCTATAATTCCTGCTCTCTCTTTCAAAACAGTCCGAACACAGCCGCCACCAGTCAACATCCGTTTACTGTCCAACTTCAAACTCACAGAACCAACTTTTCATCTTCCTCGTTTATTCATTCAACTGCCATTTTCTGGAACAACCTTCCTTTATACTTATTTCCTGAAAAGCACAGTCTACAGAAGTTCAAGTCCAATGTCAACAAATATCTTCTTTCGTCTTCTCAACCTCCAACCCAAGCACGGTACTAAGCATAACACCTCTCGGTTCCAACACCTCTCGTGTCTGGGGTTTACATAAAAAAAAAAAAAAAAAATTAGGCTTTTTCTTTGTTTTTTTTTTAAAGAAGCAAAAATCGGTGGTGAAGCTATATTTGCCATTTACTGTGACAAATATTTCCAATAGCAGTTTCAGCATGATCATATTTTGTGCCACTATGCTTTGAACCAAATATGGACTAATTTTTGCTTTAGCCACCTTGCTAACTATAACTTACCCCAGTGGATTAGCTATGGAACAATGATAAAAGTGTAGTTTACTTGTCAAAGCAACATTTTTTTGGAGAAAAGACTACCTCACATTGTGTGATTCAGGGATGTATTTATGAAAGATCTCTCTCTCTCTCTCTTACACACACACGCGCGCGCGCACAGTTGCTCATTTTTATGTAGGATGGGAGGACTTGTGCATTGATGGAAAGCTTACCTGGAGGGGCAGAATGTGTCTTAGTGGACAAATGCATTGGTATCCTATTGAATTGAGTGGCAGTGACATCACTGGGTCCAGATACATTTAGGACGTTAGTGTATATAGATATTCTATTGTAATCTTTCACATCCGGGTATAGTTTATATATTAATATGATTCAGTTTGTTCATGGGTCCATGATCTAATAGTTTGAACTGTTGGGAAGTTATTTGCTTATTTCCAGTTCTTTAAAGTTGTAATTATAAGTTCTATTTATTAGCTCCTCACAACCGTATAAAGAATATGCTCGTTGGAGGAGGAGCAGGTCTGCGTTCAGATTGTATCAGACTGGAGGAGCATGCTTAGCTGATCTCAGGTGGAGGGGTATGCCCCCACGAACAAACACTTACGCAGTCATAATATGAAGTGAAAATCATAAGAAGTGCTTCACCATGACTGAATTAGTTAATGCATTTACAGTCACAAATAACCATTCTGATTAAAGAAATGACATTCTACACTACTTACTTTTTTCTTCTATAATTCTCAAATATAAATCAAAACGTGCCATGATAAGCCAGCAATCATGTAATACCAAAGCTGTATAGTATAAATTCCCATTAATGTTATATACTCCTATTCCAACTATAATCTAGTTCTTTTTAGTTTATTCCTGATGTAAACTTGTCGGAGCTTGTGGTCACCTTAGCTGAGTGAATCAGCTAGCAACTGCAGCCTTGATCACGGCCTGCCTCATATTGGATTATTCCATCATGTGAGGTATTCCATCATAGCTGCTTTCACAAGTGAAACTTAGTGAGAGGAAACTCCCATTTATGTCAGGAAGAAACTAAAAAGCAGTAGAGTATAGTATCAATAAGTGGAAATAATTAACCTGAGAGAGTATAGTGGTATAAAATATTTGCAATGGAAAAGAATAATAAACTGTCATACCTATGGTTCTCTACCATAAAAAGTTCCTGAAAACAGGTTTTAGATAGCATCTGAAGCATTTGAGTGAATCTGGAGAAAATTATTTTACTTACAATATGGTATTAACCCATTCACTGCCACCTATGTTTGGAGAGAGTGTATGTAATGTATTTTATTTTTTGAAATGTACCTAAAAATAGTTGAAAAGTAGAAATCTGTAATTTATAGCAAACACTTACTTTCGTGCTGAGTTGAAATTAGAATAAACCTCAAAATTTTATCAAAGTGTATTCCATGTATATAAACTAACCTCAGTACAAGTAGAGAACAAATAAAACTCTATACCAAGTCTATAAACAAAAACCAAGCATTGCTGCTTGGTTTTTATTTATAGACTTGGTTTTGTTCACAGTACTTCTTTATTCACTGCTTAAGCATGACCATATACAGGCACTCCTCAACTTACGTACTTAATCGGGTTTTTTTTCATGTACGTAAGTCCAACTTCGGTCTTGTAGATACATGAACAGTACAATACAACAACGCACCGAGATTATAACCCCCAACAAACTTTGTCATGTACTGTATTTTACGATTTGTAACCAAGTTAAATGATGCTGATAAAACATACAATGAATAATAATGTAGAGTACAGTATTTATTCAAAACTAATGTAGTCTAAATACAATATGTAATTTAATTTAATCTATGATCAAATCACTTTACAATGGACTCTCCAAAAAAAAATACCATTCACTATACGATGTGTAGTAAGCACCGGTCATTGATCATGTTTGTGAGGCGCCTCCGTATCCAGGTGGGAAGGAGCAGCAGTGCGTAGCACACGCTTCTTGATTAGACCGGGGTTCGAGCCCTTCACCACCAAATATGGAGGATGCGGAAAGGCCAGGAAATGACCACCGCATATCCCGGAGCAATATGGCCTTAGTTGCTAATGCTCCTAAAAATCAAATAACAAACAAACAAACAACAAACAATCATGTTTGTGAACTGAATTTTAATTGTATTAAACAGCTATTCTAATAGGCAAAAATAGGAGAAATATTATCCACAGGCTATAAAAGTAAAGAGATAGAGTACAAATTTACACTTTACTTCCTCCAATTAACAAAATTAAATGATGCGTGGAAATCGGAAGAATATTTCCCATAGGTTAGCAAAATAAAAATAAATTTATGCTTACATACATAGCTTAATTAATAGTGTAACTAATTGATATTTCTGTTCACTGACATTTTTTTTTTTTTTGGTCGTAAAATTTAAACAGTAAGAAAATAAGCAATCAATAACAAAGAACACACAAATTGCAACTAACACAATACGTGCAAGAATGTTTTCTAAGTAAAAATAGGAATGAAGAGAAGATTCTGAAAATTTATTTATGTTTTTATATGATTGAAAATTTTAGTAAAGGGCAAGCACATTTCACCATAATAACCTGGCAACCCAAAGGTCACTGGTTCGAATCCTGCCTCGGGCTTGGATCAGAATACTGCAAAAACCTTGGGAGGTGCATTATGACCACAGAAGCAAATGCACCAACAACTAACAAAAAAAAAAAAAAAAAAAAAAAAAAATTCACCATAATAACGTAAAATTCCACAAATTCCTGCAATCAGTATCATCACAAATGATACTGATAGCAGGAATTTTTAATAGATTGCACTAACAGAAAAGCCCAATAAACCAGAAACTGCTAATTGTTTTATGTTAGTGACTTCCAGAAATCTGCTTTAGAAAAATATCACGAAGGCATTCAAAATTGATTCTTATAACCAAACGTAGCAACAGCTTTGTGCTTTGTATGTATCTGTGAGTTGTATGTAAGTTGTTTGTACGTAAGTAGAGGAGTGCCTATATATCTTTATAGTTCAAGTTTTCAATGGTGAATATAAAATAACTGAAATTTCAAAGGTGAACTGATAACTTAAATTTAAAATTTCTAAGTGAGATAAACATGCAGGCATTCCCCATTATTTGTCTTGCTAATATTTATTATTAGCTTAGCTCTCATTATGGTTGTAATTAAAATATGGAAAGATGAACTGCAGGATAGTTTTACAAGCAACTAAAAACTTAATTGTACTGACAGTAAAATTATTTCATATATGCTTGTTATTTATTCATAAGGTCTTATACTGAAATTTGTTGCTGTGACTGGCTTGCTTCACTCTTCTTGTCTCATATATACATATATTTGTTTTTTTGCCTGTGTTTTATTGTGGCATTGATTTTTATTACTTTTGTCCATTTAAGCTGTTTGCAGTAGCTTTTAAAAAAATAATGATTTCACGATGTACAACTGTATACAGTGTGTCTGAAAAATGTATATACATTTTAATTATAATTTATTTTAATTATTTACATTAATATATTTTAATTATAAATTTAGTGGAGGAAAGGGACTTGAGCATTACGATACGGTCAGACACAAAGTTCTCTGAGCATTGTAGACTGGTTGCAAGGAAGGCCCATAGTGTCCTATCGATGAGTTATTGAACAATTGCTAGTAGAGATAAGGACATCATAATCCCATTATATAAGGCTATTATTAGACCACATTTGGAATACTGTGTTCAAGTGTGGAGGCTGCACCTAAAGAAAGACATTATGCTTCTTGAAAAGGTTCAGAGATGGGTAACTCGCCTGGTGAGATCGGCAAAAGGGCATCCATATGAGGAAAGACTTCGAATATGTGGATTACACAGCTTGAAAACTAGGCACCTTAGAGGAGACTTGATAGAGGTGTTCAAGGCTCTGAGGGGCATAAGTAAAATGAATGAGGATGAAATTTTCACGGTTATAAACAGTTATAACTAGGGGCCATAATTTCAAGTTACGGGGGAGATGTTTAGACTGGATTGCAGGAAGTTTTATTTTAGCCAGCGAGTTATAAATTACTGGAATAAGTTACCTACATGGTTGGTAGAGGCTGACAGTTTGGGGAAATTCAAAGGTCAGCTGGATAGTTACCTGTGGGAGGAGGGAAATGCATAGGTTGTCCATTTCCTTTTCTCTTATTAATCATTATTATTTTTTAAATTTTTTTCTTCTTATTATTATTATTATTTTATTTATTTTTTTTATTTTATTTTTTATTTTATTATTATTAATTTTTTGGCTGGTGCAGCATAAGCCGTAGGCTTCCTTACACACCATGTGACAATTGCTAATGCTATTTAATCATTTACTTATAGTTTAAGTTAATTTTTTTTTTTGATTAGTGCATTTTTCTGATAAAAAGATGGTGTTATCATTTTACAAAAGCAAAATAATACCCATAATGCAAAGCATAAATGTGGTGGCTGGATGATTGACATTCAAACAGTGCAAAATAATTTTAAATTGGCACTGGAAGTCTGAGAATGAGTGTTCAAAGTGATGTTCAAAGATATTTGAGATATTTATTTACCACCATCACAAAAAATGGTTTGAAGAATTAGTGATAAATTTGAGAAGGTTCACTGTGCTGTACAAGATTTGTACAAGCAAAGATCTGGGAGACTGCTGCTCATTAATGGGTGTAACAGGTGATCATGTAGCGATTTGTATGATCATCATGAAAATCTATAAGGTGAACTACTTATGAAACTGAAATTAGCAGAACAAGTATATGCCACATTTGCAAAAGAGCTCTCATGCACCAAGATTGCTACACAATTTGAATGAAGATGATCCCAATCACTGAGGAGTTTTATTAATGGTTTGAAGTGAAGATGGAAAGGATGCAGAAATGAGGCTTGGTGGCACAATGAACCAATATAATTGTGTATTATGGCACCCTTCTAATCCACACGTTCATGCAGAGCTGACTGGGCTAGCCAGGTGGCTAGTCCGGGTTGCCTGCCTGGAAACCCAAAGGTCGCAGGTTCGAATCCCGCCTCGGGCTTGGATCAGCCCGAGGCGGGATTCGAATGCAAAAACTAAATGCAAAAACTTTGGTGGGAGCATTATGGCCACAGAAGCCAATGCGCCAACAACTAACAAAAAAAAAAAAACACTGTTGGTTGTCGCATCCGTGAGAATTTTTTTGAAAGGACAATTATAATTGACATGTTTAATGTATCTGTTGTGCCTGGCATTTATGAGCTATATGGGGATGAAGTAGTACTACCAATAGGGCAGGCACCCCACAATATCATTGTGATGTCAGAGCCTATTGTGATAATCATTTCATACACCAGTGGATAGGTGACAAGAAAGTGTAGAATATCTTTTAAGTTCACCTGATTTCACCTCACTTGACTGGTACTTATGGGGTTACCTGTAGTTTCATTAGAGAAGCAGTTACACTTTGACATTTAAATGATGAAATTAAAAACATGTGAAGCTATCCCAGTATGTTACATTATTAACTTCTGTTACAGTATGTTACAGTTGTTTACCATCATGAGCAATGCCTAGAAGGAAATTATGAACAATTGGAACATCTGTGTTAGTTCACTACGTGCCACAAACCTTTGCTTCTGTAGTAATAGTGTGGTAAAAAAAACGTAAACTGCAGCCATTATCAATCTACTGCAGGATGGAAGCCTCCTCAACAATTCATGTTGAGGGAAATGGACCACAATCTGCCATGCTGGTCCAGTACAACTGGAGCTTGAACCCCAGTCAAATCAAAGCACATGTGCTACTGCACTCCCATTCTTGACCACTTGGCTACAGAGGCCTTCATTAGTAATAGTAGTAGCATTTAAACACATGGTTTGTATAATTGGTTGTTGTGTTTAATTTGGAAGTTTTACTTCCATACACCACTTGGCTGTTCATTTAGACAAAATACATATATTCACAGTTCAGAATATTCTTGCTAATAGAGGTAGCCTCTATTAGCAAGAAGGCTACCTGCCAGCTGATGAGAAGCCATTTGCTTTGAAACTGTTGTCCTAGTCCATTTCAGATTCACTGGTGGTGTCTCAGATTTTTAAATGTATAGCAGATTGCCTATTCAGGTAATGTATTACAATTTAAAAAGATATTAGCAGTTTAGGGAGAACCACAGATAATGGTAACCGTCTCTAAGTTGAACACAAGGCCAAGTTTTAGCACTGAGTACATGGTATTGACCTTCAGTGGGAACAGAATATTTCGCCACTGATAAAAATGTAATACAGTAAAGTGGATAAATTTATTTGATTTCAACTTCCGCATTGAATATCCCCCTGTAATCCTATAGTGTTATCAGCTTTAACTTCAACATATCACATTACATGAGGAAATTGTGTAAAATCATTGAAATGTGTGTGTTAATTTGTTTTATTTTAGTCATTAGCTATTAAGATATTTAATGCATTTAATGTAAATGTGTGTTTCCTCATTCAGCTATGGCAGATACAAAAAAGAAGGATCACGAGAATGATTTAGTTCAAAACACTGTTGCACCCAGAGAGGAATTTAATGTATCTTATCCAAAAGAAGTTCAGGTCCTTCAGAAATGGTATTTTATGGCTTATTTTTATTTAGTAATCTTTAGAGTAGTAGATACATTTATAAGCAGTATACTCACTTAACAAAAACATTTTTGCTTTTGGAGATTGTTTGACATGCCCTTGAAATTTAAAATGATGTGATTTTAGAAATAAAATCATTGGATTGGATTGTTGTGTAGAGCTGTTCATTTTTCAATTTTATCTTTAGAATATATTTAGCCTATATGTATCAACATCAGTATAATCATAATAAATATCAGCTTATTTATATAATATTCATAACTTATTCACAAGTTACACACCCAAATGGCATATAGGCCAAGAGGAGCGTACATTAGGGAAAATATAATTACATATTTGTATTTAATAAAATAAAAGGAAACATAATATAACAGTACAAATAACTAGAGGTTACACATAACAAGGATTTATATGCATAAGAAAACTTGGTTAAGAACACAGTTAAAGTATACCTTTATACAACTTAAATTATTAAAAATAAATGTACTATTTTTAAGAATAATTTTTGAGACCAGTATAAAGAAAATTTTTAATATCTTCAAGATATTTTATCTAGAGGAAGCAAATTAATACCAGTATGTACATTAATCAATATTTATATTTGTCTGCTTGATTAACTGGAGTGAGGAGATAGGAAAAAACTTGTCAGTTCTCTTCAGATGATTTTTAATTGTAATCAAATGGTAGTTTGAGAACCAAATTGTTTAGTGCATGCAGTAGAGTCTAAAAGTAACAGAACTTAAGAAACACTGTCAAAGCATGTTTGTTTTTCAGTGCGGATTGACCAAATTTGAATGTGGCCTTCAAAGCTATTGTTAGGTGGCTCTTCTGTACAGGCTTAAGCTTATGTGTGTGTTGAGCAAATGAGCTACTTTTTTTGTTTTTCACAAAAATACTTCACATAATGATAGCATTATATAGATAACCCTTTATGATTTTTAGTTGGGTTGTGTTTTTAAAAAGATGAGAAACACTCATCAAACAGTAGTGGCAACTCCACGTTTAGCATGTTTAGCTTTTCTGAACTATTTAGGTTAATTTTCTGAACTATTTAGATTGATTATTTACTCTTAAAAAGAAAGATATTGAGAATGCAAAGCTTTACCTGAGGTGCAATTCATTTTCTGTGAATATTGCTTTTCTCCAAATGTATCAGGTGTCAAATACTTATTCTGGAATAAATTTTTCTGTTTC
This sequence comes from Mastigoproctus giganteus, assembly GCF_048544385.1. Lineage (NCBI taxonomy): Eukaryota > Metazoa > Arthropoda > Arachnida > Uropygi > Thelyphonidae > Mastigoproctus > Mastigoproctus giganteus. Next base: position 27,967,079 of record NC_143579.1, read on the forward strand.
AGACATCCTGAAGTTCAGAAGCAATTCATAGCTCTGTAGATGGATGGTCCAGTCATTATATTGATAGAGGGTACTGTTGTTGCAAAATGGGCTAGGTTAGCCAGAATTCATGGAATCTTGATATATGGTAGAATGTCTAAAATGTTTTGTCATTCTCATTGTTCCTCATGGTAATTTGGGAGAAATAGTCTGGAATGCTGTTCCAGAAGAGTCCTCTTGAAAGATAAATCCTTATTAAATTTTGGATTCCTGCATCAGCATCTACACCAGCTGGATCCACGTAACTAGAAAATTTAAGCCAGCTGGAAGTTGTGAACATTATAATGTCTACTCCACACAATCATTTAATCCTGGGATGCTCATATAGTCTGGCAGATGCAGTTTTTTTAATTTTTTTAAACTGAAATTCTCTTAATAATTATGCAGGTTTTTTTTTATTTATTTATTTTTTTGTTTCAGTTTATTAGAGTTATGAGAGGTTAACTGTTTGGCACCTGATAGATTCCACACATACAGATGTATTTCCCTCCCCTCCTCAAATCAGTGGAAGTACAGACACAACTCATCCAGAAACCATAATTCATCCCACAGGCAGGTTCCAGACATACACTAGACCATACATAATATACAACATATAATTTTAATCTCAACTTTGAAAATTCTTCAGGGAACTGAAAAATTTGCTAATTTAACAAGGATGATAGGATTATTTCCTCCTGTTGTTTTACTTTTTAGGTGGCATTAAACTTATTAGTGAACATTAGTGAATGAATTTAAACATGTTTTTCCAAAAAATAATAGTTCTCCTCATTTCAGTAATAATCATTATTATTAACAAACCCAGGTGTTATTTATCTTTGACTTCAAAAATCTGTAATATTATGAAAATTTTAACAATCTTATCTCTCAATAAAATCAGAATGATTTGAATGTCCTCTTCAAAAATGTTTATTGCTTATGCAAATTTTATTACTACTATGCTGCAATTAACATGGATATTTTCAATAACAATTTTTATTCGCTTTTTTATTATTATTATTTTACTTAATGTGCATAGAATCAAAATATTTTAACACCACATAATATATACAGTTCACGGGTAAACCAGAACTAATGTAATGACCAATGTAAATATAAACAAAAACCATATCCTGTTTCTCCATCCATTCACCACCTGTTGTTTTTTTTTTTTTTTTTCATTTCTACTAGAATCACATGAAAATCTGCATAATGTCAAAGAACATAAATTCATGTATTGTGTTAATTGTGTTAATTTTTTTTTTAGGTGGCTCTTCTGTACAGGCTTAAGCTTATGTGTGTGTTGAGCAAATGAGCTACTTTTTTTGTTTTTCACAAAAATACTTCACATAATGATAGCATTATATAGATAACCCTTTGGTCTCTATTCAGCAGAGTTCCAGTTGGTGCTTATTTAGAAACATGGATATGAACAGTAGCAAAATGAAACACATCAAGAGAGTAATAATAATGTCCCATTATGAGGATTAAGGATGATTAACTAATTAAGGATAATCATTTGAAACAAGTAAGCAATACTTTTTACTATAATTAAAGCCATTTGCAATCAGTATCCTTCAAGTAACAATATCATAACATAAAGTTTATTCAAAATTGCTTATAATAAATCTACAGTTTGGTATGGCAACCAGTGCACTTAACAACATGGACTGAAGAGGGAGAAACAAACACACTAAAGCTATAACATTTGTGTTGTGCACCGTTCTTTAAACTTGTGGATAGTGAAATTTAATAGAAAATTTCTGCAATCTAGAGCATTTGTTAAGTTATGCTTTGAGTCTTGTATACGTGGTTAGCAACTTCATTGGGAAGGATGTGAATGTACCATAAATGGTGCAGTAAGGAGAAACAAGGTTAGTTATTAGCTTAAAGCAGCGGTTCTCAACCTTTTTTAATACTTGTACCACCAAAACCAAAACTGAAAATTTTCAGTACCACTCATTAAAATATCTATTTGTGTTAAGAGGAAAAGTCAACACTATTCACATAATAAGGCTATGTTATAAATTATACATATTTTTATTTAATTTTTAATACAAAAATTGAAAAATCTAAATTACAAATATTAAACAAACTAAATAACAAATATTAAACAAACTAAATAACAAATATTAAACAAAACAATACAAAATAAATTATAAAATACTTGATTAACATGGTGATTTAATTGTAATCAGTAACAATTAAATGCAATAAATTGGGAGAACTTGAACAAATATTTAACAAAAATGATTGACTTAATGTGACATTTGTGCTTGTTTGACAGTAATTAGTTTCGTTATATCTGGTTCTATTTTACTTAATTTCAAACATAAATTTGGCTCCAATGCGAGTCTTGTTCTACCTTTGTTTTTTAAATACAGCATAAAAGAAAATCCTGTTTCACATAAATATGTCAAACAAAATGGCATAAAAATTTTATTTCTCTTACTGAAATTTCTTTAAAATCTTTCTTATGCTTAATCCAAAAGTTGATTAAAGTGTTGTTTTTGAAATCATCTATTAAATATCAGTCAAAATAAATTTCTAAAAGTTGCTTTTTTTCTTCAGAAGATAGTTATTCTGGTATATAATCTGAAAAAAATGGATTTCCGATCCAGTTTTCTTTTTCATAATCTTCTGGGAAATACAATTTGAAATTATGTATTAACTGAAAACAACAACTTTTTATATTTGATACTAATTCATGTCGCAATGTTAAATTATTTTCTCCAAGAAAATTTTCTAAGTTGGTAGGAAACTTAAGACCTTTTATCCAAGTTCTTGATGATTAACCCAAAGTGTTTCTAGTCTTTGTCACTAACAGTGAAAAGAGTCACATTTGGTCCTTGTAAAGTTAAATTCAGATCATTAAGTCTTCCAAAAATATCAGCTAAATATGCCAATCTAGCCAACCATAATTCATCAAAGAAATAGTCTTTTAATTCACATTTTGAATTGCAAAGGAAAACTCACTTCTGATCGAAGTTCAAAAAGACGATTTAAAACTTAACCTCTGGACAACCATCTAACTTCGCTATGCAGTAGTAGGTTTTTGTGGTCACTTCCCTTCTCTTGGCATAAAATTTGAACATTTGCAAATTTAGTGCATGGGATTTAATAAAATTAACAATCTTAACCAACTGATCTAAAACAGTTTTCAGTTCTTTGAGTATTGCTTTTGCAATCATGGCTTCATGATGAATACTGCATTAAATGAACTTAGCTTTAGGAGCAACTATCTTTATTGTAGCTACAACACCACTATGCTTTCCTGTTAAGGCCCATGCTCCATCAGTATACATGCCAATGCAATTCTTCCAAAGAATATTGTGTTCCGTCATCAAATTGTCCAATTTTTTAAAATATTTCATTTGCAGTTGTTTTATCAGGAAGAGATTTTGTTCGCTGAACAAAACTTCTTTATTAATTGCAACTGCTGATTGAAAATTGAATAAATACCAATAATTGAGTAAAGCATGTTATGTCTGTACTTTTGTCTAATTGTAGTGAAAATTGCTGTCTTTGTTTTATCTTTTGAGTAAGTGACTCTTTTATGGAATCTGCTATTTCATGAATCCATCTACATCTGCATACACTGTCATTTGACAGTGGTATAAAATCAAGTTCGGCAGCTGCTTTCTCATCAAATAGTAATAAAACAGTATCTTTAGCTGCCTGTAATATAAGATTTTCTTCAACAGTGTGTGGTTTACCAGTTTTAGCAATCCTTAAGCTTACAAGATAAGAAGCTTCTAAAACTTTTTCATTTGTGGTAACAAAAGGTTTTCAATAATTTGCTATTTTTCAGCTCAGTTAATTTCTTTATAAAATAATCAATAGATTTGTTTTTTAAATGTTCATGCTTTGGTTCAAGATGCTGCCTTTTAAGAAGAGAAGTCTTCATGCAGTGGTTCACTTTCATATCCATACCAAGTAAACTCAAATTTCAAATAGTTATCATCATATTTTGTAGTAACAATTTTTATTTTTGTATTTTTCTTAGATGAATTGCTACTAGTACTATGTACTTGTGCTTGCTTTCCTTTGTGATTTGTTTTCCTGCGCACTGTCATCAGCTTTGCACTTAAGCTTTCCTAGCCATCTTTTCATTTTGAAAAAGATTTATTTCCTGTAAAAATAAAAAAAAATGAATTTCAGAATTCAATAAAAACAGTTTTAATATTTTAGTTTACAAGTATTTTAATCACACGAAAGAACTAACTTTTCTTCTTATCTTGTCTTTTTAAAAACATATATCGGCCAAATTTAATACTTGTAGGACATTGTCACGAGAACACGTAGGTTACTGTTGCAACACACAGAGCAGCGGCGAAGACAAACATGGTGGGCGCCTCCGTAGCCAGGTGAGCAGAAGCAGCGGTGCGTAGCACACACTCTCTTGATTAGACCGGGGTTCAAGCCTGTGACCACCACTAAATACAGAGAATGCGGAAAGGTCAGGGAATGACCACCGCATATGCCCGGAGCAATATGGCCTAGTTGCTAATGCTCCAAAAAACATAACAAATTTGTACAAACATGGTACACATGATTGACACCTCACAACTATAAGTTCTTGGCAATATCTTGTGAGATTTCAACAAACGATATCATATTCACGGAACCCACTGCATCTGTAAAGTACAATTGCTGGGCAGAAACCAAGAAGACCCATGCTTCCAGAGAAACACATGATAAACGGAAGTAGGGATAACAATTGTATCATTTCCAATTCTGGGAATGTTTGTTGCAACAAATCTTATGGCTAAATTTTTTCACCAGAAAACTTAATCGTAACATTGTAGTGAGAGAAATTAGATGAAGCTAAATGAAAGGAAAATGATGCGACATTAAATTATGGAGCAGGCACGCAGGACATGGATTATGCCGATTGATGCAGATCTTTGCTAAATCCTCAACACTACACAGTAACTTATTAAAGCAACAATGTGTATTGGCAGCAACACTGCCATGTAAGAGAGTTTTCCAGGCAGGAATAGAAAACAATGTGAGATAAAACTCGGCCGCAATTTTAAGCTTTCCGAGAAATACATAGCTATCCACTCGGAGGTTGAACAAACAAAATATTTGAAAATCTACACGATTTGTGAACTCCTGTTAGATTGAAAAAAGATAGGTAAAACATGTAATTATTTACCTTTAGAGAAGGAAATTTTTAATGTTTTATTTTTCATAAATTTAAAAAATTCAACCGTCCATTCACGTACCACCAAATCTTTTTCCATGTACCGCTGGTGGTATGCATACCACTGGTTGAGAAATGCTGGCTTAAAGTATTCTTACACAGAGACTTCAGTTTTGTGGGTTGCATTCTTGAGACCAGATATCTGAGGGGGACTTTATTGCAGTTTATATAAGGCTCTGAAGGATTCAAATAAATTTCAAATATACAAAGGGTTCAAATGACTTTCTTGCATCATTTTGCCATTATTAATACTAATACAAATATACACACAAAATATATTTAATTTTAAAAAATGCATTTTTATATATTCTCTTCAGTACTTCTGTGGTTCTCAGTTTTTCTGATTTCCAGTTCTTTCAGGTTTTAATTTATCTTTTTCTAATTTCAGAGTAAATTGCCTTTTTTTTTTTAAATATCCTGTAATTCTTTGCAGTTTGCAAAATGAAGAGGAAAATTTACAAAAATTTTTTTCAAAAATCAAGTCTGGATTTGGTGATGAGATAGAGTTTCTTGAAGAAGAAAGAAAGTGGATGGAAGACATAAGAAAAAGTGCAAGTATGTTTCAAAGAAGTATTTCTGAACTTTTCTTTACAAAATAAATATATACCTCTGTATTTTGTTTGTGTACAAAAAATATAGTTTAATGTACTTGTAATAAACATATTCCATCCTTCATGAAAATTTGATCTTTTAACTGCTTGGATATCTTTTTGGAGTGAAGATAGTAACTATCATAGAATATTGCATCTTATTGGCTAGGATAATAAGAAAAATAATTACTTTCTTTAAAAGTCATTGGCTGCTTATTTTAAATGCTTGAAATAGCTTAGAAAACTGCATTTTTCATTAGCTGCTATGAATGCTATTACAAAGGGTACTAGGAAAGTTTTGCAATACAGCTTTGTTTATTTAATTTTTTCAAAGTAATTTCCTCTACATTCAATACACCTCTCCATCCTCCGAAACCAATCTTTAAACCAGTTCTGCCAAGTTTCACTAGGGAGTAAAGCACACTCGTTGTCCCAAGCCCGTAGAAGGTCCTCATCACTGGAAAACCGCCTCCCTTTTAGCTTCATTTTCACATGCGGGAACAGTGCAAAGTCGCAGGGAGCAAGGTCTGGACTGTAGGGAGGGTGCTCGAGAAGTTTCAGTCCTGTCGTGGTCAAATATTCGGTGCAGGCTTTGGCGCTGTGAGCTGCAGCATTATCGTGATGGAGGTACCAGGTGTCCATTCTTGACTTTGGCCGCAGGTTCTTCATAGATCCAATGACTTTAGGCAGGCATTGTTCAGTATACCACTTAGCTGTGACTGTCTTCTGCGTGTCCAAAACGACATGTTCCACAATTCCACTCGATTTGAAAAATAGAGCTATCATTTTCTTCTTTACAGATCGGGATTTTCTGACAATTACGGGTGTGTCGTCATCATCAAAGACCCAAACTTTGTTTTGAGCCTTGGTCGGCAGATCATAATAGTACAGCCAAGTCTCGTCACCTGTCACGATGCTGTTCACATACCGAGATTGTCCCTTATCAAACTTTTTTAACATCTCCCGGCACCAAGTCACACGTTGTGTCATCTGCTCTTCAGTCAGTTGATGCGGCACCCAGAGAGAACAAAGTTTCTTCACGTGCAAATGATCTTGCAGAATCGAACGAATTGCTGGTGCATTTAGGCCCAAAGTATCCTCTATCTGTTGGTAGGTCACTCGCCTGTTTTCGTCAAGCATTTTCCTCACAGCAGTAACGTTTTCCTCCGTAACTGACGTTCGTAGCCTTCCCGGCCTCTCAGAATCCTCCAGAGTGAAATTTCCCCTTTGGAATTCTCTATACCACCTGAATATCGTTGTACGATGTGGACAATCAACATCTAGTGCAAGAGTCATTTCTTCTAAGCACTGGTCTATGGTTAAACCACGCACGAAATTATACTGCAAAACTGTCCTTATCTCATTTCGTGACCACGATGCCATCGCAAGCACTTTACACTCTCACTACTAATGAATAACTGAGCCCATCGACTTGGCGCGGCGGCTACTATGCACGTATGAACATGTCTCAACATGCAGCAACAAGCAGCTTCCTGTGATTCATTGTTGTGTCATATTGCAAAACTTTCCTAGTACCCTTTGTATTAATTGTGAATTTTATGTTTTGAAAATTTTAATTTTTTTTCTGTCTCATAATTTGAATTCATTTTAGAGTGCACTCTTGAGCAGATGCTAAAAGAAATCAGGCAGAAAACATATAATTGTTCCCATGTAAAAACATCTGATTCTGATAAAGGTATGTAGATTTTCGTTACTGTTATGCTGAAAAACTGTACTTTAGTTGTCCAACTTTTGACACACACAACACACACCCCACCTTCATGCAGATGACACATTGAGCTTTCCTGTTATTTGTGTTACCAGTTCTAGCAGAAGGTTCTTTTTCATTATTTGACATAATCACCCTAATTCAGCGGAGTCAAAAAGAACAAAAAAAGATATATATTGCGTGAAAGGCATGGTATGGATAGACCATTAACTTTAAAATTAACTGCCTACCCATGGATAGCCCATACATTACTTTTTCAGTGAGAAAAAATTTAATTTTGTCACTGCATTCATTGAGTATAACTGATTTTAGTTGTGTTTTGAATTGATAAATGAGCCCAAAGAGGTTCCAAAACATCATCAGATATAGGGCAGAATTATCTGGCGATTTGGAACTTATTTTCTAGTAGTACTGAAGTTAAAAACCAGTATTAAACTACAATTTTAAAGTTTTTCTTTTTTTTAAACAGTATTTTTCTGTTAAGCATGCATCTTGACTGTATCTTAGCAAAGATTCTTAGTTTGATTAGTCAATCACGAGATTATTGAGGATATCAAAAAACCAAAAAATTGTAGGCTTATCACACATTTTATATTGGAACTGTAGATTGAATTGAACATCCATCAGAAAATTATCAAAAAAAAAAAGTTAAAGTTGGTGGATGAATATTCTTTTTCTTATTTCTGTGCCAAAATAAAACTAAAAAATATATTTATAAAATAAATGTTCCCATTCTTGTCACTGAAAATTTTATTTGATTAATGAAATAAATTTTCAGTGGCAATGAAAAAATTTCAGTAGCATCGATATCAATATGCAGTATTACTTCGAAAATTTATGTGAATATCCAAATTCTAATTGGTGTTTGATTGTCATTATAAAAGAAAGAAGGAAATTTATTATAAACTTTTATGATTTATAATAACAAATGTCAGTTTGTAATTACTAGTGGATTGTGAATTTTTGTCATAATAATACCATAGACCATCATTTACCACAGGGCTTTTCATCCAGTAGTTAGGACTTAGGGATGAGTTTGACATTGTCTTACTTTTCTTAATGAGAACAGTCCTTGAGTGTGTTGTAAGGGTTAAGAAAAGTTAGTGTCAGCATATGAAAAAAAGGTCAAGAAGCACTGATTTTCAGTTTCAGAACAAGTTGCTACTATACTTTCTTATTTTTTATCTGAATTATAAAATCATACCTGTTTGCATCACCTAAGAGGTTCAGTCTGCTGGCTAATGAGTAGAACCAGAATTGGACCAAAGCATGTCAGGATCTTCATAGCTTTGAAGTTCCTTTTTTCAGTTATTGCAAGTAAAGTGTGTTTGGTGTCAAGCGGCACCAGGGATTCCCCCCCCCATCTCCATGGGGGGAACCCCTGGGTGTGTCAGTTTGCTGGAAATGCCAGAGATTTAAAAGTGTATGAATATTGTACATGTGTAGTGTTGTGTACTGTTGTTCATCTGGTCATTTAGCCACTGGACCCCTGCTGAGGCCCAGTGTTCCCCACTTTCATCCCATGGAGGCAGACCAGGAAACCCAGTGGTTTTAGTTTTACTCTGGCAGGTCCTGCCACCTAATTTCCTGAGATCTCAGTGGCTAGGACCTAAAAAAAAATTCATTTAATTTAAGTTCTGTGATTAGTGTGATTGTTCTGTGATATATTCTGATCTGCGGGGGTCTAGTCGGAGTGAAGTAGCCCTTGAGAAGAATGGATTGAGTCTTTGTTGATGAAATGGTCAGATGATATCCTTCAGAACTGTCCCAAAGCATCCTGAGTGCTCTGTTTGCAAGGGTTTCCAGCTGCACTTTGGAGTCAGCAGCCAGTGCCAGGGAGAGGTCATCGGCATATGCTAATGACTGGGCACCCCCAAGATCCATGTATAGAAACTTATCGAGCACATAATTCCATAAGAGGGGACCAAGTACAGAGCCCTGCGGGCAACCCCGGTGTACTTGGTGTTCAACCTTACAGTAGGGGGCCTGTACCATGATCCTTCTGTTGCTTAAGTAGATTTGTAGACAGCCGTAGAGGTTTATTGACAATTGGGCTGCTCAGCCACTGTAGGGCATCGAACGCCCCCACAAAGTCAATCAAAATGACGAGGAAATATATTTTGTCGCTGTTCTCTGCCACGTTCAGGATGTCTTCCAGTGCGTCAAGAGTGGATCTTCCCGGCTTAAAACCGAATTGATTGTTTGCTGATAGATGCAACAGTATACTGTGCTTCAATCCTCTGTCTTAATAGTTGTTCTAGTACTTTGCTGAGGATGGAGAGAAGTGCTATCTCGCAGTAGGATTCCGGTATATATGGCTGTTTTGATGGATTCTTGAGTATTAATTTAATGCTGGCAACCTTCCAGTCTGAAGGGAACCAGCTAGAACAGAGGTAGGTCAGGGGTGTATTCAGCCACTTTCTTTACTATTTCTGGCTCCACCATATCTAGTCCTGGGGTTTTCCCGTTTCTTACTTTGCTTGCAGCTGTTTGAAGTTCAAGGTGCATGAAGGACTCCTCCTCCACCCGAGGGATCTGGTAGGCCTCATTGGTTTGGCATAGCAATTGTTGTATGTGAGTGTCTTCACCATTCAGGGATTTAAAGTATCTTGTCAAGTTGCTAACAGTATCTTGTCAGGTTTTAGCCATGTTGCCTGGGGGGGGGTTATCTTCGAGGGCATCACTTCCCCTCTAAGCAGTTTGTTCGTGGTAATCTGATATATTATGCTCCATGGATCAGAGTTGCCCACTGTGGAGACCAGGTGCTCCCAGGACAGCTTCTTCTGCATTGCAGTGTAGGTATTTCTGGCTTCCCTGTACTGTTGCCTGAGAGGCGCGTCTCTTCCGGTTCATCTGTGCTCTGAGTACTACATCAAGTTGTCGTGAGTGCCACGGGACAGTGCCCAGCCGTGGGTTCCTTCTTTTAATCATCTGATTGGCAGCACTTATAATGGCCTTGGTCACTGCACGTTGATGCAGGTCCTGGGTCTGGTTCAGTAATTGGTTGGTTGGCTGGCAGATTATGTGCTTTGTTAACGATAAACTCTTTAAATTTATCCCAGTTTGCTTTGTTAACTGCGTACCTGTGCAGTTTGTAACTGTTTGTAGGAGCATGGTGGATTGTCCTTTACATTACAAAAGTTATGGCCCAGTGGTCAGAGGTAGTCCAGTCCTCTTATATCGTCCAGTCTGTTAGATGACAGGAAAGTGATCTGGTTGCCATTCTGGTATCCAGGGTGGCTTCCCAGAGAGTTGAACTGAAGGTGAGTAAGTTGTTGGGTTGGTTCAAAACCATGAAACCGCTATTGGTTAAAAATTCCTCCATGTGTTGCCTGTTTCTGGATCCTCTGCATTCCAGGGTCTTGCTGTGCCACAGAGGTGAGTGGCAAATCAGGTCAGCGGAGACAACTGTTCTGGCTCCAGGTAGCTTGGTGAGCACTTGTTGTAAGTACTGTGTCTCAGGGAGAATGTCCTCACCCGGGCAACAGTACATGGAGATCACATGCAGTTCTCCTAGTGATGATATTATGCATGCACAGGAGGTCCACTCAGAACACAGGTGGGTAATCTTTGTCACTGTAATGTTAGGGTTCCTCACCACTATAGCTGCCCAGGTGGTCGCTCCATCCACTTGGACGATCTTGTAGTTGAGCAGGTATCCCTGCGCCAGCGCTGGCGCAGGTGTAGGGTTCTTGAAGTAGTATTATGTCAAGGTTTTCTTCCTCTATCTTCTGCCTAATCTATGCAACAGTTCCGCTGTGTGTTTAGCTGGAGAAATGTGATAAAGCTTGTGTTGTATCCTTTAGGAAGAGTCCCCATAATTGGATCTTTAGTTGTTGTGCATCTTTTGCTTTTGTATAAACCGGGCATTTGTTGTCTTTGAGCGAATGTGTGTGAAGGATCCTCTGCCACTTGCAGTTGGTGCAAACTTGATCATTTGCTTTATTCAGGCAGTTTGCAACCAACAAAAATATCACCTACTACCACTCATCCTGGAGGGAAAGATCGAAGGCAAGAAACGCCCAGGCAAACCGAAAATGGCATGGCTAGATAACATCAACACCTGGCTTCACATGACAACAGCACAAATTCTACCCACAGCGCTAGACAGAGAACAATATCAAAACGAAGTCGCAAACGCCATTCGGCAGCATTAAAGAAGAAGAAGGCAGTTTGCAAAGTTGTGCCCCTTCTCTGCACAATGTCCGCAGGTTGGTTCTTGTTGAGTGTATGTATGTGTGGTATGCCCGAATCGGTAACACTGGAAACACTTCGGGACTGGGATGTGCTCCTTGTACCAGTGGGAGCTCCAATTTATGTATATTCTTGTTTGTTTGGTGATCTCATGCCAGGCTTCAGGGGCCAGACCGAGGACCCAGAAGAGGAGCCTCCTCTTCTGCTCTTGGTTTGGAATCTTGGCACTAGAAGGCTGGTAGCATCTCTGTCAGGTAGTGCCTATTGCAGGTTTCATTTGTACACTTCTTCACATATGGAGGAAGGGGTGAGGTCTTTGTCAATGTCAAATATGATGATAGAGGGGCCTTTCTCTCTGGGCGGTTCGGCTGTGAGCCTGAGCGTGGGGATCCTGAAGTTGCTCATGATGAAGTTTGCATCATCTTTGGTTTCAGCTTTGATGATGACCCCTGCATTCCATGTCTTCCTAATGGATCTGATTTTGGCAGATCTGAAGTCTTGGGTGAGGGAGTCAATCACCGTTTTCTTTACTTTCTTGCTGGTTTTGTGGATATCATTAGTAATGGGTTTAAGAATCACTAGATGTGACTTTGGGCATAATGTCTTCCTAGGAGTAGGCATGGAAGTGGTGGTTATAGTTATAGCTGTGGTTGTGATTTTGTTCCTCAGCACCTCTGAATAGGTAGGGGTGCGCTGTGGCATTTCACTTGCCCCTCCTTGTAGATATGCTTCCAGTGTGGCATTCACTTTCTTGTATTCCACGTATGTTTTGTATAAAATAGTCGAGTTTTGTCCACAAGGAGACTATGTTGGCGTGAAGTGGTCACTCTATTGCTGTGTTCCTTTAAGAGGTGTCCTCAAGTGCGTGCCTGAGGGCAAGCATCTGATCAGGCACAAGGCTCTCTGGCAAGGCTGGGAAGCATTCTTCAACAATTTCTAGTTGTCAACTAGAAATTGTTGAAGAATTGTTGCTTGCTCTCAGGGTCAGATTGGGACCTAGTTTCCCTTTCTGGTTTAGGGACAGTTGGCCTCTTGTTTCGCTTTTTGGAGAGAGGGGCTGATTTCTGTTCGTCTTGGGTCTCTTGGGTCTTCAATCAGTATAGTTTCAGGCACTTCCCCAACATTTTCTTGTGTTTGGGTGAGATCTTCCAATGGTGTATTGGTTCAGGTCAGAAAAATGGGGTTTCCAAATTAGTTGGATTCTTGTAGGAGATAAGAAAAGAATTTTGAGGTGTCACACAAGTCTGTGCATTTATTAGGAGCTGCACAGCTCTCTGTTGAAGATTTGGGCTATTCCTCACAGTCATGTGGGGGGAGGGAGAAACAGCCAATTTAAAATTTGTCGCAGAAGGGTGCAGCTACTTCCTCTCTCTCTCTGGGTGTTCGGGAACGTAGAAGACGATGGTAAGGTCTGTTTAGCAGCTAAAGTTATAGGTTCCAAGATAGATTCTGTCCATATAAAGTTTATGGCACTTGACACAAATTGGTGGAGCACTCTTGCAGCTTGGGCTTGGCACGATATGGGACACCTCCTCAGTCAAGTGCAACTTACCAGCATGGCAACCACTTTATATCGGTGCCTCTCTATGTCCCTGATGTCAGCCACATACTGACCATGTGGTCTGACAACAAAGTACACAGATAGAAAAAAAATGCTGATAAATTGCTAAATTCCCAGTAAGTTAATAAAGTTTTCTCACTTAGGGAGTTCTCATACGAAGATCGGTTGATGAGCACACTTTTCTTGAATGATTAGATATTTAAAACACATATTTAGACACAAAATTCAGGAGTGCTGAAAAATGTGTGACTGCACATAACAGCGGCCATATTGGCTACCCTGTCATTGCAAGTAAAGTATGTTAGTTGTCTGATGGCACCAGGGGTTTCCCCCATCTCCGGTGTCATTGCTAGTAATGAAACTTGGGTTTAGAGCACAATTGTGAAAAGAAAGCAACAGTCTTTACATTCAGAGTCCAAAGAAGGCCAGTCAAATTCATGGGACGATTTCTTTCTCTTGTCATCATGAGTGATAAAACTTGGATTTATGGGTACAATTCTGAAAAAAAAAAGAAGAAAAAAAAACAAAACTACAGTCTACAATTAAAATGCTATAAACCAGCATCACTATAGTATAAAGATGTTCTTTGATATTTATACGAAGATTTTGGTGGGGGGAACATCTTTAAGAATGGCATACCGAAGAGTTACTTCTCCATTATGATATTGTGCCACCTGCTCGTTTTGGTTTGATTGCGCAGGAATTTCTGTCTGAAAACTGTCTAGTTAGTCAATTCTGAGCATCCTGCTGCCCTTGGGACTTATTTATATGGCATTTTGTGGCCTTAACTGACAATTTTAATTTTATATATTTTTTTATATTCTTTAAAAATTACAGATATTTGGAACTTGTTAAATAGAAGAATTATTAATGAATTGTACCGTATCAAAAGCGGATATTGTTGGGATATCAGAGACGTGGTGTCACATGGATATAAGCAGTGCAGAATTGGAATTTGGGGAGTACAATATGTACAGAAAGGATAGACAGGACAGGAAGGGAGGAGGGGTTATGCTGTTAGTTAAGAAACACAAAATCTAAGGAAGTGCATCCAGTTGACATTGGTAGACAATGTTGAGTCAGTGTGGTGTGACATAAGCACTACGAAAATGAGAGTAGCTGTGTGTGTTATAGGCCTAATGAATCTGATGAGTATAGTGAGCATTTGTGCAGAGAAATAGAGTGGACCAGTAAATCAGATTGTGTTATAATTGGGGGATTTTAACTTCCCAGATATTGACTGAAACTAGACTTTTGCGAATTAATTGGTTGACTGTTTCTTCAGTAACATGTCCAAGAGGCAACCAGAGGGAGTAATACTCTTGATCTGATTATCAGCAATGATTCTTCATGCGTTACGAATCTGCAGATAAAGGAACCACTAGGTGGCAGTGATCACAGTGTACTGATGTGGGATTTACTTAAAGATGTAACTACAATCAGGGGAAGGGTTTTTGCTTTTGTAAAGGTGACTACAGTGGTCTCAGAGAGTTTTTAAATTCTATACAGTGGGATCAATTGATGATGTTACCAATGGTGAATTCTAAATGGGAGGCCTTTAGAGAATTAATTAATATAGAAGTTTTTTTTTACTAGGCTTTTCATACCAACTAAGAAATACTGTTCAAGGTTTAGGCCTAAAAATGGATATCAGATGAATTAATGCGACTCATGGCAAAAAAGAAAAATGCATGGGGTGCATATAAGTTATTAGGCCACACAGAAGCCTATGACAAATATAAGCTAGTCTGTAATCAAGTCACAAAGGAGGTTAGGCAGGCAAAGGCAGATTACGAGAAACCTTTGGCAAAGGATGCAAAGAAAAACAGCAAAGAGTTCTTTACTTATGTAAACTCTAGAATGAAAGGGATGAATCAGATAGGTTCACTTAACATAGATGGTTTGACTATTGATGATCATGCTCAGGTAGCTGATAAACTGAAGGAGTATTTTGCATCTACATTCACACATGAGGAGTTATTCAAGGAGGTGAATGCCAGACGTTTATCAAACTCTAACAAGGAACTACATGATTTTGTAATAACTGAGAGCAAAGTGGAGGAGAAATTGTTGAAGTTAAACATAAGGAAGGCACCTGGTGTGGATGAGATCTATCCAGTTATATTAAAGGAGGCAGCAAAGGAAGTAAGCAAACCCTTAGCCATAATTATGAAAGCTTCCTCAGACTCTGGGGAGGTCCCCATGGACTGGGGATGTGCAAATGTGTCCCCAATTCACAAAGGGGGATCAAAGGATGACACGAGTAATTACAGACCTGTTAGTTTGACTTCTGTTCCAAGGAAAATAATGGAGTCACTGGTTAGGGAAGCGATGCAGGATCATCTAGACAAGACTGCAGTTATAGTTCAGACACAGCATGAGTTTGTTAAGGGGAAGTCTTGTCTGACAAATTTGATTGCATTCTATAATGTGGTGACAAAGGAATTGGATGCAAAGAATAATTTTGATATTGTATACTTGGATTTTAGGAAAGCTTCTGATACCGTGGCACATGGAAGACTACTGAACAAATTGGAGCAGTATGGCATTAAGGGCAAGTTGCTACATTGGATAAAACGATGGTTGAGTGGGAGAAGACAGAGAGTTGTTATCAATGGACACTACTCTTCATGGACTAATGTTATTAGTGGAGTCCCTCATGGTTTAGTGTTGGGCCCATTGTTGTTTTCAGTATTTATAAGTGATATCGATGAAGATATATCAGGGTTAATGTCTAAGTTTGCAGACAATACGAAGGTTGGTAGGATTGTTAATGACAGTAATGATAGTACGCTACTACAACAGGATCTGGAAAAATTGAGCTGATGGGCTGAAAGGTGACAACTGAAGTTTAACATTGACAAATGTAAAGTACTGCATATGGGTAGCAGTAACTCCAGAGTACCGTATAAACTAGGTGTTACTACACTCAGGGTAGTGGAGAATGAAAAGGATCTGGGGATAATTGTGCAATCAGATATGAAGTTTTCTGATCAGTGCAGACGCTCTGCAATAATAGCTCATGGTGTCTTGTGAATGATATACAGGAATTTTGGTAGCAGTGATAAAGGGGTGATTGTCCCCTTGTATAAGGCAATGGTCAGGCCACACCTTGAGTACTGTATACAGGTCTGGAGGTCTCATTTTAGGAAAGATGTAGAGGTGTTGGAACGATTACAGAGAAGGGCAATGAGATTGGTGAGTGGAACAAAAGGTTGGTGTTACCAAGAAAGGCGTAAGTTCTGCAAATTGCAGCTTCTGGAGACTAGGCACCTGTGAGGTGATCTAATTAAAGTCTATAAATCCCTGAATGGATTGAGCAAGCTCAATGCTAATGGGATTCTTCGTCTTGCTCGGAATACTTACCTGAGGGGATATAAATCGAAAATGAGGAAAGATAATTGTAGAAAAATGTGTGGAAATTGGCTAAAGGCCAATTTCCACACATTTTTCTACAATTGTCTTATTGAAGTTGCTGACCTCCACTTATTGTGGAAATTGGCTAAAGGCCAATTTCCACACATCTGTCGTAGTGGAGGTCAGCAACTTCAATAAGTTCAAGGTAGAACTAGACAAACATTTGGAGTGAATGGATGGGTGAAATGGGAGGGTGTTTTTTTCTTTTTGGCTGATATTATATAAGCTTGCTTTCTTGCATTCATATGTCCTGCTAATGCTAATTAAATATAAAGATAGTCAAAAAAAAGTATTACCTACAACATTTTTAAAAAAGGGGAAGTGCTAAATCCTGATTGCATTATATTAAACTGGTCTAACATTTAAATTTTTGGATTTCTAAAAGATAGTCATATATATTTGTCTTTGTGTGTTTGGTGAATTAGTTATTTCTTAATTATTGTATATAAGATTTATTTATTGTTTCTTGGTAAATATTTACAGATAATGAATGTAGAGAACTTCAGAAGAGTATGAAAAACACCTTAACTACTCTGCAGGGTCATCATTGTTTGGTGTAAGTTTTAGCTTTCTTTAAAGATTTTGAACTCTTTACTTTTGTTCTAAACTATACAATATTGTTATACTATAAAATATAGGTGCAAATATACCATGACGAACTCAATGAAAAACTACATAGGTAGTGTAATGGCATTGGTTTAATTGTATCTCATATTGCGACCACCTTCACGAGTTACCATGTAGTATTAAATTGATGCCTTTACACTACTTATGTAGTTTCTCATTATGGGTTTGCAATGGTGTATTTACATTGATATTTTAAGGTACCTGATGATATATTATGCCTTGAGAATATATACTGTATTTTATTTACAATATTGTTATGGATTTCTATAACTGGTATTCGGCATGTATTTTGGAAATTCTGAGTAATTTTTGTATATTAACAAACATAAAACTGAGCAACATTTTTTATGTCTGTTGCTTAGTGCATTATGTATGTAGATATAAATTGCATGCCACTTTAAGAACAGTACCTCATTATTTATTTATTATAATATGGCTTGAAAGTAGCCCTTGCACCTATAAACCCCTTCAGATTTAAATAAATATGTCAGTGTAATGCATTTATTGAAATCTGAGCTAACTATAATATAGATTATTTAAATTTTATATGCCTAAAAAAATTCGTTAAGTTTGAGATAACCCAAATTCATTCTCTCTCTCTCTCTCTCTCTCTCTCTCTCTCTCTCTCTCTCTCTCTCTCTCTCTCTCTCTCTCTCTCTCTCGTTCCAAATCTTAAAAAAAATGTGTGCTAGAAATTGTTCATTAGTCCTTGTTTCTGAAAGTTCAGTGTATGCAATCATTCTGACTGCATAACCCTTACATCTTTATTGCTAGCTAGCTCATATGTGATGTAGGCCATATTTATGATTATTTTGTAGAGCACAAAGTAACAAATGTGGCCTACAAATTTTTGAAAATTTTTAAAGTGTTTTTTAAAAATTTTCACAGATGGTTCTGGTAGATTATGCAGTTTTCTAGAGTTAGAGTGGATTCCAATTTGAATGAGTAAGTTGTGATATTTCACTATAGGAGAGTCACTAGAAAATTATGAAAGTATAATTATATACTTCTACACTACGAAACAGTGGCTAATCTGTAGACCACCATTCATTGTTTATTAATGAAATTTTAGAACTCCTCAGTCATCAAAAATGATACTAAATATTTACATTTCAAAAAGCGAAACCTTTATTTCAAAATTGCTCTAGAAATTTCAAGTACGTTTTATTGCTGAAATCAACAACATATATGAAGTGTGGCAATAAAGTTCCCAGACTGGGAACTTTATTTCGGTCATTAAACTGGTGCAGTAAAAAGAACACAAAGTGAAGAAGCTCAAAAATGGTTTTATTTTTGTTCAAAGTAATCATCACCTGATTCAATGTACTTATTACACCATTCTAAGAGTTTTTGAAAAGAATCAGCAAACGTATTCAAAGAGATAATGTTCAGTATGGAATTACATTTTTCTTTATGTCCTCAACATTCAAATCTATTTCTTTTGATGGCAGCTTGCACCTTAGGAAAGAGAAAGAAGTCTGCTGGTGTTGAGATCAGGAGAGTAGGGTGGATAGTTAATCAATACAATGCCACATTTCATCAGAAATGTCTTCACAACAAGTGTGGAATGGGCAGGACATTCTTGTGTAACAAGAACCAGCTGCCTTTCTCTCAGAATTGCGTCTTCACCTGGGAATTTCACTTCGATAGTGTTTGAAGCACCTGTATGTAGAATGCAGCATTGACTCACCCCTTTGGTTACAAATTCCTTATGAATCACACCCTGTATATCGAAAAATATGATTAGCATCATCTTGATCCTGGACTTCTGTAAATAATATTTTTTGGGTGGGCCTTGGTGATGGTTTT
Organism: Mastigoproctus giganteus; assembly: GCF_048544385.1. Lineage (NCBI taxonomy): Eukaryota > Metazoa > Arthropoda > Arachnida > Uropygi > Thelyphonidae > Mastigoproctus > Mastigoproctus giganteus. The sequence goes on from NC_143579.1 coordinate 27,986,233, forward strand.
GAAGTCCACTGCATGCTCTGATGCTTCATGTCTAGGTCTGCTTCATCTGAAACACCCAACACTCATCTAAAGTGATAATACAGTTGAGAAAATTAAGATTATCTTGAGGTGGATGAAGTCTTTTCATGATCGTACTCCCCATTTGCTTCTGCTCATCCGTGAAGCTGTGCAGCACAAATTTTGCACAGACCTTCCTTTTTCTTAAATCTTCATGCAGAATTTGTTGAATTGTTTCCTTATTCATAAATTCAAATTGAGAAAAGACAGATGTAGGATAGATGTGTGGAAATTTGCCATTAGCCAGCGGGTAGTTGGTTGGTGGAACAGACTTCCCTCCTTTGTCGTGGAAGTTGATAGCCTAAATAAATTTAAGGCTCAGCTGGACAGATATTTTGAACAAACGGAGGGGTGAAGTGGAAGTTTTTTTTTTTTTTTTTTTTGGCTGATGCTGCATAAGCTTGCTTTCTTACATCATATTGGCGCCTCCGTAGCCAGGTGGGAAGGAGCAGCAGTGCGTAGCACACGCTTCTTGATTGACCAGGGTTTGAGCCCGTCACCACCAAATACGCAGGATGCGGAAGGGTCAGGGAATGACCACCGCATATCCCGTAGCAATATGGCCTTAGTTGCTAATGCTCCTAAAAACCAAATAACAAACAAACAAATCTTTCATCATATCTTTTTTTTTTTTTTTTTTTATGTAAACCCCAAACACAAGAGGTATTAGAACCTATAGTACTTAGTACCGTGCTTGGGTTGGAGGTTGAGAAGACGAAAGAAGATATTTGTTAACATTGGACTTGAACTTCTGTAGATTGTAATTTTCAGGAAATACGTGTGAAGGAAGGTTGTTCCAAAAAACGGCAGTTGAATGAATAAACGAGGAAGCTGAAAAGTTGGTTCTGTGAGTTTGAAGTTAGACAGTAAATGGATGTTGACTGGTGGCGGCACGCATTCGGACTGTTTTGATAGAGAGAGGTGGGAATTATAGAAGCCAATTCAGAAGAACAGTACCTATGGAAGTATCTGTAGAAGAGGCATACAGCAGAAACAGTACGTCTATGAGACAGGGAGTGGAGAGACTCTGTTAGAGATGAATCATTAATTAACATAACTGCCCTCTTCTGAATGGAATCATGCAGCCTGAGAGAGGTTTTGGGGGCACCACCCCCAGATGTGGGAACAATATTCCATGGCAGGGCGGATTTGCGATTTATACAGAGTAAGCAGCTGTTTGGAAGAAAAGTAAAGCCGAGAGCGAAAGAGAAAACCTAGTTTTTTAGATGCAGAGAAAGCAATATTTGTAATGTGCTTGTGCCAAGAGAGATTAGAAGTCAGGGTAATCCCCAAAAGAGATATATCATTTTGCCTAGAAATTGGAGTGTTACTAAAGATAAGCATAGGAGCAGAAGAATCCTTTTTGCGAGATATAAGACAAGTCTAAGTTTAAGAAGGGTTGAAATCATCTAAGTTGTCTTTGCCTCACTGGAGAATTACCCGAAGATCGGCATTTAAGGAATTGGTAGCAGATTTTCGAGAAGTTGAAGCTGATTGAGCAGGACAAGGTTTCTCAAAATAGAAAGTGGAATGCAATGTGCTATCATCGGCAAAACTATGGATAGGATTTCCAGTCAATGGAAGAAGATCATTAATATACAAGAGGAAAAGAGTGGGAGAAAGAACTGAACCTTGCGGGACATCGGCATTAGTGGAGAAGTTAGAAGACAGAGCGCCATCTACCATCACCCTCAGTGAGCGATCAGAGAGAAAACTGGATAACCAATTACTAAAAACAGTTGGCAAACCATAAGATGGAAGCTTGTTTAGAAGACCTTTATGCCAAACACGATCGAAAGCCTTTGAGATGCCAAGAGCAACTACTTGTGTTTCACCGAACCTTTCCATCGAATTAGTCCATAAATGGGTATCACCATTTATCAGAATATCAACAGTGGATCGATGCTGACGGAATCCATACTGGCGATCATTGATCAGATGGAAGGTTTCTAGGTAGTTTAAGAGTTGGCGGTTAATTGATTTTCCATTACCTTAGAAAGAGTAGAAATAATTGCAATGGGACAATAATTGGATATTTGTCACCCTTTTTAGGAACTGGCTGGATATGAGCAAATTTCAAACAGAAGGAAAAACACCTTTGGAATAAGAAAATGAAAAAAGGCGGCAAAGAATAGGATTAAGTTCACGAGCACAGGTTTTGAGAACAAGTGGAGAAATACCATCGGGACCTGCAGCTTTCCTAGCATCAAGATTCATCAAAATCCTTCTGACATCCTTTTGACGGAAGACCACAGGAGGCATTGAATGGAGCGTGTTAGGAATGGTGGGAGGTGTTTTACCAAGATCATTAATACATGAGTATGAAGAAAAATGGGATGTTAGCAGGTCAGCTTTGTCCTTGGCTGAAGTGACAACAGAACCATCTAGTTTGGACAGAGGTGGGAGCAGAGATGGGCAAAAGTGGCGGCCAATAGCTTTGGCAAGAAACCAGAATGCTTGGCTACCATTAGGGCAAGAAGCAAGTTTTCTACTCTTAGCCTGTTCAAACTCTAGTTTGGACTGATTAATAACTGCTTTACAATTGTTGCGAGCTTTGGTGTAGGCAGAAAATGAAACTGAAGAATTAGAAACAAGCCAATTACAATATGCAACATTCTTCTCTTGAACAGCCTTAGCACATTTATTGGAAAACTAAGGTTTAGATAAAGGACAAGATTTTAAAGTTGAGTGTGGGATAAAGGATTCCATTCTTGCAAGAATAATTTCACTGACACGATCTGAGCAAACGTTGACATCAGAAGTTTTGAAACAGTAATCCGACCAAGGAAAAGAAGAAAAGAAGTCTCACAGGTCATCCCACTTTGCATTCTTGTAATGCCAAACAACACGAGGTTGGGAATAGCCATGAGATAAAGGTTTCGCTGGAGAAGAGACAGTCACCAAGTTGTGATCTGAAGTGCCTAAAGGACCTGTCTTTTCGACCGTGTACTTAGAAGGGTTTTTTGTGAGAAAAAGATCAAGCGTATTGGCTGTATTATTAGGATTGTCCGGTATTCTTGTAAGTAAATGAACAATCTGTGCAAGGTCATTAGTTATTGCAAAAGCCTCACCATCTCGACCAGCTGGGTTGGTGTGACTAGAAAATGGAAGCGAAGCCATCTGGAGTTGTGAACATTAAAATCACCAAGGAAAATTACCTCACTGTTTGGAAAGTTGGACTGGAGAAAGTCAAGCTGCAAAGAGAGGAAGTCAAAGAGCTCAAAGTGATTAGTGGAGTTGGGAGAATGGTAGAGACAACAGATGAATTTCACACAATGAGGTAGAGAGATTTTAAGCCAGAGAAGATCAAAGAGAGGAGATTCCAAATTGCCAAGTCTCTGACAGGGAATATCAGAATGGACATATGCACAAGTACCACCTTTGAGGCAAAAGGAATCATACAGCGAATAATTTGGGCATCTGAGATGAGCAGTAGTTGAATCAACCGATAACTGAGATTCTGTCAGAAAAAGTACAAGGGGTTTGGCAGACTGAAAGTGGAAATGGACATCGTTGAGATTAGAATTGAGACCACGTATATTTGTGAAATGAATTAGGAAGTGCTTGGGAGGTTTAGATCTTTTTGCAGATAAGCTTGCTCTATTAGTTTGACAATTCGTGGTGTATTCAATAGTAAGAAAAACTGGGTGGGACATGCTGTATGAAGTAATGAAATTTTTGAATATGGCATACACATGGTAAGAATATACCCAGATCCTTGACATAACATGGCCTTGACAATGCTCCCCGCATAAATACTACTCGGGCTCCCTCCAATCACTATCTGGCAGAGTAGAGGTAGCAAGATTATACACTAGCTGATTTGGAAACCTCCTAGAGAGTTACCAATAGGTTTGGTCCGGTGTACTAACTAGCGGCCGGCCTGGGAACACCATTTTAGAGCTGTACCCTCGAAATGTAAGGAATATTGGATCTCGCCACGATGTTCATCATAACCTCAAAAGTCATCAATCATACTGCATGATGGAAGAGATAGGGAAGGGTTGACCGGATCATATGCCTCTACTAATGCTAAAATGCTATTTCATTATTTCCTTATTTGACTTTCACCGCGATTTTAATACCACTTCTCTTATTTTGGCAAGAATGTACATTTCAAGTACATACACATAAGAACACAATTAAGAAATTGTAGATTTTTATTTCTAATTTAAACACAGTTCACGATTTACACTAATGTACACAACATTTATTTTTAAATGCTAATTCTCTAAAACACTTGTTCACCACCGACTCTCTGAAACACATAACACTTTTTGAAATATGAAAATGCTTGCTTGGTAACTCACTCATTTGTATATGCCGGTAAAGAAGTTTCTAGAATGCTCACAATGTTTCCAGAGAACTCTGTTGAAAGTTTTAGAACCTTCCAGAACCATCCTGACCTTTCTTCTGGCATAACAATATTCTAGAATGTTGTAGAATGCTCTAGAAATCTCCTAAATGTTCTATAAAAAATAAATAAATAGATAAAATACTTGGAAAAGATGATTAAACCAACTACAGGTCTTGGTTTTCGGTCATTAAACTATGATATTTTAAAACGCAAGTTGAGAACTTTTTAAGTACATATCTGAGTTTTTGAACATATTTCCTATGAGAAGCTGTCAGAATTATTTCAGGGAGGAAATTAATGCTGACAAGTGTTATTAAGAACAGATACATCATATATGCATAGTTATACTCATTATATGGTTCTGCTAAAACTGTTAAGACAAATAATAATTGATACATGCTGTGTTTTTTAATTTTGTAATTTTTTTACTTCCATAATATTTACTTTCATTTGTCATTATCCTCATCTTCCAGATATGTCCTTGTGGGTGTAAAGGTCACTTTGATAGTAGAAATCAGTCCTACTGCCTTTTGTTTACTACTTTCCTTGATGCCGTCCTATTTTGTGTTGAATATTTAACCCTAGCCCGTAAGCCCTCTTTCTTCTAATGCTTGGTTGACAACATCAATCTCTCTCTCTCTCTCTCTCTCGAACTGCCTTTGTGACTATTACCATTCATATTTACATATTTACTTTGGATATCTGTCTGATCTCCACTCCTGTTCTTTTTACATGCCCATACCATCTGTCTAATCTCTTCTCCTGTCTTTCTACATGCTCATGTCATCTTAAGCTTGCTTCACTTACCCTTGACTGGTTATTTGTTACTCCATAATTTTTTTTCACTTCCCCATTTTTAATGTGGTTTTGTCTGCTTCCATCTGTTAATTCCTAGTATTTTTCTTAAGATTCTCATCTTTAAAGATGAGAATCTTAAGAAAAATAGAATCTTCCAGAATTTGTCAAAAAAAGGAACTTTTGACAAATTCCTTTATTTCTAACTGCCTCTTAGTTCCACATGAGAGGCTTAAAACTTATAAATAGCTAATTTTGTCTTTTGGCCAATTTCTCTTTTGCTCTTACAGAATTTGTTTATCTGGCTTTCTGTCAAATCCTGCTTTATTTATTCTGTTGTTTATTTCTATATGTAATTTTTTAAGTTCATTTAAACACTGTTCCAAGTTACATAAATTACTAACATTTCCAGTGTTTTTTTTAGTTTACACTCTAAATTTTCCTCACCTCTCTGAGTAATCTGTTTTTTACACTGAAATTCGATAGTGACTTGCATTCTTTTGTTAAATGGTCCATGAAAATTAAAAAAGGAAGTGGTGATAGGTGCAGCCCAGCTTCATAGTAAGTTTAATAACTTTCTAATCTTTTCTTCTGTTCTCATTGCATATTTGCTGTTTTTATACAGACATTTTATTTTCCTTAAAAGATTATCTTAAAAGGTTAACTAATTTTCATGTCAAATTCAATGCAATCATCATTAATTTAATCAGACAATTTTAAATATCTTGAAAACTACTATTTAATAGCAAAATACCATTCATGTATAATGATGATCCAATTTTTAAATTTCCTGCACTAAATTTTGTCAATAACTTATATTCTTCTATTAAATGGTCCATAAAAATTAAAAAAGGAAGTGGTAATAATATGCAACCCTGCTTCACACCAAGTTTAACTTTAAACTGTTTTCCCTGCTTCTTTCAGTCCTCACTGCAGATTTTCCATTTTTATACAGACTTTTTTTATTACTCTTAAAATATTATATGTGATTATCTTCCATATTTCTATAAAATTTGAAAGAGTAGGTTTCTGGCAATTTTGTCATATGCTTTTACAAGAACAACACATCCTAAATACAGATACTGTTATTTCATCTGTGCATGTTTCATCAATTTAGCTTAAAATTTGGCTGTTCTTCTTCAAGATTGCAAGCAATACTTCTAGCCCTCTTCTCTGAGATACTTGTTTTGATTTTATCTAGTACACTAAGGAGTGAAACTACTCAATAATTTCCACATTAAACTTCATTTCCCTTTTTATATATTGGTACAATTAATGCCTTGCCCAGTCTTCTGGAACGTGTCCTTCGGAAAATGCCTTTGGATCATGAGATACCATTTTCCTACTATGACGTTATTTTCTCTCCAGCTTTCATTATTTCAAGTCTGATTTCATCTACATCTGCTTGCTGCCTTTCATACTTGATATTTTCTATGACATTTCTACTTCAGCTATATATATACATCATCAGAAATTGACTTCATGTTTTCCCTCTTCGTCAAATGATGTCTTCAGTTTCTTCATTCAATATATCATCAATATTTACTCTATACTTATAATATATCCTTTTGTTTTGTTTTAGCTTTACCTTTATATTTGATTTTTGTTTTTCTTCTTTTTTGGAGATTTTTAAATAAATATCAAAATATTTTTCCACCTTCCTTACACTTCCCAAGGATTTTTTTGTGTATCTGTTTTGCACATATCATAGCAATCACATTTTTATTATATTCCAATAAGGAAGGAATTATTTATATTTTTTATTTACATTCCAACACACACACACACACACACACACACACATACACCTCTTTTGCATCTTCCCTTAAAGTTCTCTTGATTTCTGCCATTTTGACATGGCCAAGTGATCAGTGTAGAATTATAGTAGTACATGCATTTGACATTGGTTATGGTTGGTTTTCAAATCTACTTAACTACAAAATATGGTTAATGATAAATTCTTGTAAAATGACTCATTGTAAACTCATCTGATTTATGTGGTGTTCATGTCAGAATATAAACAGAATTTTGTTTTTTAAGTCTTGTTAATATGACTTAAAACAGAACAGATAGTCTAGAACAGAAGTTTCTTTTGTCATCCCAACAATCAAAACATTCACAGAGCTATAAATAACAAACACTTTTCATCTTTTGGACTACCATAAAATTAATTTTAAAAAATAATTTCAGTATAACTGATATAGTGATTTTTTTGAAAATTTTTTATTACTTGTTTAATGTGGATATATTGTTTTTTAGCTTAAAGATTTTATCAAAAGAAGAAGTAGAATTAACTGAAGAACTACAGAAAATGGCACATTGGTTTGATTCATGGAATTATCTTATAACAACAGACAAAGTGCAATCATCTGAGAATAGCAATCAGCATATTAAAAAAAACAGAAATCTTCCTGATGAAGTTCTTGAATTTGAAGTATATTTTTGAATTCCTTTTAATCTGAAGACCTTTCCTCTCTGTCTTTATACTGTGAAACTATTTTTACATATTTTGCTTTATGATGAAAAACCTTTATTTATTATATATGTACTGAATATATAAAAATGGAACAAGTTGGGTGCAGTAGAGTTGAATATCTCAGTAACAGTTGGTCCTAGATCTAAAATTCTCCAGACAGCTACAGAGAGCCTGCACTTGAGAATGCAATGTTTGCAGATTTTAACCACTGGGGAGAGGATACCATTACCTCGCAGTATTTAAATCATCTAATGCTCAACGTAATTACCTTTGTATCCACAGAGGATAGGAGATGCTCTCTGTGGCAGAATAGAAAAGCATCTGCCACAATGAAAGCATCCATCCCTTTGGAAAGGTTTCTATTTGAATTTCATCAATAAGGCAGGAACATGTTAAAGCCATTTCAAGCTGAGTTGAGTTAGTTGGCCTTCTGTCTTAAATTATTTTAACATAAGTCAACACCACCTATGTGAAGATTACACAATGCATCCTTTTAATGCACTGCAGCCATAGTATCATCAAGGGGCAACCCAAATTGCTGCTTGACCATCACCGTGTCTGTTTCCAGTTCTTATGTTTTTCGATTTTTTCAGTAAAAACTTGAAGGATAGATTAACTATGAAGCCACACAGCATTCACAATTTCATGTAGTGATTTCCCACAATGACACAAACCTTACAGTTCAGTACAATATTGTTGCTGGTAAGAGTTAAGTGGGCCTCGCCCACGCATGGAAATATCTGCAAGCAAGTGATTATTTTCCTCTGGTTGTGGAGAAAGTTGGCTTTTTTTCTTATCTGTAGTAGCCTCTTAAGGGTAGTATGGTAGATCTTAGCAATTGCTCTCATTGACAGTTGCAGGTGTCTTTCACTTGACACAGGTTTTGCCTATTTCCTGAGACATACTCATGAGATTATGAGGAGTGTGATCTATAATGAATGCTGTGCAGGTACCACTTCATCACTGAAAGCAGTCTTGGCATTGATGCACTGTGTGTAATATTTTCATAACCTTAGTTCTTTGCTTTCCTGTTTGTGTTGTTATTGAGTAACTGTTTGGTAGTTCATATGTAAAGTAAGTAGTGGTAGCTGTCTTTCTTTCTCCTACCTCTTCATCTGTAATTATTTTCCCATCTCATTATAAAGGTAATATTGTTGCTCTCTATCCCTCCTATTCATTACTAATCCATATATCTTTTTTCCATTATTAACATTCTGCAGATCTTGCAATCAACTCTCCAACCATTTCTTTGTCTCTTCATTAACTATTCTCATTGCATCCATTTTTGCATCTTTACAGTTTTTCTCTGACTTGTCCATTGGGTTTTTTACATCCCTTTCTAAAGGCACTATTCTTCATCAGAGTAGCCTTCTTTGCTCTCTCCTTGCACTGCTTATCCTCTCACAGACTTCATCTGCAGTGGCAACCAATCCAAGTGTGATTTCAGAATTATTTTTTGCATCATAGTATCCAATCAAATTGGTCAGACAAGGTTGTACCTTAACAAATCCATGCTGTTAGTGCAGTATAATTGCATTTCTGTCTAGATGGTTGTACATTGCTACTTTAACCAGTGACTTCAATATTCACCCTGGAACAGAGGTTAAGCTAACAGGTCTGTATTTACTCATGTCATCTTTTGAACCCCCATTGTGAATTAGGGGGGTTCAAAAAGTGTCTACAGTCCATAGGATCCTCCACAATCACATGTCTACAGTCCATAGGATCCTCCCCGAATCTGAGGGTGCTCTCATAATTATGGTTAAGGGTTTGCTTACCTCCCTTGTTGTTGTTTTTGGTTTTTTTAGGAGCATTAGCAACTAAGGCCATATTGCTCCGGAATATGCGGTGGTCATTCCTTGACCTTTCCGCATCCTCCATATTTGGTGGTGACGGGCTCGAACCCCGGTCTAATCAAGAAGCGTGTGGTACGCACTGCTGCTCCTTCCCACCTGGCTACGGAGGCGCCCGCTTACCTCCCTTGCCGCCTGTCTTAATATAATTGGATTGATCCCATACTCCCCAGGCACCTTTTTTATGTTAAGCTTCAACTGTTCTCTTCCACTTTCCTCCTCTCAGTTATCACAAAATTATTTAGCTCCTGTAGAGTTTGATAAACATTTCTAGCATTCCCTTCCCTAAAGAATTGAGCAGGATCATCAACAGTTAACTATCAGTATCAAGTGGACCAATGCAATTCATCTCCTTCCTTCTAGTGTTTATATAAGTAAAGAAGTCTGCTGTTTTCTTTGCATTCTTTTCCAAAGAATTCTCATAATCTGTTTTTGCTTCCTTAACCTCCTATGTGCTTCATTACAGACTAACTTATATCTACCATACCATAGATTTTCTGTGTTTCTGGTGATTTATATACATCCCATGCATTTTTCTTCTCTGTCACAAGTCTCATCAGCTCATCTGACATCCATTTAGGTCTAAGTCTTGAAGCCTTGAACGGTATTTCTTAGTTGGTATGGAAAGCCTAGTGGCCTCTATGATTACTTTTTCTGAATGCTTCCCATTTAGAATTTGCTGTTGGTAACATTATCAGTTGGTCCCACTGTATAGAATTTAAAAACTCTCTGAGACCACTGTAGTCACTCTTATGAAAGCAAAAGCCTTTCCCTTTACTCTTAACAGTAGTTATGAATTTAAGTACTATCAATACTGTGTGTGAATTTAAGTACATCAATACTGTGATCACTGCCACCCAGTAGGTTTTTACCTACAAATTCTTAATGCATGAAGAATCTCTGCTGACAATCAGATCAAGAATATTGTTTTCTCTTGTTGCTTCTCTAACATGCTGCTGTAGAAAACAGTCATCCAATAAATTCACAGTCTTGCTTAGTGTGTGAGTGACCAACCCACATGTTTCAGTCAGTGTCTGGAAACTTAAAATCTCCCATTATAAGACATTCTAATTTACTGGCCCATTCTGTTTCTTTGTACGGTTCTTATATTAATTACAGTCATTAGGTCGATAGCACACTTTTACTCTCATTTTTATTTACCTAGTACTTATGTCACAATGAACTGACTCAACATTACACTGATTACCCATGTTGATTGGATGCGCTGCCTTAGATTTAATATGCTTCTTAACTAAGAGCATAACCCCTCACCCCCTCCTATCCTGTCCATCTGTCTGTCCTTTCTGTGTATACTGTACTCCCCATGTTCAAATTCTCCATCTATTATTTCTGAGTCATGCCATGCCTTCAATATCCCTATCAACAGTGGTGAGCTATAGTGGGCTCATGAGAGCCCATTGTTCAGACGATCATTTATTTTACAAATGAAATCCTGAATGCAATTATTGAGTATCCAGAGCCGAAACTACGGTGGGGTGAGTGGGACCCCATGCCCAGCATTTTAATGGCACAGTTGATTGGTTATGTATTTTAAAATTGCTTCATTTTTGATTTAATTACAGTCGGACCGCTGTTTAACGAACTTCTTTATAGCGAATTTTTTTGATTACCCTTGGTAATTACATTTAAAACAGTGTCCATTTAACGAAGAAAATTTCCATGTAATGAATGGATTAGGAGAGACAACTTTGTATACATTGTTCTCACCTCTGGCCTTTAGAGTGCGAATTAAGGGTGAAACGGTTTCACAATGTTAGTGGTGTCCATAAAACCTATGCAGTCACATGTCGTGCTAGTCAATATGCTTTCCATAGTCAGTCAAAGGATTAAGAAGATTCTCGACATGGATTATATCCTCTGGTCAACCTGTGTTGTGGTTCCGCTTTACTCCGACAAACGGATATATGTTTTTCGGAGAAGAGAGTGATCCATGCTTTCCAGTAGATTTCTCTTGTCTATGTTTACATGGTCACAGTAGCTGAATATCCGTGCGATTCCGATATTTTGCACTGTATTCAAAAAACTAGTGAGAGTAGCAACATAGGGGGGTAGATTGAGGCAACTAAGATATTATATAAACTTTACGAAGATGAAATGTTGGCAGATTTTGAAACTTTGTTGAGCTTTTCACTGTATAGAAAATATTCTAAAATATAATGGCATACAGGCGATAATTAAAAAAAAAAAACTGTATCACCAATCTCCAAAAAACTAGTGCGAATTAAGGATGATTGCTGAAGAACTTGATGTGGAAACTATAAAGATCTGTCATGTGTTCAGGCCACGATGAGCAGCTTCTAGCTTGTGGATGGCAATTTTGGGTTGGAGGAATTATCCCGCTTTGTGCAAACATTTTGAATCAGAAGTTAAATATTCCGGATTATTAAATCGACTTTTAAATTTGGAATTTCTTAACCATTTAGCACTAATGATTGACATCCTGCAGGAGCTCTCTTACTTTTCAGAAGCTTTACAGAATCGCAGTGGTAAAAGCATATAAATTAATTATTCAAACTATCAGTGCTATTGCTAATTTGAAAAATTCTGAAAGAAATTATGAAGCTAAAATTGAGAGCATGTTGAAGTGGAAAGAATTTGAAGGAATCAAAATCTAAAGTAAAAAAATTACCTTGTGACAAGTTATTAAATGCATTTTTTTTCCAACATTGACCTGTACTTGTTGAGTAAATCTGCAGATCTCTTACTCTTAATGTCATTAATGCTAGCATGTACAACACTATCACATTTTGTGCCCTTAAAAGATGATATCTGCTGTAAAACAGCTTTTGTTTCTGACAGACATACCCTGGTATTTTGCACTGACATGTCTGTGCCAATTATAATGAATGGAGCTATTGATTCCTTGGATGATGGGAAACAACTGGTAAAAAGGGTTAGTACAATATACAACCTATACAGGGTGTTTCAGTTAAATGTTTCAGAACTTCTAAGAGGGGTAGGTACATCCTGACAACTCGAAATCATATAGCAATGTGGGGTCGGAAATGCTTTCCTGAAGCGGTGTTGTACACAGAAGCACCATAAAAAGAAAAGAGACCGTAAGTGTGAAATCGTTTTAATAATACATGAAAAGAAGCAAAAGGTACATGGATTAAAGTAAGTGTTCGAAGTTTCTTCCACGGGCTACAATGCACGCCTCACATCTCCGACGCATGGACATCCGAACATTCTGGAATACTCCAGGCGAATTTTGAATTTCTTGAACAAGAACGCCAAGTTAGTAGGATGGATGATTACACGAACGCAGAGTTAGCCGATAGGCATTTGGCGTACGGGGCTGCAAATTGTAGTGGGCCAGCCGCACAGCGTTTGTACGTGGAACGATATCCGACGAGGCGTATTCCCAGTCATAATTTCTTTGCAAGACTGCACCAGAGGTTAGCTGAGAGAGATTCATTTGAAAGAGCTAACAGGGACAGGGTAAGAACAGCACAGACTCCAGCCGTCGAACAGAATGTGCTGCAGCATGTACAGGGGAATTCAAGAACGAGTACACGAAGTCTAGCAAACGCAGTCGGGGTTTCCCATTGCAGCGTCTGGAGGATTCTCCGAGAACAAGACATGCATCCGTTTCACGTGCAGCGTGTCCAGACACAGCAACCGGAGGATTAGGCACCTCGTATTGCTTTCGCACAGTGGTACCTTGGAAAATGTGCTACAAATCCCCTTTTTCCTGCTGAAGTGTTGTTTTCCGATGAGGCATCCTTCACAAGGGAAGGAATTTTCAACACGCATAACGACCATATCTGGGCGGTCGAGAACCCGCATGCAATACGACATCGTGCAGCACAGATTCGATTTTCGGTCAATGTATGGGCCGGTATTATGGGAGATCACCTCATCGGACCTTACCTGTTATCGTGTCGTCTAACCGGCCCTATCTACTTGATCTTTCTGCAGCAAGTATTGCCACAACTTTTGAGAGATGAACAGATTTCTGCATCGACGCAACAGACAATGTGGTTCCAACACGATGGAGCCCCTGCCCATTATAGCGGAGATGTTCGTAACTACCTGGATGTCACATTTGGTCAACAGTGGATCGGACGTGGTGGTCCCGTGCGTTGGCCTGCTCGGTCACCCGACCTATCATGTCTTGATTTTTATTTCTGGGGTCATATGAAATCGCTAGTTTATGACACCCCTGTTGACAATGCTGAGGAGCTGGTTGCAAGAATCGCAGTAGCTGCCGAAGAAATTCGAAATTCGCCTGGAGTATTCCAGAATGTTCGGATGTCCATGCGTCGGAGATGTGAGGCGTGCATTGTAGCCCGTGGAAGAAACTTCGAACACTTACTTTAATCCATGTACCTTTTGCTTCTTTTCATGTATTATTAAAACGATTTCTCACTTACGGTCTCTTTTCTTTATGGTGCTTCTGTGTACAACACCGCTTCAGGAAAGCATTTCCGACCCCACATTGCTATATGATTTCGAGTTGTCAGGATGTACCCTACCCCTCTTAGAAGTTCTGAAACATTTAACTGAAACACCCTGTATATTGTACTAACTCTTAGCCTTTGTTTCAGAAATATGGGAATGAAACTATTTATTCTAATACCTCAGTTCATTTAAACTCCTAAGGATGAAACTTCTATATTTTTCTTTGCTGATGTAGCAGAAAGCCTGCCTTCTTGCATCTTTTCGCCTTTACAAATACTGAATTATTTTGATACCTTTTGAATCTTTTTAATGTGCCTAAACTTTAACTGTATTGTTATGTATCTAAATTTAAATAGGGTTTACATATGCTATATAGATTTGTAAATAAGTGTTCTAGTTCTTTTAGTAATATAATATAATATATATATGTATATATATTATACATACATATATGTATATATATTATACACAAGCACTCACCTGTTGTGCTTTTAATTGGTAAATTTAAATTTTTATTTTTGTTTGTATTTTATATTGTATCCCAGGTTTGTATTTTGAGTCATAAATAGTAAAGAAACTCAAGTTTTATTATATTAAGTTTTTTTTTTTTTTTATATATATAGAATTTTTTATATGAGACTGGTGGACATGAAGGTGGTTGGGACATTAGAGATCACCAGCTTTTTCTATGCTTAAGAAGAAATCACAAGGTAAGAGTTATATTTTTAACTTTTAAATGATGTATTATAATAATCCTGTTTTATGGATTGGGCTGAGGCTAAATTCATTCCATTAAAATGAATTTTCCAGAAAAGTTGAAATTGCAGATTTACCCTGTCTTTTACTGAGCTGTACATGTGATGAGAAATGTGTTAATTTTTTCCCTTTATTAATTAATTAGTACGCATGATATACGATTCTGCAATAATCTAAATCATAGACTTATGACATGTATTTATTTCCAAGTTAAAATCTTTTTTTATCAGTCATTTCACTATATGCTTATTACAATTATATCTGAAATGTTTGATGTCAGAATATTATTTTTATCCAATCACCTGCACAAATTGGGAGGGGGATAGAGAAGTCCAATAAATTTCAGGTTTATCTGGACATTTGCTAAAAGATGATTTTGAATATTTACAAAAAATACCACTGTGCTTTATGTTAAGAAATACATTTTGACCAGTTTATTGAAATAGTAACATTATTAATAGTAACATTTTGGATCCAATTTGGTATCTGTTATCAATCCTACATTAGAAAACATTAGAAAAGAAAAGGTAAAATTAAAGTTTGTTAATTAAAATATAGGAAGTTATTTAACAGATTGTTTATTTAACTACAGGGATTATTTAACAGATTGTTTATTTAACTACAGGGATTATTTAACCTTCAACTGGTTGCATAGGACCTGTAAGGTGACTCACAACAAAAAGTTTTTTTTTTTTTTTTTTTTGTTTGTTTGTTTGTTTGTTTGAAGACTGATGATTGAAAGCTTCTTAAATTATAGGCTTAATTTTACTCAAGTTGCTTTTGAAGTGATATATTTTATAGTTTTCACACAGTAACTTTGAAAGAATCAGACAGATGCCGCATGTCTCTCTCTCTCTCTCTTTTTTTTTCCCAGCTTTCAGTTTTCTCAGGCACGTGGCACCTCAGAGATGACTCTCCTATTTTTTGACTGGGTCTAATGATTGCCATACTAGTTTTCCCATTTCCTAGGGAAAGTGGAATTATTAGTTTAATCTGCTTGCTAGAAGTAACAACAAATTAAATCCTATGTATTAAAAAAAAGTGTTGTCCATGCCGTTCTATTTCAAGGAAATGCACCAGTTACCCCCATCCTTTAAACTGGCCAAACTATTTTCTAAATGAAGCATAGTCTCACCTTGGGAGGAATATTTTAGAGTCTTTCCCAGAATAATTACCTGAAAACATGATCAGAAAAACATGTGAGAACTCTGGAAAGGGTTTCTTCTGTCTATTATTCTTGATATGTGACATATGTGATTCTTGATTTTTATAAAGAGCTTCTGTTTATGATAAATAATAAGTCCAGTTGTTCATTTTTATATATATATATATATCAGCTCACTCCACCCTAGTTCCAGCTCTGATATATATATATCAGAGGTGGAACTAGGGTGGAGTGAGCTCTAGTTCCACCCTAGTTCCACCTCTGATATATATATATCAGAGGTGGAACTAGGGTGGAGTGAGCAGGGTGCAGCCCCATGTGCAGCATTTTAAGGACATATTCGACCAGTTATATATTTTAAAATTGCTTCATTTTTGATTTAATTACAGTCAGACCTGTGTTTAATGAACTTCTCCATAGTGAATTTTTTGAATTCCTTTTGGTAATTGCATTTAAAATTTTCTGTAAAATGAAGAAAATTTCCATATAACGAACAGATTAAGAAACTTAACTTTGTATACTTTGCCTTTAGGCAATTTAAGCAATTAGAAAATGCAAATTAAGGGTTAAAGGGATTACTATTCCACAATGTAAATGGAATGTAGTAGTAGTAGTGGCATGTGATGCAAGAAAGCAAGTGCAGCATCAGCTTATGCAGCATCAGCCAAAAAAAAAATCACACCATTCCTCCCAAATGCCTGTCCAGTTCCTCCTTAAATTTATTTAACCTATCAACTTCTACGACAGATAGAAGTTTGTTCCAGCAATTAACCACCCGCTGGCTAAAGGCAAATTTCTGCACATCTATTCTACATCTGTCTTTTCTTAATTTGAATTTATGCCCCCTTAGGTTCGTAATCTGAACAACTGGAAGGATCCCATCAGAATTCAGCGTGCTCAACCCATTCATAAAAATGTAAAACATATGCAGCCACCTATCCCACATACTGAGAAGTCATGTTAGTCAACTGCTTTCTATAGCCAGTCAAAAGATTAAGGTGTATTCCCGACACAGACAATAGCTTCTGGTCAACTTGTGTTCTTTGTTTAAAATAAAAATAAAAATTTTATTAAAAGAAATACTGCATTATCTTTGTACGTGTTACTTATGATTCCAGAAATTTTTGTGATTTTATGAGAGTGAAAAAAATTATAAATTCGGGATTTATAATTACTTATGGAAAAAAATATCAGGGAGTAACAGTGTTGTACAAATTTCGAAAATAACAGAGAAACTCCAATTACAAACTTCTAAAAAGTATGGTTTGTTTTGTGACATCACACCTCTGAGCTTTTCGGTTTGTCCTCAAGTGCTAACCACTGGAGGAAAAACAAAATTTTTCAAATATCTGTTGATATTTCAACAGATATTTGAAAAATCATGTTTTATCAATTCTGCAGGATGTAAAATCTGTAACCCCTTTACAACTTCTCCATGATACGCATTTAACATGATACGCACAAGTGAGAGAACGGAGTAACAAGTTATGAAGCTTTAAAAATAGGAATGAAGAGAAGGTTTTGAAAAATAATTTTTTTATATGAGTGGAAGATTCCATGGAAGTGTAAACACATTTCACCATAATAACCCACGGAATTCCAGCTGTCGGTATTATCGCAAATTCAATAAGATCGAGTTTACTATCTGTTTAAGATAGTGTGCACTGACAGAAAAGCCCAATAAAAAGGTGACTGTTAATTGTTTTATGGTTGTGACCTCCAGAAATCCGACCGAACCACGTGGTACAGTCAGAGACAATCGTAGGATAATCTCCAGTGCTGCAGTCTCCTGCCCCGATTAAACGGCATGTTGTCCCAATTAAGCGAAATAAACCCTGGCAATTTTCTCGATCAGGTTCTGTTTTTTAATATTTGCCCCAAATAAATGGCTGGCACGATTAACCGGTGGCCCAAATAACTGGAATCCACTGTATATATATACAGAAACTCCCTGACTTACGGAAATTCAACTTTATGGAAGTTTTTGCCGGCCGGCGCAAACTTAAAAAAATCGTGGAAACGTATTTTGCATCCTGTAGGAATAAATGGAGGTATCATGAAAATATTGTAATGTGAACCTAATAACATGTTTTTTTTTTTTTTTAAATTTGTTCCAAGTCCTTGGAAGTTGAAACTTTTGCTATATTACTAAGCTATTTATCTCTCTAAAGGTCATATTTATAATGGAAATTGCACTACCCTTTCATCGTTATCATATGTTCCTGTTATAAGAATCAATTTTGAACGCCTTTGTGATATTTTTCTAAAGCATGTTTCTGGAGGTCACGACCATAAAACAATAAAAACAATTTGCACTTTCCGGTTTATTGGGCTTTCCTGTTAGTGCATCTAATTATAAATGGGTAGTAAACTCGATCTTATTGCATTTGTGATAATACCAATAACTGGAATTGTGTGGGTTTTTACGCTATTATGGTGAAATGTGTTCCCCTTCACTGAAATCTTCAATCATATGAAAAACAAATTTTCAGGAAACTTCTCTTCATTTCTATTTATGTATTACAATGGTGAAGGGAAAGGGACCAACGGAAAGTGCAAGTGGTGGTAGTGCCAGGAATCAAAACAAAATTGATTTAGAAATGAAGATGAAAATGATTAAGAAATATGAAGCAGGAGAAAGTTTGTCATCTATTGCAAGGGAATTAGTTCTCACTGCTTCAACAGTGAATACTATTTTAAAGGACGGTGCGCATATAAAAGAACATGCCAAAGGATCAACGCACTTAAGATCAACAGTGATCACAAAACAGCGTTCAGGTGCTATATCGAAGATGGAACAGCTGTTAATAATATGGATGGAAAATCAGATTCAGAAGTGAGTGCCCCCTGAGTCTAAAGACCATTCAAATAAAAGCAACAAGTATTTATAAAGATATTAAGGATAAGTACGGCAAACCCCAACTCAAGTTTGTGGCAAGCAACGGGTGGTTTAATAGGTTCAAGCATCGCGTTGATTTCCAGAACGTTAAAAGTATGTGGTGAAGTCGCCAGTGCCGATTCTGCAGCTGCAGAGAAATTTTGTGATGTGTTGGAAAAAATTATTGATGAAGGCAACTATTCAATGCAGCAAATTTTTAACATTGACGAGACTGCTCTGTATTGGAAAAAATTCTGGATCAGATCAAACATACATTGCGAAAGAGGAAAATACAATGCCAGGTTTCAAGCTTCAAAAGATAGGGCCACGCTCTTGCTTGGGGCTAATGCAGCGGGAGATTACAGATTAAAACCACTGCTTGTTTACCATTCTGGAAATCCTTGTGCATTTAAGGGCATCAATAAAGCCATCCTACCCGTGCAATTCTGATCGAACCAAACGGGTGGTTTAATAGGTTCAAGCATCGCGTTGATTTCCAGAACGTTAAAGTATGTGGTGAAGTCGCCAGTGCCGATTCTGCAGCTGCAGAGAAATTTTGTGATGTGTTGGAAAAAATTATTGATGAAGGCGACTATTCAATGCAGCAAATTTTTAACATTGACGAGACTGCTCTGTATTGGAAAAAATTCTGGATCAGATCAAACATACATTGCGAAAGAGGAAAATACAATGCCAGGTTTCAAGCTTCAAAAGATAGGGCCACGCTCTTGCTTGGGGCTAATGCAGCGGGAGATTACAGATTAAAACCACTGCTTGTTTACCATTCTGGAAATCCTTGTGCATTTAAGGGCATCAATAAAGCCATCCTACCCGTGCAATTCTGATCGAACCAGAGAGCATGGATAATAATATCTCTTGTTGAGGATTAGTTTAAATGCTGCTTCATTTCCGAGGTTGAAAAATATTGCAAGATGTTCCTTCAAGATTTTGCTTCTATTAGATAATGCTTCTGGTCATCCTACGCATCTAGATGATTTCAGTTCGAGTGTGAGAGTCATATTTCTACTGCCAAACATGACTTCACTCATCCAACCTATGGATCATGGTGTTATTTCGAATTTAAAAGCATACTATTTACGCATAACATTTGCTCAGGCATTGTCTGCAGTAGACGGTGAGAAAAATTTTACGTTGAGACTTGGAAATCTTACAATATTTACCATGACATCTTAAACATTAATAAGGCTTGGGTGGAAATTACTAAAACTTTTTTAAATGGCGCATGGAAGAAGATATGTCCATGACACGTAAAAGGCTACGAAGGGTTTGAAAAAGACGAATCGTATAAAGAGGTTACAGATAAGATTGTAAAGGTTGCAGAGCTACTTCAGTTGGAGGTTGTTGCCAAAGATGTGGAGTAGTTAATGGGGGAAGAAGAGAAGGAATTATATAACATAGAACTTATTGACTTGCAGGCAATGATAATGAAAGAAGAAAATGCTGATGAAGCTCGAGATGAACCAAATGAGGGGCCGAGACATTTCATCACCAGAGAGATGGCAATGGCGAGGTTTGAGAAGATGGGTCCTGACAGTGAACAATTCTTAAAAGTTAACAAAAGGGTGAATGATATGCTTGCTTACTACAAAGAAATCTACGATGAAAAGAAAAAAGCTACTGTCCCCAGTCATCCATTAATATATTCTTTCGTAAGGTTGAGTGGCTGACCCCTTCTAAATTTCCACAGCCTTCAACCTCCGCCAAAGCTGTTTATTCTGGCAACAATGCTTGAGAGGTAAAACTTACTGATGTTATGCCTGTCTCCTCTCTTTTTTTGTAATTTTATAATTTTGAAATTTTTTTAAATTGCATGCTTCTGTAATTTTTCCTGCACATGAGATAAAAATTGAATAAATACAATAAATAATTTTATTTACATGTTTGTCAAACATTTCTTTTTTGATTCGATCAATTCAGTGAGCACAGTTGCGAGTGCTGCACAACATGGGAGAAATTCCGACTTACATATCGTTCTGCTGAACGCAACTCTTACATAAGTCGGGAGTTCCTGTATATAAAACTGCTGAATCTGCTCATGAGAAAACCTAACTTTTTGATTTCTGTTGCCAAATTTGAATATTTTGAATTAAGAAATATTGCTGAATTCAAATTGGAGTGCATAGACTTCTGCTAGCAGTATACCAAACAGAATACTAAGTAAAAAAAAAAGTGCAGAAACAATTTAAAAATTTGTGCATTTAAAAGTTTATTGATTTTATCAAGTGGAAAATTGAATATATACACGAACACTTGATTTTTGCGTATATATTACTGCATAATATATAAACAGAAATAAAACTTGAAAATTCAAAATTGCATATGCTTATTTTTGAATTTTCACATGCTTAACGATTTTATCAATTTGAAAATCAAAGTGCTTAATAGTTGCATGATCTTATTTTATGACTAATTTTTTTTTCAGCAGAACTACTAAGAGTTCCTGCATATTTCTGCTTCCATATATATTTTGTGAATGATATACAGGAATTTTTCCAGCAGGGATAAGGAGGTGATTATTTCATTTTATAAAGCAATATTAAAACAATATATGAGGCAATAATGGTTAGGCCACATGAGTTGCAACAAGTTCAAAGAAGGACAATGAGATTAGTGAGAGGAACAAAAGGATCCTCTTACGAAGAATCGCTTTAGTTCTGTAAATTGTAGCATCTGGAAACTAGGCATCTTGCGAGGCAATCTGATCGAGGTGTTTAAGACTTTAAATGGAATAAGTAAACTAAATGGTGATGGCATCCTTCCTCTTTCTCAGATAACACGAGGGGATATAAATTTAAATCAAGGAAGTTATTATTAAGCACTAGATAAATGTATTAGAATAGTACGGAAGACAAATAACACTGTTGTCAAGAAGCAATAATTTATTATCACCAGATTTAGAAATAATTGCACATTGCCATCCTCAGAGTAACTGTCATGCTGAGGATAGAAATGTGTAATTATTTCCAAAATGTGTAGTAATAAATTAATTCTATTTTAACAATGTGTATAATTTGTGTTCCCTATATTAACACTTAGGCTGTGTATTACTTTTTGTTGTTGTTGTTGTTGTGTGTCAACATTCATCATTTATATAATGATTCCTGATCAATTTAAATTTGAACATACAGTAGACTCTCGATTTTCCGGGATAGATGGTAAAAAACAAATCCCGGATAATCGATTTCCCGGTTAATCCAAAAATACAGAAGCCCGACATACGTAAGAGATGTGTTCCAGGATTTCTTACTTCATCGAGTTTTACGTAACTTAGGAATGACTAGTAACACATTGCTGCTATATTATTATTGGCAAATCTGAATTCAGCGCGATACTTGTTAATATTTGACCATTTTCATACATCCATACATTTCATACATTGTCGATCAATTCGGCCCTGGAAAGACTGTGCAAGGCGGCCCCGAGTGCCAAGCGAGTGATCTAGCGATTTACAAAGTGAATTTGAAAGCGATTTTCTAAAGAGAAGTTGATAAAGAGATTTCCAAAGGCTTTACTTTCAAAGTTATTTATTTTCTGGCTCTTTGTAAATAAAGAAGGAAGCCTCCTACAAGAAAGGAAAGACACCTTTCTTTTGTATATATAACTACTTTTCTAACACACTAACCACTAACCTTTTATCGCTTGGTCACTGGTGGCACCGCTCCTGCCTCCACGTGGCGGGGCCAGTAACCTGGGGGATAAATCAACCCTCGGGGCTAAAAGGAGCAGTAATGGAAACGAATGAATTTCCACGTCTAGAGCCCAAGAGTGCTCAATATGACAATCGTGAACCCAACCATGACTTTTCTACCTCTAAGAGAATGAAAAAAGATGCAGGCAGACAGGAATCACCAGCTTTCCTGATTATCCATTCTCTGTCGGCACAGCCTGTTAGCAAGCGCTCCCCTTTCATCATCCAACGATGCCTTGAACATGCAGCATCATCTCCAAAAATGGTGAAACGTCTCCAATCCGGGGACTTGTTAATAGAGACTTCTCTCCCAAGACACTCTGAACAACTACTGAAACTCACCACTCTAAGCGGAATTCCAATACAAGTCACTCCACATAACACCCTGAATTCATCCAGAGGAGTGATTACTGAGTGGGATCTACTGAACGTGTCTGAAGAAGAAATAGTACAAGAACTAAAGTCACAAAATGTAACTCAAGCAAAAAGAATCATGATACGAAAAGATGGTACCTTAGTCCCAACACGTAACATAATTCTAACTTTCAATACACCGAATCTACCAGCATCAGTCAAAGCAGGTTACTTAAATTGCCGTGTTCGACCCTTTATCCCAAATCCCCTAAGATGCTACAAGTGCCAGAAATTTGGTCACTCCCAGACAGCATGCCGTGGCGTTTCAACATGTCCAAACTGTGGCTCCACAACTCATACCCAGTTAGAATGCAAAGCACAAACTCCACAGTGTCCTAATTGCAGGGGAAGCCATCCAGCATACTCTAAAGAATGTGACCTCTGGAAGATAGGCAAAAAAATTCAAAAATATAAGACTGAAAATAAAGTCTCCTATCAAGAAGCTAGGAAACAAATTAAACTAACCATGCCAAATAGCTCTTATGCCTCGATTATCCACTCTCACCAATCAGTAGCATGTCAGACGGAAGTGTCACTCTCTCCAGATAAATCGATTGCAGACTGGGCTCGATCAGTTCTATCGACCCAGCCTACATCAAAGCCAAACACAGTTGACCAAAGTATGAATACACCTATCACAGTTCCAACCCAAATCATAACCCAAGGTAAAGTAACAGAAAAACCTCAAAAATCAGATCCTATCGAGGTTAATCAACCACCCTCAACAAGGATGGATACCGACGATGCGACTACCCAAGACCTCCTTGAATTACATGCAGATGATGAAATGGAAGATAGCAATAATTCAACACGCCCCAATTTCCCCAGAAAAGAAAAACCTAAGCTGGATCGTCACAAACAACCCACTTATAAAAAACAGTCAGATTCATCTCCCTCTTTCAAATCCAAATAATGGAACAGATCATCCAATGGAACTGTAGAGGCCTTCGCAGCAACATCGATGATATCCATGAATTAATTCACCTATACCGACCTCTTGCAATGTGCTTGCAGGAAACGAATTTGACACCTCAGATCTCAATCAAAATCAAAAATTATACCTTGTTTAGACAAGACAGAGCTGACACTAACAGTGCTCACGGAGGAGTAGCAATACTCGTGGATTCAAGCATCCCCTCCAGACGCATCCATTTACAAACCTCCTTAGAAGCTGTTGCCACTCGCGTTGTAAATGGTATTACACTGACACTGGTTTCAATCTATCTTCCACCAAATCATCAATATACCATTCAAGAAATCGAAGATCTTGTCTTGCAGTTACCATCTCCCTTTTGTATCCTAGGAGACTTTAATGCCCACCATCCAATATGGGGTTCACCTATATCAGACAAACGAGGGAAGCTTATTGAAATGTTGATAGACAGGCAAAATTTAACTTTACTAAATACTGGCACTCCCACATATATCCATCTCCCTACAGGTACAACCTCTACAATAGACCTTACCATTTGTTCCCCAATCCTCTTTCCAAGTATAGAGTGGGTAACTCTAAGCGATCCTTATAGCAGTGATCACTATCCCATAATCTGCAAAATTCAAACATCCTGTTCCTTCCCAACAGAAAATCCAATGAAATGGAAATTTTCAAGAGCTGATTGGACAAAATACAGAACGCACATATCATTTGACAACTACATTATTCAGTCCTGTTCCATCGACAGTGTTACTGAGCACATCACAAATGAAATTCTGTCAGCCGCATCCGCTACCATTCCTCAATATCAAGCAAGAAATAGACGAAAAACAAATTATTGGTGGAATGAGGACTGCAACCATGCGAAAAAAGAGAAAAACAAAGCCTGGAACCTTTTCCGCAAACACCCAACCACCCTCAATCTTATTAGTTATAAACGTCTTAGAGCAAAAGCTCGTTACATCAGACGTAAAGCGAAAAAAGAAAACTGGATTAAATTCGCCTCGTCAGTGAATAAAAATACTGATATTAGATTAATCTGGAGAAAAATAAAATGTTTAAACAGTAAATTTCCTCCATTATCCACCCCACTACTGAACTGGAATGGACAGGAGCTTTCTACCCCTACAGAAATATCAAATGCACTGGGAACCACATTTTCTCAGTTGTCCTCTTCTATCGCCTATGATCAAACATTCCAAAAACTTAAAACAATTGCAGAGAAATCCAGACTAAATTTCACTGACAATTCCGCTTTACCTTATAACAAACCATTTACCATGCTTGAGCTGCAACAATCCCTTAACAACTCAAGAAACAGTGCTGCTGGCCCAGATGGGATATACTATGTAATGTTGCAAAATTTGGATCAGAGATCACTCTCATTACTGCTCATATTTTTCAATCGCATTTTTTCCGAACATACCTTCCCAAGTTCCTGGAGTCATTCTTATGTACTAGCAATTGCAAAGCCCGGTAAAGATCATTCTGTTCCGCAAAATTACAGACCAATATCCCTTACCAGCTGTCTAAGCAAAACCCTAGAGAAAATGATACATCGCCGTCTCACTTGGTTCCTGGAGTCCCAAAACTTGATTAACAACAACCAATTTGGATTCCGGAAAAATCGATCTTCATTGGATCTCATGATCAAAACCGAGACAAACATTAGAAATGCTTTCGTCAAGAAGGAACATCTCGTAATGGTCTGTCTTGATGTTGAGAAAGCCTTCGACACTACTTGGCGATTCGGCCTCTTAAAAGATCTGCATTCTCTTGGCCTGAGAGGTAATTTATCATACTTTATCAAAAATTTTCTACATCAGAGATCCTTTCAAGTCCGTTACCGGGGAACCCTCTCTAAGATCTTTACCCAAGAAGAAGGAATTCCGCAAGGGTCGGTTCTCAGTGCCACTTTATTTACAATGAGAATGAACCACATAATTGAACTCATTCCGAAAACTGTAGATTCCTACCTCTTTGCAGATGATCTCTCAATATCCTGTCATTCTCAAAACATGCATTACATTGAACGCCAGCTACAAATATCAATTAATCGCATCCTGACATGGATGACACAAAATGGTTATAGACTGTCCAGCCAGAAATCTGCTGCCATACACTTCTGTAACAGACGAAATATGCATCCTGAGCCCGAGCTCCACTTGAATAACCAACCTCTTCCCATAGCTAATTGTATTCGTCTACTAGGATTATTTTTCGACAACAAGTTAAACTTCCAAAAACACGTTGAATATCTCCGGACAAACTGTCAAAAGAAACTGAACATACTCAGAGTTTTATCAGCGACAGCATGGGGAGCAGATCGTAACACCCTGCTTCACCTATACAGAGCCATAATTAGATCACGCCTGGACTACGGGGCGCCTGTTTTTGATTCTGCTAGGGAGAGTGTTTTATCTCGGCTCAACCCTATCCAACATTCAGCTCTTAGATCAGCATTAGGTGCATTCAGAACATCTCCAGTGCAAAGTTTATACAGGGTGTTTCAGTTAAACGTTTCAGAACTTCTAAGAGTGGTAGGGTACATCCTGACAACTCGAAATCATATAGCAATGTGGGGTCGGAAATGCTTTCCTGAAGCGGTGTTGTACACAGAAGCACCATAAAGAAAAGAGACCGTAAGTGAGAAATCGTTTTAATAATACATGAAAAGAAGCAAAAGGTACATGGATTAAAGTAAGTGTTCGAAGTTTCTTCCACGGGCTACAATGCACGCCTCACATCTCCGACGCATGGACATCCGAACATTCTGGAATACTCCAGGCGAATTTCGAATTTCTTCGGCAGCTACTGCGATTCTTGCAACCAGCTCCTCAGCATTGTCAACAGGGGTGTCATAAACTAGCGATTTCATATGACCCCAGAAATAAAAATCAAGACATGATAGGTCGGGTGACCGAGCAGGCCAACGCACGGGAGCACCACGTCCGATCCACTGTTGACCAAATGTGACATCCAGGTAGTTACGAACATCTCCGCTATAATGGGCAGGGGCTCCATCGTGTTGGAACCACATTGTCTGTTGCGTCGATGCAGAAATCTCTCAAAAGTTGTGGCAATACTTGCTGCAGAAAGATCAAGTAGATAGGTCCGGTTAGACGACACGGTAACAGGTAAGGTCCGATGAGGTGATCTCCCATAATACCGGCCCATACATTGACCGAAAATCGAATCTGTGCTGCACGACGTCGCACGACGACTTCTGTGTACAATACCGCTTCAGGAAAGCATTTCCGACCCCACATTGCTATATGATTTCGAGTTGTCAGGATGTACCCTACCCCTCTTAGAAGTTCTGAAACGTTTAACTGAAACACCCTGTATATCGAAGCCCATGAACCTCCTCTAAATATCAGGAGAAAGATGTTGCTGTTAAACTATGCAATCAAGATCCAAAGCCAGGTAACCCATCCTAATTGGTCAATACTTCATGATCCGCTGTATATGACCCTGTATAGAAACAAACCACAGACAGTTCGGCCTGCTGGTATTAGGCTAAAACATCTAACAGAAGATTGGGATATACACTTCGATAAAATCTTGCAAGATCCTATAGATCCTGACCCTCCATGGTCTGACATCATGCCATGTTGTGACAAGTACTTCCACCAGTGGGGTAAACACTCTCTATCAGACTTTACCATCCAACAGCTGCACACTGAGCATGCTCAACATTATCCTGACTTCGCAAAAATATATACAGATGGGTCGAAATCCGAGAGTGGATCGGGTGCAGCAGTGGTACTCCCTGATAAAATAGTTTCTCAATCTCTTCCGACAGAGTGTAGTAGCTACACAACTGAATTATTTGCCATAAAGCTTGCATTAGAAAATGTCTTCCATATGTCAATTCAAAAGAGCATAATTTACACAGACTCGCAAGGTTCCGTATTAGCATTGCAAAACAATTCCCCACCTACTCATCCGATATTAAAGCTCATCAAAACACAGTTGATACGACTTAGAGAGCATCAGCAAAAGGTTATCTTCTGCTGGATTCCAGGCCATACCGGAATACCAGGGAATGAAATTGCAGATGATGCTGCCAAAAATCCATCCAGCCCAGCCCCAACGAATTCGCTAGTACCTGTCACAGATTATAAAATGAATATACAAAGAATATGTAAAGATCAATGGACTCTTCAGTGGCAAACACAATTACAAAATAAACTATTCCAACTAAAACCCTTACCAAAATTATGGGCTTCTAGCTGTATAGCAAACAGACAAGAAGAAGTAATTCTAGCCAGAGCCAGAATTGGACATACTCATTTAACCCATCTGTTTCTTTTGTCAGGAAATGATCCTCCCCAGTGTAATCATTGTCATACACCACTCACAGTCAAACACATACTTCTGGACTGTACTCTATATAATAATGCTCGACTAATGTCTTTCAATTCTCTGTCAAATTTAAAGGAACCTTTGTCACTTCACCATATCATAGGCGAAAATTCAAATCTTGCAGAATTCTTCTCCTTTCTAAAACGAATAAGATTGTATAACCGTATTTAACTGCTTATAAATCAACAAACACAGACTGTATGCATCACTTCCATAAGTGCAATATGGCCTAAGTAGCCATTGCACTTTAAACCCCAACAACAACAACAACTGTGCAAGGCTCAAGGGGTAGAATTTTTTTCAGCCTGGTCTGTATTTGTTAACAGGAAAGACTGCTTCTACAGGGATGGGATACACTTAATAGAAAGGGTGCAAGAATATTTTCTATGCTATCGAGGCAGTGTTAGGTGGAAAACTGCTAGCTTGGGGAGGATACAAGGAATAATAGATTAACAGTAGCCATTGGCAGAGGTGAAAGTGATTCTTGCACTGCTTCTATTGGAATGAGCAGCAGCCTGGAAAACAAGATGCAGGGTACTTCAGAGACTGCTGGGAGTCATTGCGTACAAGTAAACACATGGGTTGTGTTAAGGTAGCTAAGAATAGGAACAGGTGCATGTATACTTGCGTAGAGTTTGGTAAATAAATTTGATGAATTTGAGGTATTGCTCAAAACATCAAAGGCAGATGTTGTTGGGATTTCAGAGACGTGTCGCACAGATATAAGGAATGCAGAACTGGAATTTGGGGAGTACAATGTGTACAGAAAGGATAGAAAGGTAGGAGGGGTTATTAGCATTAGCATTAGCAGAGGCATTTGATGCAAGAAAGCAAGCTTATGCAGCATCAGCCAAAAAAAAAAAAAAAAAAAAACCCACTTCCACTTCACCCTTCTGTTCGTTCAAAATACCTGTCCAGCTGAGCCTTAAACTTATTTAGGCTATCAACCTCCACCACAAGGGATGGAAGTCTGTTCCACCAACCAACCACCCGCTGGCTAAAGGCAAATTTCCGCACGTCTATCCTACATCTGTCTTTCCTCAATTTGAATTTATGCCTTCTCAGGTGATTTTTCTGAGCTAGAGGAAGAATCCCATCAGCATTGAGCATGCTTAAACCATTCAAGGCTTTATACACCTCTATCAGATCACCTCGCTGGTGCCTAGTCTCCAGACACTGTAATTTGCAAAACTTAAGCCTTCCTTCGTAAGAGCACCCCTTTGTTCCATTCACTAATCTTGTTGCCCTTCTCTGTACTCGTTCCAGCAGCTCTACATCCTTCTTGAAATGAGGCCTCCAGACCTGTATACAGTACTCTAGGTGTGGCCTGACCATCGCCTTATACAATGGAATAATCACCTCCTTATCCCTGCTGGAAAAATTCCTGTATATCATTGATAATACTCCATGAGCTACTCTTGCAGCCCGTCTGCACTGCTCAGAGAACTTCATATCTGCCTGCACAACCACCCCAAGTCCCTTTCATTCTCTACCACTGTCAGTGTAGTACCACAGAGTTGATACATTGCTCTGGGGTTGCTGTTTCCCATGTGTAGTACTTTACATTTGTCAATGTTAAACTTCATTTGCCACCTCTCAGCCCATCTGCTCAACCTTTCCAGATCCTGTTGCAGCAGCATAGTGTCAGTGGTGTCCTTGACCACCCTGCCAACCTTTGTATCGTCTGCAAACTTGGACATTAAGCCCAATATACCATCATCAATATCATTTATAAATACAGAAAACAATAATGGACCCAACACTGAGCCCTGAGGGACTCCACTAATAACATCAGTCCACGATGAGCAGTGTCCATTGATTACCACTCTCTGTCTTCTCCCCCTCAACCACCCCTTTATCCATAGCAGCAATTTGCCTCCAATGTCACACTGCTCCAATTTGTGTAGCAGTCTTCCATGTGCAACAGTATCAAAAGCCTTTCTAAGATCCAAGTATATAATATCAAAGTTATTCCCTGCATCCAGTTCTTTTGTGACTGCATCATAGTATCCAATCAAGTTGGTCAGGCAAGACTTCCCCTTAACAAAACCATGCTGTGTCTTCTGAGCTATAACTGAAGTCTTGTCTAAATGATCCTGCAGTGCTTCTTTAACCAGTGCCTCCATTAATTTTCCTGGAACAGAAGTTAAGCTCACAGGTCTATAATTACTTGTGTCAGCCTTTGATCCTCCTTTGTGAATTGGGGTCACATTTGCAACGTCACGTTATGCTATTAGTTAAGAAACACATAAAATCCAAGGAAGTGAAGCCAGTCGACATCGCTGGACAGTGCAGTGTTGAGTCAGTTTGGTGTGACATAAGCATTGGGAGATCAAAATTGAGAATAGGAGTGTGCTGTAGGCCTAATGACTCTGATGAGTATAATAAGGAACTGCACAGGGAAATAGAGTGGGCCAGTAAATCAGAGAATCTTATAATTGAGGATTTTAATTTCACAGATATTGACTGGAATTTGTGGGTTGGTCACTCACACACTAGCAAGGCTTTTGTGGATTTATTGGATGATTGTTTTCTACATCAGCATGTTCGGGAGACTAGGCACCAGCGATGTAATCTGATAGAGGTGTATAAAGCCTTGTATGGTTTGTGCTTTCGTAAAGGCGACTATGATGGTCTGAGACAGTATTTAAATTCTATACAGTGGGACCAACTCGTGATGTTACCAACAGCAAATTCAAAATGGGAAGCATTCAAAAAATTTATCTTGGAAGCTACTAGGCTTTACATACCAACTAAGAAATATTGTTGAAGGTTTAGGGCTAAATGGATGTCAGATGAACTAATGAGACATATGGCAGAGAAGAAAAATGCATGGCATACATATAAATTAATGGATGACATGGAAGCCTATGACAGATATAAGCTGGTCTGTAACAAAGTCACAAAGGAGATTAGGCAGGCAAAGGCAGATTATGAGAAATCCTTGGCAAAGGATGCAAAGAAAAACAGAAAAGAGTTCTTTACCTATGTAAACTCTAGAAGGAAAAGGATGAATCAGATTGGTCCACTGGATATTGATGGGTCAACTGTTGATGATCCTGCTCAGGTGGCTAATAAACTAAATGAGTATTTTGCACGTACATTCACACATGAGGAGTTATTCAGGAAGGGGAATGCCAGAGGTGAAGTAAACTCTGGCAGTCAGCTAAATGATTTTGTAATAACTGAGAGGAAAATGGAGGAGAAATTGTTGAGGCTAAACATAAAAAAGGCACCCGGGGTGGATGGGATCTATCCAGTTATATTAAAGGAGGCAGCAAAGGAAGTAAGCAAATCCTTAGCCATAATTATGAGAGCTTCTTTGGACTCAGGGCAGGTACCCATAGACTGGAGTTGTGCAAATGTGACCCCAATTCACAAAGGAGGATCAAAGGCTGACACAAGTAATTATAGACCTGTGAGTTTAACTTCTGTTCTAGGAAAATTAATGGAGGCACTGGTTAAAGAAGCACTGCAGGATCATCTTGACAAGAATTCAGTTATAGCTCGGACACAGCATGGTTTTGTTAAGGGAAAGTCTTGCCCGACCAATTTGATTGGATACTATGATGCAGTCACAAAAGAACTGGATGCAGGGAATAACTTTGATATCATATATTTGGATCTTAGAAAGGCTTTTGATACTGTTGCACATGGAAGACTGCTGCACAAATTGGAGCAGTGTGGCATTGGAGGCAAATTGCTGCTATGGATAAAGGGATGGTTGAGTGGGAGAAGACAGAGAGTGGTAATCAATAGACACTGCTCTTTGTGGACTAATGTTATTAGTGGAGTCCCTCACGGTTCAGTGTTGGGTCCATTGTTGTTTTCTGTATTTAAAAATGATATTGATGATGGTATATCAAGCTTAATGTCCATGTTTGCAGACGATACAAAGGTTAGCAGGGTTGTTAAGGACACTACTGACAGTATGCTGCTGCAACAGGATCTGGAAAGGTTGAGCAGGTGGGCTGAGAGGTGGCAACTGAAGTTTAACGTTGACAAATGTAAAGTACTGCATATGGGAAGCAGTAACCGCAGAGTAATGTATCAAGTGTGTGGTACTACACTGACAGTGGCAGAGAGTGAAAAGGACCCGGACATAATTTTGCAGGCAGATACGAAGTTTTCTGCGCAGTGCAGACGGGCTGCAAGAGTAGCTCATGGTGTCTTGTCAATGATTTACAGGAATTTTTCTAGCTGGGATAAGGAGGTGATTATTTCCTTGTATAAGGCAATGGTCAGGCCATACCTTGAGTACTGTATACAGGTCTGGAGCCCTCATTTCAAGAAGGATGTAGAGCTACTGGAATGAGTACAGAGAAGGGCAACAAGATTAGTGAATGGAACAAAGCTTTGTTCTTACGAAGAAAGGCTTAAGTTTTGCAAATTACAGTGTCTGGAGACTAGGCACCAGCAATGTAATCTGATAGAGGTGTATAAAGCCTTGTATGGTTTGAGCATGATCAGTGCTGATGGGATTCTTCCTCTTGCTCAGAATAATCACCTGAGAGGGCATAAATTCAAATTGAAGAAAGTCAGGTGTAGGATAGATGTGCGGAAATTTGCCTTTAGCCAGCAGGTAGTTGGTTGGTGGAAAAAGACTTACATCCCTTGTGGAAGTTGATAGCCTAAATAAATTTAAGGCTCAGCTGGACAGGTATTTCGAATGAACGGAGGGGTGAAATGGGAGTGGGTTTTTTTGGCTGATGCTGCATAACTTGCTTTCTTGCATCGTATACCTCTGCTAATCCTTTTAATTTAATTTTCTGATCCAAATCGATCGCTTTCCTTTCGTTGTTAGATTTACTTGTAGCACTGTCACTTATTCTCTTAGTCGGCACCATAATAATGGTCAAAATGAAATTTTCTGGAAAGAACTTCACAGGGTTTAGGGCGAAAACTCACTATTATCCCCCCTCGTGAGCTCGCATTTTACTAAAGCATATTTCTGGAGGTCAGCAAAAAAACAATAAAAACAATTTGCACTTTCCATTTTATTGGGCTTTTCTGTTAGCACAGTCTATTATAAACGGGTAGTAAACTTGATCTTATTGCATTTGCGATGATACCGATAGCTGGAATTCTGTTGATTTTTACGTTATTATCATAAAGTATGTGTGCGTCCCCTTAACTAAAATCTTGTCATATAAAAAATGAACATAAATAATTGTAAGAATATTTCTTACAATTATTTATTTAAGAAATATTCTTACTCTTCTTTCCTATTTTTTTGCTTGTTACTCCGATCTCACTTGTGCAATTGTGCGTGTCGTGATCATTGTTATTGACTGCTTATTATTATTATTTTTTTGTTTTAAATTTTACAATCCTAAAAAAAAAAAAATAAATAAAAAAAATTCAAAAAAATTGAGTGAAAACAAATTTACATAAATCCGTAGTTGAGTAAGGTGGGGACTAACTTTATTGAAAAATGTTCAGCAACCTATGTAAACAATATGGCAATAAAGAACTTACCACGTACTACTCGTGTGTCCAATATGATGCTTCCCTTTATTTTTTTTTCGTTGTCGATTTTAAATCTAATAGCTTTCCTTTATTTTTTACAATTTTGCATATGGTTTAGTCACCAACATTATAATTGTTCATTAGAGATTTAACGGATGGACCGTTTTCAAACTTTTGAATAATTTCAAGTCTTTGTTTAACTGAAAGTGCAACTCTTTTGCGTTTACCCATCATTTTCGTGATTTCTAAACAAAAAAAAAATTTTTTTATTATAAAAAAAAAGTCAACATCCCTGACATAAATAATGAAACAAAATTTATCTTTTTGCTTTATGATGGAACACAACGATCGACACGACACACTAAAACAAACTAAACATTTCTTGTCTTTTTTTTTTTTTTTTTTTTTTTTTGAGCGGCCGGTGTGAAGACAGCGGGGATTGCAAGATAACAGGCACATTACTCTCCCAATGAGGACTTATAACGCTGGTCTTTGTCGCTTATTTATGACTTGCAAAACATGTTTATACCTATTCTAGTTATTACTTGAATTTTATGATTTCTGGTTGTTTTTTTTTTTTTTTTTTTTTAATAATTTGGAGTCTTCTTGAAGTGTCCCGGTTAATCCGATTAAATTGAGAGTCTGCTGTATGTATTTTCATTTTAAATGTCAGTAACCTGTTATTTAGTCAAAGAATGATATTTACTTTTTTTCTTCCTTAGGATTCTGCAGATTTCCTTAATGAAGCAATTCATAAAATATATGCAAGATCTGAATCAGAAATTAAAGAGCATGAAATTTGGTATCAAAAGTATTTGATTAAAAGGAAATTGAAACAAAAAGCTGTCAAGCATTGGAAAACAAGGAAAAAAGTAACTACAGTTTGTTTATTTTTCTAATTGTATCTAATACAAAAAAATTCTTTCTAAATACTAATAGTGTAATTTCCTTTTGAAATATTAAAGTGGATGTCTAGCCAGATACAAAAAAAAAAAAAAAACACCTGAAAGCATAAGAGATAACTGAACAGACTTTTCTTTTGAAATTGGTGGCTTTAACAAAGAATGCACTCATTTGGTTTGTAATAGTTAAAACTCATGAACGTTAAGCCTAAAGTCCATAAGGCTAGATATCATCTGTAACACAACTAAGGAATTAAAAAAGAAATGCAAAAAATATCTTATATATTGCAAATTTATTTTAAGAATCTACTTTTTCATTCTTGAGATGTGCAGCATAGAAAATGCTGAATTTTTGAATAATATATTCCTTTTCTATTACCATTCTTTCACTATTGAGCTTATAGTGCTACTTGATAAAGTAGCTTTGATCCTTATATTGTAAATTTCATATTCTTGGGCATTGTGTTTACTCATTTCTGTCACTGTTGAACTCAAGTTTTTCTTTGCTACGTGCAAAAAAAAAAAAAAAAAAAAGAATCATGTGTAATGAAATTGTGAAAGATGTGAAAACAGCTTTTGTGTGAGGTCCTAGAAAATCAGAATATCAAGCTATTTGTGTCAGCTCTTAATACCCTAGACTACAGTATAGAAATTAAAAAAAAAAAAAAGTTGTACCTAAAACTGTACAAACTCAAAATGCTACATGCCATCATGGATGACAACAAGAAGGAACATTATGATTTTTGTACCAACATTTTGGTTCAGACAAACAACAGTGGTATCACCAACCTTTTCATCTTCAATAACGAGTACATTTTTCATTTGAATGATCAGGTTTATCAGCCACCATTACTAGCAAATTAAAAAAAAATTGAAGAACAAAATCAAGGTGTTGCTAATCTCGTAATATCTGACATAAAAAAAAAAAAAATTGTCTGTACTCTAGGATGACAACATACAGCTAGAGGAGCGTACAAAATAGAATATGAGAACAGCAGTATATTTAGCGGCTACATGAGCTTGAGCAACAATCAGCTCAAATGTGTGTGTTACTGTACCCGCTCAGTTGACAGTCAACTATAATGCCTATTGAGTGGGTGTGGCAGTATATCTTAAAAACTTAGAAAGACTGTGGCTTTTTTTTTCAGTGCTTTATGTGCTCTGTTAAGTTCAAAATATGTGAAATCATGGACTTACAAAATTGTGAAGCTATGTTTGAATTACTTTGTATAAAATTACACTTGAAATAATAACATTATGTTAAGCTGGCAGACTTCACAAAACAGCTTTGCTAAAGACTTCTACTTTCAACAAAATCAGGAATATATAAAAAATATATAAAAAATTATAATTAATAAAAATTAGTTTAAGTGGCAGTGGACAGGCTTTCTGATCATAAATAGACACAGTCACACACAGTGCCTGTCATGTGCCCAATTTTTTTTTTTTTTTTTTATCTGAAAATGTTTTTATATTTTTTGAATTCCACTTGAAGTGCACAATACTTGATCTTTTACTAATGTATTGAAATATTTATTGCATGTGATTTTTTTTTATTTTTAATGAAAAATTTGAAAATAAAAAAAAAAGTTTTTTTTTTTTACTTTATTTTCAACAAAGCAAAACTTTTATTCAGTTCTGTTGAAACTTAAAAAAAAAATGAAGGTTAAAATCAAAATATGAACCTCAAACTAACAGTCACTTCCATTTTTCAGTTCAGAAAACCATTAAGAATACAAAACTTTAAACTTACACATTTGCACATATTATGTTCTGTCAGATAAAAAAAAAGGAATAAACAGATAAATAATAAAAATCAAAACAAGAAAGAAACCCATTTTACATCAGTAATAATAATTGAGACAAAAACACATTTTGTACATAATTAAACATAAAACAAACAATCTAATTTCTCTAGCAGATGCATTACTTAATGGGTGAGCACTATATTCTTTAAATTACACTGAAATCATTTTATTATTATTAGCCATATGGTACAAGGAAGCCTGAGTCTTATGCTGCACCAGCAAAAAAAAGAATTCTGAATTACCCAGAGAGAGAAAGAGAGAGAGAGAGAACAAACAAGAGTTAGAAGTAGAAGGGAATCACCAAGAAAGAGAAAAATTATGATATCCAGCTCAGGACCCTGTGTGTGCCAAGCTCATACTCACCAGATTATAACTAGCACTTTGAAGTGGAAGACAAAAATAGAATTCATGCGGGACCTGGCAAGGCTCTTGCACATTTAATTCAAAGTAAACAATAATTTTTCATTTCCAAAACTGCTCAAATAAAAGTTTGTAAAAGTTTCACTGTATTTAGAAAGATATTGAAAATTTCAGCCATTAGCATTGAACCAACGTTAATGAGCAACAATTATTTTGGAGAGGGTCCTATCAGCTCCCTTATGACCACTGCCAATTTAAAATTTATTGCTGGTTTTTATGGAAAATTTTATACATTTAAAAATTTTATCACTTTTTAATTAGATTTTAATTTATTTTTATGAAAAGTAATTTAACATATGATAATTATGTTTTTTTTTTTTTTTGAGATATTTCACAGTTGTAGAAGTAAGTAGTAAGATGTATTATATAACAATTTTTTAAATTTTCTGAAGGAAGAAGAAAAGAACGATGAGATTCTTCAAAAAGAAAAAACTGAATTATTGAAACTGCAAAAAAAGATTGATATGAAAAAGCAAGAAAAAGAAAGGGATGCAAAACTTGCATTGGTTGCTGAATGGAAGGTCTGTGGTTTTGTGGTATATGATTCTGTGTTTGCAATTCTTGTTTTTTTTTTTTTTTTTAATTCATCCCATGAGTGCATCGCTCAAAGTGGGAATGTGTTAATCAAATATAATAATCAATAGGAAAAATTATATTTGGTCCATGACCTTCAGGAATGTCCATAAAGAATTTTAAAATAACTTTTTAACTGTATATCATGTAAAAAGATAATGAAAATAATTATAGAATTAAATGTTTATTGCATAAAATACACAATGAAGAAACTATTTGTTACAGAGTCCTTTGAACAGCGCTGGCTTTCTTTTTTTCAACAGTCAATTTCCAATAACTGACAACAATCTTCTCTAGGCCCTGGCGAAATACAGTATCATAAAGAATCTCAAATCTCTTGTTTGAGATTCTCTGCGATACCAAAGATTTCATTTAGTTCTTTTACCGTTATCTAAAGATCTGGCTCATTTAAAAATTAAAATTGTTTTTTTGCATTTAAAAATTAGAATTTTTAAATGCAAGTCTGCATGTGACTTTATTAGTGGGAGACAAACAAGTAACACATCTGCTTCTGATAGTTGATAGAACACACTGAGGCAGGCAAATGCTTGTTTATTGCCCATCTGATGCATGGTAAGCTTAGTGCGCAATTCAAATCTTTCAACTATCACATAAAAAAAGATTGTGTTAACTGGAAATTCGCATTGTGTAAAGTGAAAAGTGGTATAATTTTTTCAAATAGTGATAACTGAAAAACGGGCTAATCAAATTTGCGGTATGCGAGGCCTAGCTGTAGTAGCTATTGGGAGGCAGGATAAAAATCCTCACTTCTGTTTTGTGATATTTTTATCTTCACTTTCTCACACTTATATCCAAATGAACGTAAAAAAATGTTAATAAAAATATGAAAATAAGTACAATTTTTATAGTTTTGCTATATCAAAATACTATTTATAATTAAAAATAGATGAGAGATTAATGTTTGTATTAATCCATTATAATTATCTTGTAGTGAATTTAAACCGAGGTTATTTTATTCTACATATGGTTTTTGCTTAAGTTTAACTTATCTAGTTACACACTTGCTGTATTTTCAAGGTTGGATCTGTTTGTTTCTGAAACAGATTCGACATAATTGAAAAAAAATTATGACATGGGATTTTTGCTTAAAGCATAAGATGAAGTTTAAAAAATGTGTATTTTCTTCACTTTATTTAAAAATTTTGGATTGCTAAAGATATGATATAAAGTCTATTCAGAGTAGATCAATCACTAAATTTAAGGCAGGCTATGTTTCTGAGCCCATTGTAGAATCATATTTATTAGGCCAAAGGTATGGGAAAAAAAGATAAAAAGATCACAATTTTCACAGGAGCTAGGTTTGAACCAAGCATTGTGGATAATTATTATTTGTTAATAAAAGTTATGGTTATTGTGGAGAATGACTCCATTGTTTACATGTTGTTTTAAATCTTATTAAATGATGTCAAATCAAATTATAATTTTTACCTACAACATGATTGAGACTATTAATGATTATTAGAAAAACATTAATTAAATATTATTAATCAGTTGACATAGCTGGGTAAGATTTAAACTGCCCTGTGATAATAAATGTTTTTGAAAAGTCTACTGTATTCAGAGATGATTTGAGAATGTGTATTATAAATATTAAGAATTAGTACTCTGATTGCAAATTTAGTATACTTCTGTAACACATATGCAAAATGCTATATTCTGTGATATTTGTGATCTATGATACACCTGGATCACAAATATCATAGGATTCATGGATCACAAATATCACAGGATTCATGGATCACAAATATCACAGAATGCAGGATGTCATGGAGGGGTTAGTTTATTTAAGCAGTAAATTCTTTCCCAGGTGACATGCTTTTTAATAATATATATATATATAAAAAAAAAAAAAAAAAAAATATATATATATATATATATATATATATATATATTTTTTTTTTTTTTTATGTAAAATCCAAACATGAGAGGTATTAGAACCTATAGTACTTAGTACCATGCTTGGGTTGAAGATTGAGAAGACGAAATAAGATATTTGTTGACATTGGACTTGGACTTCTGTAGACTGTAATTTTCAGGAAATACGTATGAAGGAAGGTTGTTCCAGAAAATGGCAGTTGAATGAATAAACGAGGAAGATGAAAAGTTTGTTCTGTGAGTTTGAAGTTGGACAGTAAATGGATGTTGGCTGGTGGCGGCACGTGTTCGGACTGTTTTGAAAGAGAGAGCAGGAATTATAGAAGCCAATTCAGAAGAACAGTGCCCATGGAAGTATCTGTAGAAGAGGCATGCAGCAGAAACAGTATGTCTATGAGACAGCGAGTGGAGAGACTCTGTTAGAGATGAATCATTAATTAACCTAACTGCCCTCTTCTGAATGGAATCAAGAAGCCAGAGAGAGGTTTTGGCGGCACCACCCCAGATGTGAGAACAATATTCCATGGGTGGGCGGATTTGCGATTTATACAGAGTGAGCAGCTGTTTGGAAGAAAAGTAATGCTGAGAGCGAAAGAGAAAACCAAGTTTTTTAGATGCAGAGAAAGCAATATTTGTAATGTGCTTGTGCCAAGAGAGATTATAAGTCAGGGTAATCCCCAAAAGAGATATATCATTTTGCCTAGAAATCGGAGTGTCACTAAAGATAAGCATAGGAGCAGAAGAATCCTTTTTGCGAGATATAAGACAAGACTGAGTTTTAGAAGGGTTGAAATCAACTAAGTTGTCTTGGCCCCACTGGAGAATTACCCGAAGATCGGCATTTAAGGAATTGGTAGCAGATTTTCGAGAAGTTGAAGCTGATTGAGCAGGACAAGGTTTCTCAAAATGGAAAGTGGAATGCAATGTGCTATCATCGGCAAAACTATGGATTGGATTTCCAGTCAATGGAAGAAGGTCATTAATATACAAGAGGAAAAGAGTAGGGGAAAGAACTGAACCTTGCAGGACACCGGCATTAGTGGAGAATTTAGAAGACAGAGAGCCATCTACAATCACCCTCTGTGAGCGGTCAGAGAGAAAACTGGATAACCAATTACTAAAAACAGTTGGCAAACCAAAAGATGGAAGCTTGTTTAGAAGACCTTTATGCCAAACACGATCGAAAGCCTTTGAGATGATTTTGTTATTTGGTTTTTAGGAGCATTAGCAACTAAGGCCATATTGCTCCGGGATAAGCGGTGGTCATTCCCCGACCTTTCCGCATCCTCCGTATTTGGTGGTGACTGGCTCGAACCCCGGTCCAATCAAGAAGCGTGTGCTACGCGTTGCTGCTCCTTCCCACCTGGCTACGGAGGTGCCCCTTTGAGATGTCAAGAGCAACTACTTGTGTTTCACTGAATTAGTCCATAAATGGGTAACATAAGCCAGAATATCACCAGTGGATCGACACTGATGGAATCCATATTGGCGATCGTTGATCAGATGGTAGGTTTCTAGGTAGTTTAAGAGTTGGCGGTTAATTGATTTCTCCATTACTTTAGAAAGAGTAGAAGTAATTGCAATGGGACGATAATTGGATGGGAGGGATTTGTCACCCTTTTTAGGAACTGGCTGGATATGAGCAAATTTCCAAGCAGAAGGAAAAACACCTTTGGAATAAGAAAGTGAAAAA
This sequence comes from Mastigoproctus giganteus, assembly GCF_048544385.1. Classification (NCBI taxonomy): domain Eukaryota; kingdom Metazoa; phylum Arthropoda; class Arachnida; order Uropygi; family Thelyphonidae; genus Mastigoproctus; species Mastigoproctus giganteus. Next base: position 28,027,181 of record NC_143579.1, read on the forward strand.
AGGCGGCAAAGAACAGGAGTAAGTTCAGTAGCACAGGTTTTGAGAACAAGTGGAGAAATACATTGGGACCTGGAGCTTTCTTAGCATGAAGATTCGTCAAAATCCTTCTGACATCCTTTTGACGGAAGACCACAGGAGGCATTGAATGGAGCGTGTTGGGAATGGTGGGAGGTGTTTTACCAAGATCATTAATACATGAGTTGGAAGAAAAATAGGATGCTAGCAGGTCAGCTCTATCCTTGGCTGAAGTGACAACAGAACCATCTGGTTTGGACAGAGGTGGGAGCAGAGATGGGCAAAAGTTGCGGCCAATAGCTTTGGCAAGAGACCAGAATGCTCGGCTACCATTAGGGTAAGAAGCAAGTTTTCTACTCTTAGCCTGTTCAAACTCTAGTTTGGACTGATTAATAACTGCTTTACAATTGTTGCGAGCTTTGGCATAGGCAGAAAATGAAACTGGAGAATTAGAAACAAGCCAATTATGATATGCAACATTCTTCCCTTGAACAGCCTTAGCACATTTATTGGAAAACCAAGGTTTATTTAAAGGACGAGATTTTAAAGTGGAGTGTGGGCTAAAGGATTCCATTCCTGCAAGAATAATTTCACTGATACGATCTGAGCAAACGTTGACATCAGAAGTTTTGAAACAGTAATCCGACCAAGGAAAAGAAGAAAAGAAGTCTCGCAGGTCATCCCGTTTTTGCATTCTTGTAATGCCAAACAACACGAGGTTGGGAATAGCCATGAGATAAAGGTTCCATTGGAGAAGAGACAATCACCAAGTTGTGATCTGAAGTGCGTAAAGGACCTCTCACTTCGACCGTGTACTTAGAAGGGTTGTTTGTGAGAAAAAGATCAAGGGTATTGGCTGTATGATTGGGATTTTCTGGTATTCTTGTAGGTAAATGAACAATCTGTGCAAGGTCATTAGTAATTGCAAAAGCCTCAGCATCCCGACCAGCTGGGTCGCTGTGACTAGAAAACGGAAACCAGCTGGAGTTGTGAACATTACAACCACCAAGGAAAATTACCTCACTGTTAGGAAAGTTGGACTGGAGAAAATCAAGTTGCAAAGAGAGGAAGTCAAAGAGCTCCAAGTGATTAGTGGAGTTGGGAGAACGGTAGAGACAACAGATGAATTTGACACAATGAGGTAGAGAGATTTTAAGCCAGAGAAGATCAAAGAGAGGAGATTCCAAATTTCCAAGTCTCTGACAGGGAATAACAGAACGGAGATATGCACAAGTTCCACCTTTGAGGCGAAAGGAATCATACAGCGAATAATTTGGGCATCTGAGATGAGCAGTAGTTGAATCAACTGATAATTAAGATTCTGTCAGAAAAAGTACATGGGGTTTGACAGACTGCAAGTGGAAATGGACATCGTTGAGATTAGAATTGAGACCACGTATATTTGTGAAATGAATCAGGAAGTGCTTGGGAGGTTTAGATCTTCTCGCAAATAAGCTTGCTCTATTAGTTTGACAATTCATGGTGTATTCAATAGTAAGAAAAAGTGGGTGGGACATGCTGTATGAAGTAATGAAATTTTTGGATATGGCGTACACACGGTAAGAATATACCCAGATCCTTGACATAACGTGGCCTCGACAATGCTCCACCACATACATACTACTCGGACTCCCTCCAATCACTATCTGGCAGAGTAGAGGTAGCAAGATTATACACTAGCTGATCCAGAAGCCTCCTAGAGAGTTACCAATATGTTTGGTCCAGTGTGCTAACTAGCGGCCAGCCTGAGAACACCGTTTTAGAGCTGTACCCTCGAAATGTAAGGAATATTGGATCTCACCACGACGTTCATCATAACCTTAAAAGTCATCAATCATACTGCATGATGAAAGATAGGGAAGGGTTGACCGGAACTTAGCTCTAGAGACTAAACATGGGTTCCACCACTTTAAGCCTCCAATAAGCAAAGTGGTGGTATTGCACCGGTTGATGAGAGTCATCTACCACCTAGTACTGCCTGGTAACAACCTGCCTGGAGGGGCGGCATTCCTCCATGTGGGTTGGGTGCCACATCTCGACCCCTGCTTACTTTGGTTCACACCCGGGTGGTCACCCACCATGTACTTGTGCATGGAGGTTATACCCAGGATTACTAACAGTTCTGCCATCGTGAAGGTGCAAGCAGAGAATTTGGCTGTCACAGCCTATCCAGACTTTTCCGAAATTGTGTCCACTTGACTTGAGTGTCACCCGAATATCAGTTCCATCAGGTTTTAGACTCCCAGGTAGCAAGTAAAGCTTGTCTGGCATATCTGAGAGAATGTCTGTGACAACCTCAAGGACCATATTTCTCATTTGTATTACTTTGTCAAAGTTTTCTGCCAAAAGAATCAAAGGAATAATTAGGAGAGAAAAAAAAGATACATCCCATGATTTGATCATGTATATCATCTGGTTTACATTGTAATCCAGACAAAATTGCAGTACTTGTGAGGCGGGAGGGAATACTAGGATATTCTAACAGGGTTGTTTTTATTATCAGCTGTGAACTTGAAACAAAGTAGCCTCTATTGCTCACCATCTTGAAAGAAAATTAGCTCAGTTCTACTTAGAACTTGTTTTGCATTACAGAGCAGTGCACAAAAATTGATTTTTCATCCCCTCAAATAACATTTAAAGTTATTTGAGGGGATGAAATAACTTTAACATTTAAAGTTATTTCATCCCCTCCTCCAAAATGAGCAGATGCAGTCAGCTTTGTTTTTTTATTTGCCATATGGTTATGTGTGTATACTTTGAGGGAAGTTCAGTTAACAACAGTGTGAATTTTCTTCAGAAAAGTGCCCAATTTTAGACTATTCCTCTCCCTCACTCCTGTGAAACTTCAGATTCTTCTCCTTTTGTGTTTCCCTCCATACCTGGACCTGGCAATACCAACAGTTCTGGTACTAGTGCCAGCATCAATTGTATCATCCCACTTCTCATCCACCTCAAAGTTCACAGTTCTATTAGATTAGGAGAAAGCTGCAGGCCCTCCTCTAACATCTTGAACAGTTCTGCCACCAGTTGGAAATCTCTTATCCACCAATGAAAGGAATATATATATATATATATATATAATTATAATTATTGATAAAAAATAAAGAAAGTTAAAACGAAAGTAACTGTAACTAATATGTAAATAATATTTATGAGTCAATGCAGTTGCAAGCAATCATGCAGTGCACCCATAATGTCTATAATATTACGGATAATATAAAGAAAATAAATCCAACAATAATACCATCAGGGACCTAAGAAAACGCAAAAAAAATAATTATTATCGCTTTTTACCGACAATCTAGATGACGTCAACTGGGGCCAACCACCCAGAATGAAGGCAAAAAACGACAAGGTTCTCTGTTCTCGACAAGGTTCACAGAGAACCTTGTCGTTTTTTGCCTTCATTCTGGGTGGTTGGCCCCAGTTGACGTCATCTAGATTGTTGGTAAAAAGCGATAATAATTATTTTTTTTGCATTGTCTTAGGTCCCTGATGGTATTATTGTTGGATTTATTTTCTTTATATTATCCGTAATATTATATATATATATATATATATATATATACATAGTAGTAATATTAAGCTGTTAAGAAGCAGAAAAAGGAAAATAACAAAACTTATCATATGTCTAATGCTCCAAAACACGCAGCGCAGCAGTAAAGGAAGCAAAAGGATATAAATAATGTGTGGTTCATAACATAAAGTGTCTGTGAAAATGGAAATGAAAAATACACAAAGTGCCTGAACTAAGAGATGTTTAAGGGATAGTAGAAACTGGAAGTGAAGTAGTGGTGTAAAAGTGAAAGAATTTGAAAAACCTAGTACAAAAATGAACTGGGACCGAGGAAGCAAATATTATACAAAAATAATTTTATACAAATAAATAAAAAATAATAAATAACAAATAAATAAATAACTGTATTCAGATATGGGAGAGCAATTTTAGCAAGAGGTCAAATTAAGGGATGGCAAATATGCAAAATCTGAATACAGTAAATGAAAAAATGATACATAGCCAGGAATTTCATCAGGGGACTACTCCTGACCATGTATCAGGCAGTGCATTTCCAAACATGTCTATAGTATTATAAAAGGGGTGGGAGCAAATATGTGGCCTTTAATAATGCAAATTTTAAATTTAAAATAAATTTACAAACGTGTAATGTGAAATATAATACAAATGTTTGTACCGTGCAGAAGGGGTAAAAAGTAATTAAATTAAAACGTGCCTACAGCAGAGAAATTTGATCAAAAAGTGTGGACAAGCAAATGGTATAGGGAATGGTAAAATTCTTGGGGTGGGGAAGGGGAGAAAAAGATGGTCAAAAGAAGGCGAAAATAGCGATAGGATGCAGGATAGTCGGATACAAATGCTCCGACTATCCTGCATCCTATCGCTTGTTTGTAAAACTCTGAGTGAGGATAGTAAATGAATGCAGGTGAAAATTTCAGTTATAAATGATATTAAAACTAGGGGATAAATTAAAATTATGGGTGAAGAGGTATAGACCATATTGTAGGAAGTTTTCTTTTGATGGTGACTTGTAAATCACTTGAATAAGTTTCCTCCATGAGCATTTGAGGCTGACAGCTTTGGAAAATTTTAAGGTTAGCTGGATCAACACCTATTTGAGCAGTTCCACTCCTTAGATGGAGCACTTACATATTCACTAGAATAGTGAAATACGTAGGGATTTTTTTTTTTAATTAATTTTTTATATTGTTTATTTTTTATGCTGCAGCAAAAGCCTAGGACTTTGCAGTATGTCACCAAATATAATTCATTGAATGCTGTAAATTTTAAAATTTACAGTATTCACTTTGACCTCTGCGACAACTTCAACACTTCTGGGCATATTTTCTAAAACATCTGGTAGATGTCAGTCAGAATTCATTTCCATTCTTTCTGACAGCTGCCAGAGCTGGTTTGGAAGAAGGCCAATTTGGCCACAACTTAATCGAGCACTCGAACTTACAGTGTTTCAGTAGAGTTGGGGTCCATTCTCTGAATCCAACTTTTCAATGTCATTGTCTAGAAACCAGTCCTGTACAACCCTTGCTATATGACACATGCATTATGCTGATATTGCCAGGACCCACTTCTGTCCGAAGTCATTCTGTAGTAGGGCTTTTGGGCTCTGTGTTAAGTCTACAGTTTGAACCAAGTCCAAACAATCCATACCGTAAAGACTGCCTTATCAAAACTTTGTGGTCAAGATGATACACTCCAACAGGAAGTACTATCTGTGCAATCTCCATGCCCAAATGCATCCATTGGAATGAAACATTGTGTACCAAGATTTGTTACTTGATAGCACCTTCTGTCACTCTGCCAGAGTCCATAAACATTGGGAACAACACTACTTCAAATGTTTTGGATTGTTGACTGTGATATAGCATTTTTGCCCAGCTGCCCTGCCATTAAACCCAAAGCTGTGCAGTTCCCTACAGATGGATGACACACTGATTATTATTGTTGTTGTTATGATTTTATATAGCACATTAGCATCTAAGTCCATGTTCACTGTGTGTGTGTGTGTGTGTGTGTGTGTGTGTGTGTGTGTGTGTGTGTGTGTGTGTGTGTGTGTGTGTGTGTATATTCATGGGTTGATTTACACATTTTACAAGGAAATATCAACAGGGAAATAACACACAGGGAAAATCCTTACTCCTTCTGCTTGCGATTAGCTAACTACAGCCCTGATTGAAGAGGCCTTTAAGAATTCCTCCAGTTTCCAAACCCAAACCTCTCCAAACAAGTAAAAGTGGCAGAGTTTACCAGTGTATAGACTTTCACAGAGGACATGGAAGAGTGTCTGAATATTTTGTTCATGTAGCATATAATTTAATACTACTTATTCTGAAAAAGACTTCAAGATATAATGTATAGCCTTGTTAGTTTTTTTACATTGTTTGTATTCATTATTGTACAGGAAAAGTATTAAATGCTTTTCGTCTATTCAGTAAAGTGTATTTTCATATCTACTATTTGTCTGTTTTACATAACAATGCTCTTCCCACTACATTAGAAAGTGTACACTTGGGTACACTTTCTAATGTAGTTGGAATACATTTGCACTTACACTGATTAACAAGGTTTTTTTTCTGTAGAACAGTAAGCAATTGAAAAAAATAGAAGAAGAAAAGAAAAAGAAAAAAAAGGAAATTCAAGAAAAAGAAAAGATAGAGGCAAAAAGAAAATTACAAGTAAGGTATAGGTTTGTCTATTTTTGGAATGTTATATTAATATTTTGGTCCATTTTCAGATGCTTTGTTTAGAGTTTCTAGGTAAGAGCACCCTTTTGTTCCCTGCACCTATATGGTTGCTCTTCTATTCACCCTTTGCATCCTACCTAAAGTGAGGCCTCCAGACCTGTATAGAATACATTATATGCAGCCTAACAATGGCATTGTACAAAGGGATAATCACCACCTTGTCCCTACTAGCAAAGTTTCTGTATATCATTGACAAAACTCCATGAGCTGTCCTGGCTGCATGTCTGCACTGCTCAGAGAATTTCATATTTGAGTGTAGCTCCACACAGTTGATAAGTTACTTTGAGATTACTGCTACCCATATGCAGTACCCTGCATTTGTCAATGTTAAACTTCAACTGCCATATCTTAGCCCATCAACCTAATTTTTCTAAATCTTGTTGCATCATTACTGTCATTAACCACTCTGCCAGCCTTTGTATCATCTACAAACTTTGATATTAAGCCTGATATACCTTCATCAGTGTCATTAATAAATATTGAAAACAACAATGGGCCTAGCACTGAATCCTGAGGAACTCCACTGATAACATTAGTGCACAAAGAGCAGTGCTCATAGATAACCACTCTCTGTCTTTTACCACTTAACCGTCCCTTTATCCATAGCAGAAACTTGCCCTTAATGCTACATTTCTTCATTTTATACAGCAGTCTTTTGTGTTCAACAGTATCCAAAGCTTTCCTGAAATTTAGGTATCTGATATCAGAATTATTTTTTTCATCTAGTTCCTTGGTCACTGCATGGTAGTAACCTATCACATTGGTTAGACAAGATGTAAACATATAGGACATAAAGTTATAAATATAGGACCATGCTGTAAAAATGCTGTGAGATAGGTCAGACTGCTGGGAGTCATTGTAGTACAAGTAAACACATGGGTTGTGTTAGGGTAGCTAGGAACAGGTGCATGTATACTTGCGTTTACACCAATGCTAGGAGTTTGATAAATAAATTTGATGAATTTGAGGTATTGCTCTAAACATCAAAGGCATATATTGTTGGGATATCAAAGACTTGGTGTCACACAGATATAAGGAATGCAGAACTGGAATTTGGGCAGTACAATGTGTACTGGAAGGATAGGAAGGGAGGAAGGGTTATGCTATTAGTTAAGAAACACATAAAATCCAAGGAAGTGAAGCCAGTCGACATCGCTGGACAGTGCAGTGTCGAGTCAGTTTGGTGTGACATAAGCATTGGGAGATCAAAATTGAGAGTAGGAGTGTGCTATAAGCCTAATGATTCTGATGAGTATAATAAGGAACTGTACAGGGAAATAGAGTGGGCCAGTAAATCAGAGAGTCTTATGATGGGGGATTTTAATTTCCCAGATATTGACTGGAATTTGTTGGTTGGCCACTCACACACTAGCAAGGCTTTTGTGGATTTATTGGATGATTGTTTTCTACATCAGCATGTTCTGGAGGCAACTAGAGGGAGTAATACTCTTGATTTGATTATCAGTAGTGATTCTTCATGCATTAAGGATTTGCAGATAAAGGAGCCACTAGGTGGCAGTGATTACAGTGTGCTGAAGTGGGATTTACTCAAAGAGGAAACTACCATCAGGAGTAAAGGGAAGGGTTTTTGCTTTTGTAAAGGCGACTACGGTGGTCTGAGACAGTATTTAAATTCTATACGGTGGGACCAACTGATGATGTTACCAACAGCAAATTCAAAATGGGAAGCATTCAAAGAATTAACATTGGAAGCTACTAGGCTTTACATACCAACTAAGAACTAAGAAATATTAGTATTAGCCGCATGGTGCAAGAAAGCCTATGGCTTATGCTACCAGCCAAAAAAAAAAAAAAAACCCTAATAATTAATTAAAGAAAAGGAAATTAAACCTATCATCCTATGCGTTTTCCTCACCCGAAGGTACTAACCAGATGACCTTTGAATTTCCCCAAACTGTCAGCCTCTACCACCCACATAGGCAATTTATTCCAGTAATTTATAACTCTCTGGCTAAATAAAACTTCCTGCAGTCCAATCTAAACATCTCCCGCCGTAACTTGAATTTATGTCCTTCTTCATTTTACTGATGCCTCTCAGAGCCTTAAACACCTCAATCAAATCTCCTCTAAGGTATCTAGTTTCCAAACTCTGCAACCCACATATTCAAAGTCTTTCTTCATAAGGATGCCCTTTTGTCGATCTCACCAGGCGAGTTACCCATCTTTGCACCCTTTCAAGAAGCTCAATGTCTTTGTTTAGGTGCGGTCTCCATACTTGAACACAGTATTCCAAGTGTGGTCTAACAAAAGCCTTATATAATGGGATTATCACAGGTTCGATATAAAGTTAGATAGATCATCGATAGTCCCATGGTGTCCTATCGATGATCTATCAATAGATCATCGACAGGACACCATGGGACTTTCTTGCAACCTGTTCACAATGCTCAGAGAATTTCATGTCTGATCGTATCGTAACACCCAAGTCCCTTTCCTCCAGTACTGGGTTCAGTTGAACTCCACCAAGTGAATAAGTTATTTTGGGATTACTGTTTCCTAGATGTAATACCTTACACTTTGTTGGATTAAAGCATAGCTGCCATTTTTCTGACCATTCCTGAAGTCTATCTAGGTCTCTCTGAAGGAGCTCAGCTTGACAGTGATCATTAACTACTCTACCAATTTTAATATTATCTGCAAATTTAGACATCACGCCCTCTATCCCTTCATCAATGTCGTTTATGAAAATTAAAAACAACAGTAGTCCTAATACTGATCCTTGGGGAACCCCACTTCTTACCCAGTCTTACCCACTTCTTACCCAATCAACCCAATCTGAGGAAAAGCCATTTATCACAACCCTCTGCCTCCTGCCCTGAAGCCATCCTGCTATCCATCTAATGATTTTCCCAGTGATTCCAACCTGTTCCAGCTTATAAAGCAACCGCTCATGTGGCACTGAGTCAGAAGCTTTGCTGAAATCTAAATAAACAATGTCGAAATTATTCCCTAAATACAGCTCATGAGTGACCCTTTCAAAATAGCGAACAAGATTTGTTAAACATGATTTTCCCTTTACAAAACCATGCTGAGTATCCTTGAGAATTTCAATTCTATCCAAATGATCCTGAATTCTACCCTTGATCATTGCCTCCATGATTTTCCCAACCACTGAAGTCAGACTGACAGGTCGATAATTTCCCACTTCACTCTTAGAACCACCCTTATGTATGGGAGATATTAGTATTAGTATTAGTAACGGCCGCATGGTGCAAGAAAGCCTATGGGTTATGCTGCACCAGCCAAAAAAAAATAAAAAATAAAAATAAATAAATCCGAACAAAACAATGATAAAAACAAAAAAATAAAAATAAATAACTAAATAATAATAATTAATAAAATAAAAAATAAATAAAAAGGAAATTAAACCTATCATCCTATGTGCTTCCCTTACCCGAAAGTACTATCCAGATGACCTTTGAATTTCCCCAAACTCTCGGCCTCTACCACCCATGAAGGCAACTTATTCCAGTAATTTATAACTCGCTGGCTAAAATAGAACTTCCTGCAATCCAATCTAAACATTTCCCCCCGTAACTTGAATTTATGTCCCCTAGTTCTAGCATCATTTATAATCTTGAAAATTTTGTCCTCATTCATTTTACTGATGCCTCTCAGAGCCTTAAACACCTCAATCAAATCTCCTCTAAGGTGTCTAGTTTCCAAACTCTGCAACCCACATATTCGAAGTCTTTCTTCATAAGGACGCCCTTTTGCCGATCTCACCAGGCGAGTTACCCTTCTTTGCACCCTTTCAAGAAGCTCGATGTCTTTCTTCAGGTGCGGTCTCCATACTTGAACACAGTATTCCAAGTGTGGTCTAACATAAGCCTTATATAATGGGATTATCACGTCCCTATCTCTACTTGCAAAAGTTCGATAGATCATTGATAGGACACCATGGGCCTTCCTTGCAACCTGTTTACAATGCTCAGAGAATTTCATGTCTGACCGTATCGTAACACCCAAGTCCCTTTCCTCCAGTACTGGCTTTAGTTGAACTCCACCAAGTGAATAAGTTTTTTTGGGATTACTGTTTCCCAGGTGTAATACCTTACACTTTGTTGGATTAAAGCACAGCTGCCATTTTTCTGACCATTCCTGAAGTCTATCTAGGTCTCTCTGAAGAAGCTCAGCTTGACAGTGATCATTAACTACTCTCCCAATTTTAACATCATCTGCAAATTTAGACATCACGCCCTCTATCCCTTCATCAATGTCGTTTATGAAAATTAAAAACAAAAGTGGTCCTAATACTGATCCTTGGGGAACCCCACTTCTTACATCAACCCAATCTGAGGAATAGCCATTTATCACAACCCTCTGCCTCCTGCCCTGAAGCCATCCTTCTATCCATCTAAGGATTTTCCCAGTGATTCCAACCTGTTCCAGCTTATAAAGCAACCGCTCATGTGGGACTGAGTCAAAAGCTTTGCTGAAATCTAAATAAACAATGTCGAAATTATTCCCTAAATCCAGCTCGTGAGTGACCCTTTCGAAATAGCGAACCAGATTTGTTAAACATGATTTTCCCTTTACGAAACCATGCTGAGTATCCTTGAGAATTTCAATTCGATCCAAATGATCCTGAATTCCACCCTTGATCATTGCCTCCATGATTTTCCCTACTACTGAAGTCAGACTGACAGGTCGATAATTTCCAACTTCACTTTTAGAGCCACCCTTATGTATGGGAGATACATTTGCACTTTTCCAATCCAAGGGAATCTCCCCAGAGTCTAATGATGCTCGCATAATTAGCCTCAATGGTTCAATGCACTCGCTTGCCGCCTCTCTTAAGATTATAGGGTATATTCCATCAACTCCAGGAGCCTTACTGGTCTGTAGGCTCGAAAGTTTTTTCATTAAATAATCTTGCGAAATTTCAATATCATTAATTACATATTTTTTAACTTCGCTCCCACAATTTCCCTTTGCCACAAAAGGCTTTTCATTTGTAAATATCGATGCAAAATAACTGTTGAGTTCATCTGCAATGGCAGCTGGTGTATTTATTACTATCCCCTTTCCCTTACATAAAGGTCCGATCTGGTTTGTCCTGCTCTTCTTGGCATTTATATATGTGAAGAATTCTTTATCCCCCCTCTTTGCTCTGTTTGCTAGTGATTTCTCATAAACTGCCTTTGCCTGTCGAACCTTTTCTGTGGCTCTATTACACATCACCTTGTAGCTGTTATAGGCTTCAGTACTTTTTATTGTTCTGTAACCTTTCCATGCCACCTTTTTCTGCTCAAGTAATGCGGCAACTTCACTAGTCATCCAACTTGGAACCCTCCTCGTGGAGTATTTTTTTAATGGTATATACGCATTCAAGGCATCTGTGATTAATGTTTTAAAAGCGTACCACAGTTCAATCGTATTCATTCTCTGCGCGATATCTACCCAGTTAATAGAGGCCATGTAGTACCTTAAGGCATCGCAATTTCCTTTTCTGAAATTAAAACCCATTCCTTTGCCTTTTACTTCTGCTACCTCTCTCGTCATCATCCACTGTAGAACTCCGTGATCACTTCCTGCTACTGGTTCCTCTACTGTCAGCCCTGTTATGTCATCTGATTCATGTGTGATGATGAGGTCTAGGATATTCTTTTCTCTAGTATTTTCCCTGACATGTTGATACAAATAACAGTCATCTAGTTGATTTAAAAATTTTGTTCCCCATGTCGAGTTTCCTTCCCATTTACTCCAATCAATTAGAGGCAGATTGAAATCACCCATAATAAGGCATTGACGCTTACTTGCCCATTCCATTTGCATGTAGAGGCTTTTGTCATAATCTTCACAATCACCTGATCTGTAGATTACTCCTACTCGCATTATACCTTTGTTTCCAACTATCTCACACCATACAGACTCTATACTAGCATGTGAAACGTCTGAATCCGGGAAAGCTATCGTCGCACTCAGGCTGCTTCTGATAAGAAGCATTACCCCACCACCCCTTCTATCTAACCTATCCTTCCTAAATACATTATACAAGCCGTACTGAAACTCATCATCCCCAATTTCCGGGTGGCACCACGTCTCTGTAAGCCCTATTATGTCCGCGTTACTTGTTTTAACCAGCAGTTCGAATTCGCTCATTTTATTGACGACACTTCTAACGTTACTGTATAAACAATTAAGATTTACTGTTCTTGTATATTTAACAACCCTAACACAACCCTTGAAGTTTTTGCACTATATATTGCACTATATATATTGGCACTTTTCCAATCCAAAGGAATCTCCCCAGTCTAGTGATGCTCGCATAATTAGCCTCATTGGTTCAATGCACTCACTTTCCACCTCCTTTAAGATTATAGGGTATATTCCATCAACTCCAGGAGCCTTACTGGCCTGGAGGCTCGATAGTTTTTTAATTAAATAATCTTGCGAAATTTCAATATCATTAATAACATATTTTTCAACTTTGCTCCCACACTTTCCCATTGCCATAAAAGGTTTTTTTTCTGTAAATATCGATGCAAAATAACTGTTGAGTTCATCTGCAGCAGCAGCTGATGTATTTAATACTATCCCCTTTCCCTTACGTAAAGGTACGATCTCGTTTGTCCTGCTCTTCTTAGCGTTTACATATGTGAAGAATTCCTTATCCCCCCTCTTTGCTCTGTTTACTAGCGATTTCTCATAAACTGCCTTTGCCTGTCGAACCTTTTCTGTTGCTCTATTACAAAGTAGCTGTTATATATCTTGTAGCTGTTATAGGCTTCAGTACTTTTTATTGCTCTGTAACGTTTCCATGCCACCTTTTTCTGCTCAAGTAATGTGGCAACTTCACTATTCATCCAACTTGGAACCCTCCTCGTGGAGTATTTTTTTAATGGTAAATACGCATTCAAGGCGTCTGTGATTAATGTTTTAAAAGCATACCGCAGTTCAATTGTATTCGTCCTCTGTGCGATATCTACTCAGTTAATAGAGGCCATGTAGCACCTTAAGGCATCGTAATTTCCTTTTCTGAAATTAACCTATTCCTTTGCCGTTTACTACTGCTACCTCTCTCTTCATCATCCACCGTAGAACTCCGTGATAACTTCCTGCTACTGGTTTCTCTACTTTCAGCCCTGTTATGTCATCTGATTCATGGGTGATGATGAGGTCTAGGATATAAGAATGGATATAAGACTGGATGTCAAGATTAGTGAATGGAACAAAGGGTTGTTCTTACGAAGAAAGGCTTAAGTTTTGCAAATTACAGTGTCTGGAGACTAGGCACCAGCGATGTGATCTGATAGAGGTGTATAAAGCCTTGAATGGTTTGAGCATGCTCAATACTGATGGGATTCTTCCTCTTGCTCAGAATAATCACCTGAGAGGACATAAATTCAAATTGAGGAAAGACAGATGTAGTATAGATGTGCAGAAGTTTGCCTTTAGCCAGCGGGTAGTTGGTTGGTGGAACAGACTTCCATCCTTTGTTGTGGAAGTTGATAGCCTAAATAAATTGAAGGCTGGGCTGGACAGGTATTTGGAACAAACGGAGGGGTGAAATGGGGGAGAGAGGTTTTTTTTTTTTTTTTTTTTTTGGCTGATGCTGCATAAGCTTGCTTTCTTGCATCATCAAGTGCCTCTACTAATGTATCTGGAATTCTGCCCAGACACAATAGATGTGATTATACGCTGAAACCTTGTAAATTAACTCATGCCTTGAGGGAATGTGAAAGACTGTTGGGAAATTTTTATTATCGTGGCCCACACTTGTATGTAGAAGGAATCTATTTTGTAGGTAAGGTATTCATTTGAACAAAGGTGGTGCAAGGATTTTTGCCAATATCATTGAGAATACCATAAGGGTTCAGGGAAACTGCTAATTGGGGGATAGAAGGGTAATATTGATTTGTGTTTATTTGATGATGTGGGTCAAAGTAATGCTTGCACTCACCTCAAGAATTGTTGTTTGTTGCTAAAAAAGCTGATGTTTGCAAGATGATCTGAGGGTAGTAATGTTTAAAATGAGCAGGATGAGAAAGATAGGAAAACAAGCCTAAATAACTTCAATGGGTGTGTTAGCATAGTAAACTATAGAAGAATACTTAAGTCTTAAATGTGTCTACAGTAATGTCAAGAGTGTTGTCAATAAAACGATTGGATTTGAACTCCTGGTTAGCACAACTAATGCCAATATAATATGTCTAACAGAAACATGGTGCCACTCAGAAATTGTGAATGACAAGTTTCGCTATGGTATGTATAATGTATTTAGGAAAGATAGAAGGGTTGGTGGTATCATGCTCAAAAGTAGCCTGAGTGCAAAATGAGCTTTTGCTGAATCTGTGTCTGCCAGTATAGAATCTGTGTGGTGTGAGTTATTTGGAAGCAAAGGTATAATAAGAGTGGGAGTAATCTACAGACCAGAAGATTGTGAAGAGTATGACAAGGGTCTTTACATGCAGATGGAATGAGCAAGCAAGCATGAATTTCTTATCATGGGTGACTTCAATCTGCCCCAGATTGATTGGATGAAGTGGGAGTGAAATTCAGCTTGGGGCAAATTTTTTCTAAATAAACTAGATGATTATTGTTTGTGCCATTATATTGGAGTAATAATATTCTTGACCTCATCATTACTCATGAATTAGATGACATCACAGGACTTAAAATACAGGAACCATTGGCAGACACTGATCATACAGTCATCAATTGGAAGATGAAGAAAGATGTTGCAGTAGTTAAAGGTAAAGACACTGGTTTTAATTTCAGAAGAGGGGACTTTGACAGTTTAAGGCACTATATGGCATCTATTAATAGGGCAGATAACAGAGCCTAGGTGAATACACTTGAATTATGGAATACCTTTAAAGCAAAAATCACAGAAGCTGTGAACACATACATACCATTAAGAAATTACTGCAGGAAGAGGATGCCTAAATGGATGAATGTGGAGCTGGCTAGTCAAATAGAGCAGAAAAAGATAGCATGGGATAGTTACAGAGCAATAAAAAGTACTGAAGCCTACAACTGCTATAAATTGAATTGTTATAGTACCACAGATAAGGTTAGAGAGGCCAAGGCTGCATATGAGAGAGCAAAGAATGGTTCTTTCTTTGCTCTCTCATATGCAGCCTTTCACGTACATGAATTCACAACATGAAGAAATTCATGTATGTGAATACAAGGAAGCATAAAATGAATCACATCAGACCCTTCTGCACTGGGTATGGGAATCTTAGACAACCTACCTGATGTTGTGGATGAATTGAACAGGTACTTTGCATCTGTCTTTACTGAAGAAAGACCCTTCATGCTGAGAAAAGGTAGTGTGAGTGATAAGGCTGAGTCATATGAAATTAGTGATTTTGAAATTACAGATGATTTTTTATTGGAAAAACTTTCGAGTATATGGCATATACCCAGTAATTTTGAGCGAATCTGCCAGGGCCTGTATTGAATCATTGAAGTTAATTTTAAGGGTATCTGTGGACTCGGGAGAGATTCCTTTGGGTTGGAGAAGCGTCAATGTATCATCAGTACATAAAGGCGGTTCTAAGAGCAAAGTTGTTAAATACAGACCAGTTATTCTGACTTTTGTGGTAGGGAAAAATCTTAGAGGCAATCCAGGGAGATTTAGATAGATATGGCATTCTGAATAATGCACAACATGGTTTTGTTAAGTGAAAATCACGTTTAACTAACCTAGTGGGCTATTTTGACACAGTTACTCATGATCTGGATGTAGGGAACAATTTCGACATATTTTATTTGAATTTTAGAAAGGCATTTGACTTGGTCCCTCATGAGAAGTTACTGTATAAGCTGGAACGTGTTAGAATTGTTGCGAGGCTCTAGGGCAGAAGGTTTTGATTATTGGATATTCTTCAGATTGGTGTAAAGTCAGAAGTGGGATCCTCCCTAAGTATCAGTTCTTGGACCACTGTTGTTTCTGATTTTCATAAATAACATCAAAAAATTTACAGACAACATAAAGATTAGTAGAATAGTTAATGATCGGTACCAAGTAGTGCTTCTTCAAGATGATTTGGGCGCCTCTGTAGCCAGGTGGGAAGGAGCAGCAGTGCGTAACACACGCTTCTTGATTAGACCGGGGTTCGAGCCAGTCACCACCAAATACGGAGGATGCGGAAAAGTCAGGGTATGACCACCACATATTCCCGGAGCAATATGGCCTTAGTTGATAATGCTCCTAAAAACCAAATAACCATCAAGATGATTTAAACAGGCTGAAAGAATGAGCAGAAAAATGGCAGCTATGTTTTAATGCAGCAAAATAAAACGTATTACACTTGGAAAATAGCAACCCCAAAATAAAAATATATAAGTTTTCTGAGCATGGTAAACAGGCAGCCAAGAAAGCCCACAATGTCCTGTAGAAGTGTGTGCGTGTGTGTGTGTGCGTGCGTGCTATAGTGCACTTCTATAGAGATATGGAGGTAGTAGTCCCACAGAATAAGGCAATTATAAGCACATTTGGAATACTGTGTTCAAGTATGGAGACTTCATCTGAAAAAAGACATTGAGCTTCTTGAAAGGATCCAAAGACTGATTATATGGGCTACAGAGCTTGGCAGCAAGATGACTTGATGGAAGTTTATAAAGCTCTGTGAGGGGTTAGTAAAATGAATGAAGGTGGAATTTTCATTGTTATAGAGAATTTCAGAACTCAGGGCCATAAATTCAGTTTTAATAAATTCAGAGGTCAACTTGATAGTTAGAGGAGGGAAGCAAATAAGTATTTTCTTATCTGCTTGATTTTTTTTTTTTGTCATTGTGGCTTCCTTTCATTATATGGCTATTACTATACTATATATACACACAAGACTAACATATCCTTCTGCTCCTCCTCCACCATATTAACATGCCCTTTGATCCTTACCTATTAGTGGTTCCTTATCTTAAATTCTTGATATCCAGTGAACCTATTTTGTTAAAAAAAAAAAACAAAAAACAGCAAGGATATTATTTATATTATTTTCCCTTATAGTCTCTTGCATGTTGATAATATGAAGCAGTCAAACTAGTCCGTCTAGAAATGTACTACCGCTAGATGCATTACTAGTTAAATTTGAATTTGTTTGCCTCTATAATTATCAGTTATTTGGTTTATAACATCTGTTTATATTACATTAGACTTTTTTTCTTTTTTTTTTTATTTCTCCATGGTATAGGAAACCTTTGTAAGATCTAGATTCAAATCACATCAGATATTTCTGGGCATTTTTTTTTTGCCTCTAAGACAGAATTGGCTTAACCAGTCTCAGACAGAAGTTAGAAGTTTTTAAACCAGATTTTTTCCCTCCACCTAGGCAAGCAAACTGGTTTGCAAACTCAACGTTCTATAAATTATAGCATTATACACAGTGAAGTGCTATCTCTGACAGCTGAGCCATGAGAAAATTTCTAGCTGTATGGCCTCTTGAAGTGGAAAATAAAATGTTCATGTTGACAGTTCTTATTTACTGAATGTTTGCTTGAACTAGGTTTCCTTCTTGATTGAGTAAATTGGACTTGTGGTATTATGGCTCCAGATTCTGCTGCTACACCATAAAACCACAAATCAATCAACCAACTTGATCAAATACTTATTCATCTCCCACCAAAGAGGTGGGAAACATATGTATGCAGAAAAGCCATGGCTGTCTTTTCTGTATACATTAAACATACTGTATTAAAATTCTATTCTCTCTATCAGCAAATATTATATTTTAATGTTTAGTGATATTAGGCCTGATGTAGCTGAGTGGTCAGGGACAAGAGTGCAGTCACATATGCTCTTTGGGTAACTCTGTTTCAAGCTCACATGACTACTAAATATGATTAATGATTGTATTTGTGATTTATTGTCAACTCTGATTTGGTGGTTGGGCCGGAGTATAAATAAGAACTTTTTTTTTTAATATAATCAAGAATAGTATTCTTAATTTTTTTAATATAAAATGTTAAAATATAATTAAAGGATTTCTTTTTTATACTTTCAGGCAGGTACCAGACAGGAGTTTTACAACTACATGGCACTTGATTAACAGAGAGATACAATTTTTGTGGTAGCATATGAATTCAAATGTGAAAGTGAATTCATATGCTGTTAGTTCCATCGAGCATGTACACTAATTCTAGACTATAGCCAAACATAGCTTTGTTTGTTGCAAAGCCTTTCTCTCCCATAAATCTGTGATTAGAACTGCAATTAGTTCTTTAATGAATAGTTATTAACTCGTTCCTATTCAGTTATCTCAGGCTAATAGTGATTGGTATCAAATTATATCAAAAGAAAGGAAAGTGTGTATATATATTCCTTACAGTGTTGCAATAACATTTAACAAAATGTTAGTAATGTTTTCATGACTTATTTGATAACGATGAGTCTATGCAGGGTGTAAAAGTTAAGGATCTGTTTCTCATCAGTGACCGAAGGAATTCTTTCTACAGTTTTTAACCTGGCACTAAATTAGTAGTGATTTTTTAGTATTATTGTTATTATTTCACCATGTAAAAAGGAGCAGAAATGTACATTTCACAATCCAACACAGAACAGTAATTTATTATTAATTTGCTAATTTTAATTATAATATTGAATTCACTATTAATTATTTATGCTTAATATGCAACATTAATTACGAAACTGCAGTGGTGAATTAATTATTTTTAGGATGAAATTCGTAAAAAAGTGTGGAAGTATGCCCAAACAAAGAGGGTTGCAGAACTGTCACAGACCCGTGAAAAAATGGTACATCACGCTCAAAAGCATTTTCAACAAGCTAAAGAAGCAAAGGAAAAGATATCATATTTTCAGGAAAAAGATAAAAAGTTACTCATGGAAAAGGAAAGAAGGGAAAGAGAATTACAAAATGCAAAACAAGAGACAGAACTTAAACTTCAGACTTTGAAGAAAAAGGTATGTATATTGATTTTTACATTCCTTCATTCTACAGAGGATTTAGAATTCATTCATAAAACCTTGGGAGCATGTAGAGAATTAGTAATAAAGAAAAAGGTCTTATTAACATGGATCCAAAAAACACACTGCTGGGTAAAAGTTTCTTGAAATTTTGGTAGTCAGTGTTCAGTCCATCTCCTATCAGTGAGCAAGTTATTCTTATGGATAGTATAATTGTTTAAGGATGTTATATATCTTCAGCAGTACACTGAATAGGCTGAAGTGACTTGCCATATCCATATAACTTGTAACAGCCCCCCCCCCAGTATATTGCCAATGGAAATTTTCTTTTAGTCAAGCCCTTTGCCATTTTTCCTAAAGCAGAGCTTGATACTCCCAGATCCCTCATCCAATTTTTAATTCAACTCCACCAAGTGTATAATTTATTCGTGGGTTGCTACTCCCCAAGTGCAAGACCTTGCATTTAGCAGCATTAAAACATAGTTGCTACTTCTCTGACCATCTCTGAAGTTTGTTCAAGTAACCCTTAACAAGCACTGCTTGGCACTGATTATTAACGACTGCCAATTTTACATCATTTGCAAACTGACATCACACCTTCCATCCCTTCATTAATGTCATTTATGAAAATGAGAAACAACAGTGATCCAAGAATCGATCCTTGAAGGACCCTACTCCTAACGTTGCACCAATCTGAAGGACATCCATTAATGACAACCCTCTGCCTTGCGGCCACCCAGCAATCTATCTTAATCCCAACCTGTTCGCACTTATACAGTAACCTCTCATGAGGGACAGAGTCAAATGCTTTGCTGAAATTCAAATAAACTATGTCAAAATTGTTCCTTAAATCCAGCTCATGAGACTGTGTCAAAACAGCTTACTACGTTAGTTAAACATGATTTTCCCTTAAAATAGCCATGTTTTGTCCTTCAGAATGCCACATCTATCTAAATGTCCCTGAATTGCACTCTTAATCATTGCCTCTAAGATTTTTCCTACTACTGAAGTGAGACTAACTGGTCTGTAGTTACTAACTTCACTCTTGGAACTGCGGCGACTCCGTAGCCAGGTGGGAAGGAGCAGCAGTGAATAGCACATGCTTCTTGATTAGACCGGGGTTCGAGCCCATCACCACCAAATATGGAGAATGCGGAAAGGTCAGGGAATGACCACCGCATATCCCGGAGCAATATGGCCTTAGTTGCTAATGCTCCTAAAAACCAAACAACACACACTCTTGAAACTGCTTTTATGTATTAGCAATACATTCACACTTCTCCAATCCAAAGTAATCCCTCCTGAGTCCAAAGATGCCCTCATAATTAACCTAAATGATTCATTACACTCCCTCACACTTTCCCTCAAAACTACAGAGTGTATGCCATCAATTCCAGGAGCCTTACTTACCTTTA
The DNA here is from genome assembly GCF_048544385.1 of Mastigoproctus giganteus. NCBI lineage: Eukaryota > Metazoa > Arthropoda > Arachnida > Uropygi > Thelyphonidae > Mastigoproctus > Mastigoproctus giganteus. Next base: position 28,047,788 of record NC_143579.1, read on the forward strand.
TGCTCAAAACTTTTTCTAATAAATAATGATCTATAATTATGATATCACTAATTTCATATGGCTCAGCCTCAATTGCACAACCTCTTCTCAGCATGAAGGGTCTTTTGTCAGTAGAAACCAATGCAAAGTACCTGTTCGATTCATCTGCAACATCAGCTGGGTTAACTTTCTCACACCCAGTGCACAAGGGTCCGATCTGATTAGCTTTCTTCTTCGTTGTATTCACATACATGAAAAATTCCTTGTCCCATGCTATCTTTTACTACTCTGTTTCACCAGCTAGCTCTGCAGTCATTGATTTTGGTATCCTCCTCCTGCAATATTTTCTTAAAAGTATGTATGCATTCGTAGCTTCTGTGATTTTTGCTTTAAAAGTATTTCATAATTCAATACTGCAGCAAAATCTATAAAAATTGGGTTGATGGGCTGAGAAATGGCAATTGAAGTTTAGCATTGACAAATGCATGGTACCACACATGGGCAGCAGCAACCCCAGAGTAACTTATCAGTTGTATGCTACGACACTAAGGGTAGGAGAATGAAAAAGACATGGGGTAATTGTGCAGTCAGATATGAAATTCTCTGAGCAGTGCAGATATGCTGCCAGGACAGTTCATGGGGTTTTGTCAATGATATACAGAAATTTTGCAATCAGGGATAAGGAGGTGAATATCCCTCTGCACAAGGCCAAGCCTAGGCCACATCTGAGCAGAGCATTTAGGACTCAGATGCCTCACTTTAGGAAGGATGTAGAACTGCTGAAATGGGTGCAGAGAAGGGAGATATGGGCAGAAGTTGATGTGTCAGTGTTTCTGAGGAACAATATTTTAAGTTATTTAATGTTCAGTGAGATCAGCTTAATGAGACTGGGCACCTGCAAGGTGATCTGATTGAGGTGTATAAAGCCTTGAATGGTTTGAGCATGCTCAATGTTGATGGGATTCTTCCTCTTGCTCAGAATAATCGCCTGAGAGGGCATAAATTCAAACTGAGGAAAGACGTGTGGAAGTTTGCCTTTAGCCAGCGGGTAGTTGATTGGTGGAACAGACATCCATCTTTTGTTGTGGAAGTTGATAGCCTAAATAATTTAAGGCTGAGCTGGACAGGCATTTGGAACAAATGGTGGGGTAAAATGGGAGCAGGGTTTTTTTTTTTTTTTTGCTGATGCTGCATAAGCTTGCTTTCTTGCATCGTATGCCTCTACTAATGTTAATGATTCATGTACAAATTGTGACAACCAGAAACTCTAAAGTAATTGATTGCTACTTAATTATCAGCAAGTTGCTTATCTTGTACACAAAGAAACAGTTCCATAATCCTCTAACAAATTTCTCCATGTGGTTGGAGCAAAGTAAAAACTTCTGAGTATTAGGTGATATTTCCATCCTGCACAGGATCACACTCCACTTGAGTGATTGCACTCAGAGAACTGAATTTTCAAACTTTGCTGGATTCATTAATTTTTCTAAACACAGCTAGAAAATGAGCGATGCTGGATAAAGGATTGCCAGATTTGGGAGCTTCACCTGTACCTAGTTACTTGTTCTGTAGTCCACATATTCAAAGTTCCTCCTCATATGGGCACCCTTTAGCCAACCTTGCTAGGCACATTATCAGTCTTTGGAGTTGTGTGTCTTTCCCTCTCTTTCTGGTATGGCCACATTCCAAGTGCAGTCTCACAGTTGCCTTTTAAAGTGGAGTTATTATAATTTCCCTATCTGTACAAGGAATCATTGATCCTCCTTGTAACCAGTCAGTGCTGCATAGAAAACTTCATATGTGCCTGTATTGTAACCATTCTTTCCTTAAACTGTATAAATTATTTTGGGGTTGTTACCTCCCAAGTAATTTGCAATGTTTTAATGCTACCTTGAATTTTACCATTTATTTTGACCATCCCAAGCACATCCAAGTAGCCCCAAGGGAGCAGTGCTTGATAGTGGCCATTAACTTTCCCAATCTTTATATTAACTGCAAATTTTGACATTATGTCCTATGGCATTTAAAAAAATCAGAAAGAGGAGCAGCCCAGACACCAATCTCCATTATATCCTCACTTCTAACCCTAACCCATTCAAGGTGTAACTATTAATTATAACCTTTGCCTCTTTTCACCTAGCCATCTTGTAATCCACGTTAGGATCCTACCTGCGATTCTGTTGCGTTCCAGTTTACATAAGCTGTGCAAGTAAAATGCTTTGCTAAAGTCCATATACAGTTTTAATTATTTCCTGCCTCCATCTCATGAGTGACATATAATAGTTTATTGCATTATTTAAACAAGTTTTTTCCTTAGAAAACCATTTCCATCAGTAGAACTGTGGATAGATTTCCAAACAATGGGCAGTCATTATAAGGGGAAAAGAGTGGGTGAAAAAACAGAACCTTGAGAAGATAGCTGCCGTCACATGCAATGAGTGGTCAGAGAGAAAAAACTGGTTACCAAATTGTAAAAATGGAGGCAGACTCCAAAGAAGGGAGTTTGCATAGGCCTTTATGTATGCAAGAACTATTCTGCAGTTTTCTCTCCAGTCTAGCTCCTCCTCTAATATTTGTTCATAAAATACTTGATTAATTTGGCTATTTTAGCACACTTTGAGATGGCAAAGAACATTTCTGGATGGCTTCAAGTGACTTCCCAATAGCCTGAAAGGCATCTTTTGTCTGATGAAAGTTCTTTCTCAATTCTACCACTTGAGGAGACACCTACCTTTATTTAGCCACATTTGCAGATGGTGAAATGTCAATCATTCTTGTAGATACTGTGAACCATGATGTTATGTGATGCACTACTAGGGCAACTATCTTGTATGAAAATGCATTCCAATATGTGGCTATTAGTGTTAGCAACATAGCAGATCATGGAATTAGGAAATTTCTAGTATTCCCCTATCTGTGTCCATAACTTTTATCTCATTCCCAAGATGAAAGAACCTCTTCCAGCATGCTGTTACAAGACATAGCCATGAGATTGCTTGCATACATCTTTCTAGACGTAGAATCACTGCTTTCACATGTGTAAACATATTATGTTGAAGGAGTGTAATCAAAGATGTGCAGATAAGTGGTTCTTTTCACAACTCTTGTATATTTATATATTTGTCCATTTCTGTAACTCTTTTAATGTATTTATATCAAAGTTATTCCAGCTTATGAGGTGTGGCTAGAAAAGTTCTAGAAATGAATTAAGTAAGTTACAGTTGAACTTGCCAATTATTTTCTTTTTTTCCTTCCCCTTTAAAGAAGTTCCTTGGTCAGCTCTACATGAAGCCTTTCTCTTTCTGCTATGATTGGAAGCATTTCTGGAACTCCTTTGCTGATGTCAATTTTAGTATCCTCTACATACAATGCTAGACTTTTTCCAAAGACTCAAAATATGTCCCTTCCATTGAAGTTTTGTTTTTTGGGAAAACTTAGATGAAGTCAAATTGGAATTGCAGGGATGTTCTATCTGAAGAATCCACTTTTGCATTTTGCCTTGTGATCATACTGAAATGTCCATATTTCATCCCCTATGATCATATTATTCAAAAAGTTTGGTATTACTTGAATTTTGTTCAAGGATTTGATGCAAACTTGGCACCATCTTCCTCAGCACAAAGACCTTAATTTCATGAGTGATTGTTAAAATTTGATAAAAAAAAATTCTATATCATAAATTTTTCTGCTGTCATTCTTCAGTCGGCACAAAGAAATCCTTGATTTTACTCATCAGGTTCAGAATCCAAAATTGTCAATGTCACTCTAAACATTCAATGTTGCAGACTCCCCATAATCTTTTTGTAGGAATTTTCCCTCAATTTAGTGAGAAATTTCAGGTTTGTGTACTATTCCATTATTTTTTAAAGATTCTTTTAATTTTTGTAAAAATATCTTAAAACACATTTTTAAAGTAACCATTTTAATTTAATATTACAAAATACAACAATAAATGCACAGTTTATGACCTATAATGATAGATGAAAAACAACATGCACTGGCAGACAGTAGTGGCTCCTTATTACCATGGCTATTCCTGGAACTTCGCCATTCGGGCAACAAGATTAGTGAATGGAACAAAGATTGCTCTTACGAAGAAAGGCTTAAGTTTTGCAAATTACACTGTCTGAAGACTGGGCACCGGCGAGGTGATCTTATAGAGGTGTATAAAGCCTTGAATGGTTTGAGCATGCTCAATGCCGATGGGATTCTTCCTCTTGCTGAGAATAATCACCTGAGAGGGCATAAATTCAAATTGAGGAAAGACAGATGTAGGATAGATGTGAGGAAATTTGCCTTTAGCCAGCGGGTAGTTGGTTGGTGGAACAGACTTCCATCCCTTGTTGTGGAAGTTGATAGGCTAAATAAATTTAAAGCTCAGCTGGACTGGTATTTCGAACAAACGGAGGGGTGAAATGGGAGCGTTTTTTTTTTTTGGCTGATGCTGCATAAGCTTGCTTTCTTGCATCATATGCCTCTACTAATGCTAACTTTCTATCTACCTTATTTCTTTTTGAAAATATATATTTACAAGTGTTACTACTAGTACTGTTTTTCTTTTTTAGGTAATGGTTAATGCAAAACGAGATCCAACACGTTTATATCAGCTAACAGCTGCATGGCAGGAAAGAAGCAAAAACATAGGACCAAGTGACATGACACGACCACTTTATCTACCTCATAGGTATGTGTTTCTCAGTTGATAAGAATTCTTTTAGTTTTCCGTTCACAGGAAATGAATATTTGTATGAGTTTTAATGTAGTATTAATTTCTGTAAATTTATTTTGGTAGGTCAATTCCAACCTGGAGAAGAGGATTATATGGAGTTCATTGATGGTTTATAGCAATTGTAGATATGTATAATTTATTATTTTTACTGTGAATACTATCATGCGATGCAGATATTTGTATGTACCAAGAGTATTTTGGTATGCCAGTGTGTTTGTTTGGTTTAATATATGTGAGTTTGTTGGACATATTTGAATAAATACATTGTCTTGTGTACCTTAAAAAAAACTTTTACTGTTGGTAAGTAGTAGTAGGGAAGCAGTCTTTACAAAAATTGATAAAGTTAAATGGGGGATTTTTTTTTGATAAAATATAAAGTTGTTTAACTTACCAATATTTATTATTCAGTATACGTATAGTGCTACAATATAAACATAACAATTTCAGTGTTAAAATTAAAAAAAACATAAACATCCTAGTATTAATCCTCAATTTGAGTTTTTCTAGTTTAGAAAAGCATTTTTCTTTTTTTCCATATATTTCTCACTAATCATCATATCTTGAACTGGAACAAGTGATCTTGGTCCATAATAATGAAAATCATCAGCAAGACATTATTTTCTTGGGATGTTTTACCATTTGTTGGATATGCACAGATGATTTGGGTTCATTGCTTTTTACTGTTCTGCAGCTTATTTTGGCAGAACATCTCTTGTTTTTCATTGATCTAATTTACTTGTACACATCAAAACTGGATCATCTATTTTGACAATTTTTCATTTCCAACTACACATTTCCTTCTTGGTGAGACAGCCTCTGCTCTTGTAAGCACAATGATTTTGTCTAATAAAGATGGCTAATTTCTTCATTCAAGTATACATGCCATTGCCACTCACTGTGTCCATAAAAATAATAGTGGCTCTGTTGGGCTGGCCTGAAGTGTTTGTATTCTCATTGGTTCCTTTGCATTCAAGTGCCATAAAAGCAAGACTTATTTTTCTGATATACTGAGTCAATTTTACTTTTTTTTTTCACCTTCCATCACTTGCACCCTCAATTTTAACAAGGACACTTGTATGGTATGCGTGATTCCTTTTTCATTTTAATTATAAAAAAAATGTTTTTTACTTTTTTTTTTTTACTGAATTGAAAACAATGATCTATTAATTATAATTTGGTGGACAAAAATAAACAAGAGAAACCAATAATAAAGTTTTTATCATTTTTTAGAATTTAAGGTCATTAATCTTCAGCTTGAAGACCAGGCACATGTTTTTTAATTTGCATTTTTGTCAGCTGTTCATATTTAGTTGGCAAAATCAAAGCTCTACAGCTGTTGTTGTTTCTTTGTTTGTTATTGGTGCATCGGCTTCTGTGGCCATAATGAACCTTTCATGGTTATGCTTTTTCTGGTTTGTTCTCTTTTGCAATATAGTTCAAACTGATGAATGATAAAATTACAAAGTGGAAATATTCAAAATATTTGAAGAGGAGATGGTTTCAATTGTATACATCAATTTGCAATGACTTTTTATTTTTCTTTTAAATCTGATTATAAAAGCCCATTAATTTTAGGTAGTGGAAGACTTTTAGTATATTATTTTCTTTGTGTAAAATGCTTTTCAAAGTAGGAGCTTGCTGAATTTTACTTAAGGACTTAAAAGCTACCTTTCGTTTATGAAGGCTGGACAATCTAATAGTAAATGTTTAACTGTGTTTTTGTACATTCCACAGATTACATTGAGGCGTTCTGCTCTAAGTAGATAGGAATGAATAAGATATGTATGTCCTATTCTCAACCTGGCAAGGGTTACTTCTTCTTTTTGGACTTCTCTTTTGCTGGATTTCCACTTCTTTAAATCTGGCTTAATTTGAAAGAGTTTATTTTAAGTTTGTTTGCCTCATATTTTTTGCCACTGTTTCTTACTGTTCACTCTGATGTTATGTCTGTACTTTGGTGGTTGGAGATATGATGCCTGTTGCCGTTTTCGCTACATGGTCAGCTTGTTCATTTCCTTTAATTCCCATATGTCCAGGCATCCAACAAAAGGTTACTTTTTGTTTTCTTTTAAGGAGTTGGTTTAAGGTGATTTGAATTTGTTTCAGAGTTGGATGGAAAATCTTTGAATTGCACTGTATTGCTTGCATTACACTGAGGGAGTCTGTGAAGATCAAACTATGGGGTGACTTCTGGTGCCATATTTGGTCTGTTGCTAACTTCACTGCTTGTAGTTCAGCTGTAAAGATACTACACTCGATTGGGAGGATCTGTGTTATGATGTTGTTGTTAATTGGTTTTTAGGAGCATTAGCAACTAAGGCCATATTGCTCCGGGATATGCGGTGGTCATTCCCTGACCTTTCCGCATCCTCCGTATTTGGTGGTCACGGGCTCGAACCCCGGTCTAATCAAGAAGCGTGTGCTACGCACTGCTGCTCCTTCCCACCTGGCTACGGAGGCGCCCTGTGTTATGATTGTATCAACAAAAACTGCTGCCATGCCTACTTTTGTATCAGTTTTTGATCCATCTGTGTATATTGTGGATATTTCTCTAGAAAAGCTCTAAATATGTGTTGCCGGCATCTTGTAGATGTCTCATAAGAATGGGAGTGGCATAGAAGAACAGTAGAAGCTTTGCTCACCTGGCACCTGTGAAACACCAAACAAAAATTGTCTTGAATTCATAGTAGATTGATATAAAAACAGAAAATTCTGTATAACTAGATGAGAATATTGGTGGGCAGTGATGCATAGGAGGATTTGATTTAATCTAAAAATTAAAAAAAAAAAAAAAAAATTGGTGTCTGTCAGACACCATGTTAGCAATGGAAGGTTAATAAAAACCCCAAACATGAAAGGTAGAATTTATAGTACCATTAAATGGTTGAGGGGTCCCATATATTTTTGGGAAATATATGTGAAGGAAAATTGTTCTAGAAGAGAGAAATGAGGGAATGGAATAAATATAAAACAAAATCATATAATAATAATAATAGTTTACATACTTTTATTTTTAGTGGTGTTAGCCAGACTAACACTGAAAATGGCTAAGTAAATATTTAATATAGCAGAAGTTATATGGCCTTTGAAAAATATTCAGTAAAATAAGGACAAGACTGACCTCAGTATACTGAATGGTTAGTTAAGTCTCAAACCTCATGAAAATTGGTATTGAACAAAGAGGCCTTGGAAGTGTTTGAAAATGGTAGCAGTGTGGAGTCATCAAAACTTGTGTAAATGCATATAATTTCAATATTATTGCATGCTTCTACAAGAAAAGATTATGATGCTGAGCTTGATAATTTTATTCTTCAGATTTCAAAAACAAGAAACTTCTTTAATACATATAGAACAGTATATTTATAAGAATTAAAGGTGAATAGCAGCCCAGTGAAAATTATAGAAACATGCAGAATAGAAAGAATAGGAATGTTTTTTCTATTCTGCATGTGAAAAAGACTGTCTTTTTAACATAATTATTTTTCTGAGCAAATGAAGATCATATTAAAAAGACCATCTTTTTCATAGAAATGTTCCATTTATTGTACATATTTCCATATTTGATGTGTGTAAATGAAACAAATCTTTCTATATTGTATGTACAAGGGAGAATCAAATGAAAATGAGATTTGTTTGCTTCCCAATTGGAGATACATTATTTCTCCAAGTAATCTCACTAACAGTTTAGGCACCTATCTCCCAAAAAAAAAAAAAAAAAAAAAAAAATTGGTTGTAAAAATTATTTTAGTTGTGCTGTTGGCACTGTTGCAGGAGCACCTCTTCACAATGTAATTAAGTTGGAATAGACCTCTCAGATCAGTTTTCCAACATCCTTCTTGCAAGGCAGCAAAGTCTGAACTATACAGAGAATGGTAAACCACTTCTATTGGACTGGCTGGAGGGTTTTTAAAGTGTGATCATAAATTGTCCTATAACAAAATTACACTTTCAAGCATTTTTGTTTCTTAACTTTGGTGGTACATCACTGACCAACCTGAAGGATGTTCGAGTATCAAACCAGTGAAGCTGTTTCACTGTGGCACAATGATGGCCCCTCTGTGCCAAGAACCCAATGTTCATGATTTTTTCAGTGCTTTTTCAATTTTTTTTCCCAACCATTGCAATACCAATTTGGTGGATAGTTTGAGTATAAAACCTTTGAAGCTGCTCCTGTGTGTGTGTGTGTGTGTGCGCGCAGAGAACAGCATGTTCATACTTTTTTTTTTAGTGCTTTTGAAAAACTGAATTTTTTTTCAACAATAAGTGTTTCAACATGGCAGAAATAGGTGTTTAAACCACAATACTGTGGCACTTCCCTAGAAAGCAAGTGCCACAAGTCTCATCTATGGTTACAACACAATCCAAAATTGAAAGATGTTTTCTTTACTTTTATAAGGCATTAGCTACTGCTGATTCAAGTCTTATTTGCAGTTTCTGGTCACTATTGAGACATTGGTAATTTACTTTATATAGATCTTTCTGAACTACAACCCATCATAGATGGCAGTGCACACAGACCCATGAACTGGTGTCCAGAAACTGGATCAACGTATGTCAAAATACATTTGGACACCACTGCTAATCAGGTATTATGATATATGGTAATATGAACGCAGTGAATAGCATCATTATGACCCTGTTACTATGCATCATGATAGTTGTATTTGTAATATAACTATAATCCAATAGTATTCATTCCCATGCTTTTATCCACAATAGTATACAATTTAGCCCTGGTATTAGAAATCTCATTTAAATCACCCTTGATTATCTAATAAAAAAAAATGACTGAAATTAAAAAAAACAAAACCTTTTTGCTATTGTTGTGAAGGTAGTTGCAAAGTCATAAGTATGCTTTATTATTTATTATTTTTTTAAAGTAATCACTTTTTTTGCACATTTTAACCGAGCAGGAATAATTACAAGTTGGTTTTTAAAAAAATATGACACTGTAGAGAGCAATGACAAAAACAAGATGATTGCCAAGTTTACAATATATGAAAACTGCTATTTTACAATGAAAGGCACAATTTTATTTCTGACCACCAAGTGTGCATAATACAACAGTTTATGGTCCATGCACGCAAACACACATACATGTACTGTGTTGTTAAGAGTCTTGTTAAAGCACAGCAGGCATAGGGAGATCTCACAAACAGACCAAGTAACCAGAACCCAACAATATTCTTAACCAGAGTATTTCCTAATTGGAAATACTACAATTTTATCTGGTTTATAACAGTCACTGCACTTTTTAATAAATATATTTCAGTTGTCACCTTTAAAAAATACAGACACAAAACATTCACAGACATGAAACTGGCAGGTCAGTTTTTGCTCCTAGCAGTTCATTCACAAAGGCACTTGTACCAGTTTATCAGAACTGTACATTTTGAAACATTTTATGCAGCCTATACACTAGTATACCAAATACTACTTGTATATGGAGCATCGTATATATTTATACTTATAGAATAAGGTTTCAATTTTTAACTACTGGTAATACCTCTGCTTCCATTCATAGCAAAAGGAGATAGATTCAGTATCGTTCTTTTCTTTCACAGTTACAGTCTCCATTATTGTCTCCCATGTTACATTACTCCATTACAGATGTAAAGTTTTTAAATTTCCTTTAAATAAATGGATAATTTCTGACATCGGCTGTACATTATTGAAGTTCTTCACAATCTTCATTTGGCACATTCTCAATCTTATTTATTTTTTTTGGATTACTTTGCTTTAGAAAGCAAAAGATGCAGCAATACAATCTGCAACACTATAAAGTTCCATCACAGTCTTCCAGCTGTTAGGTTGGTGGCATTTGGTTGAGACCTCTGATCAGAGGATGGCACAAAAAAGGCATTGCAGAATTCTGTGCTTAAGTTCTGTTCCCACTGCAGCAGTAGTACTGGGCCAGAGTTTGGTAAGATTTCTGTTTAAACTCCTGGTCAACATGTTCCTACCTCATCTGGTAGCAAGAATCACAACATATATTGCGATAATAGGGATAACTGCATAGCCGAGCCTGTACCACTAAGTTACAGTTACGAAACCTGTCTGTGCAGCCGGTATCTGAAAAATAAATATAAGAAGTTTAAAATGCATAAAAAAAAGTAGCCAAAGTTATAACAGTAAATGATAACATTATCTTAAGTAAATAAAATTATTCAATAAATTATGAACAAATTTAAATTTAAATGTTTCAACAGTGCAGGCATATAAATCTCATTGCTTTTCAAAGGCTGAGAGCAGAATGTGCAAAATATGGTCAAATAGGAGTCCAACCGTCACTTTATGTGGAGGAATAATAACATTCTATATGCAAAGGTCCAGTAAATCACATCCAGCCATCACTGGGAAGCTACATAGCCTTGTTCTTTATTGTTAACCACTTTTCTGACTGTAAAAAAGCGTGGGGGGGAGATAAACTGCAGCCATTATCAGTCCACTGCAGGATGGAAGCCTCCTCAACAATGGACCATAATCTGCCACACTGTTCCAGTGGGTTGGCAGATCAACCATATTTAGTAGTCAGGGGCTTGAACCCTGGTCTACTCAAAGAGCATGTGCTATTGCACACCTGCTCTTGACCACTCAGCTACAGCGGCCACTTAAAACCTTAAAATCATTAGCAAATTTTGACAAGGGAATACAGCAAAAATTGCCAGATGTCAGGGGGCGGGGACTCCAGCACTGATCCATAATGCACTGTACTTGTTCACTAGTCCACTCTGAAGAATGCCCATTTTCAGCCACATCCCCCCCCCCCATTCACCTAAGGATCTATCTTGTAATCCCATTTTTCTCTAGTTTACAAAATAGCCTGGTTTGAGGAACAGTATAAAAAGCTTTACTAAAATCTAGCTGTATGTCTAAGTGGGATCCTAGACTCAGCTGTTCTATGACCGTGTCATTATAGGTAATTAGATTGGTCAAATAAGTCTTCACAGATCCATGCAAAGATCCCTTTAGAATTCCATTCTTATTGAGGAGGTTCTCATATCATGTCACTGACAAACAGACTCTATGATCTTGCCCATCAGGGAGATCACCCCAGCATTTAATGATCTTATTAATATTCCTAATAGGCTAATGCACTTATATGTTGGCTAGATGAACTGTTAAAGGAAAGCAAAATGTAATAACATGCAGTTCATCTAGCAGGTACTTCTCAGAGATAATTATATCATTTATTTCAGGAATAATCTGATTCATTCACTTTTTTTCTTGAGTCAAACAGACTTCCCATTGTAACGATCATCACAAAGTCATATTCAACTCATCTGCCACTACGCCTGGATTATCTATGATTGCACAGCTTTGATCTTGTAAGGGACATACCCAATTTACTTCATTTTATTGAATTTATGTACGAGTAGGAGTTATTATCCTTGTTCTTAGCTCTCTTTGTCAGTGATTTTTCATTAATGGGATAAAACTGCTTTTGTCTGTTTTATCTCATATATGTCAAACAAATCAATAGTTTTAGCTGACTTTTTTTTTGTTCAGTTAAATCTGTCACTTATATCATCATCGTTCATTTTAGGGTGCCTCACTGGAAAGGATGCGTTTGTGGCATTTATATCTAAATAGTATACAATTCACTTCAAATACCTAAATCTGCTATATTCCCTCCCCCAACACACAAAATTATAAGCAATCACCCTTCATAATATAATATAAGCAATCATGCTGCCATATTTTTGACATTGCTTGAATTGTAAGGGAAGACTGGATGAAGGATAGTGCCCCTTTATTCAAACATTCTTTGAAATATTGGAATAAATAAGTCTAGTTGATTCAAAAATTTAATCCTGCTTCATATGTTGCTGGTCCGTGATTTCTTGTATGTAGGAGGAACTACCCCTAATGAAGGTTTAACCATAAAATCATCCATAAAAAGGCACTCACTCACTCATGTGCCCATTCAAGTTACCTAAAGAGAGTTATCTTCTTGCAGTTGTTTAGCCAGTATTATGCCCTTCTACTGTCATCACTCACTACAAAGACTCAACATCTATCTCGCATGGATTGGGTCCTAGGAACAATCTGATTACTTTCACTTTTAATAGGAAGCATATCTCCTGAATGCACTTTTTACCATAATGAAATGATGAATTGGTAAACTGGACAAAGAATAAACATTAACTTACATAGAATTCAGCAGTGTATTACTGTAGCAAAGTCATAATGGAATTCAAACACATAATTAGAATGTTCTTTATAGTATGTACACCTAAGTTAAATCAGTAGTTTTATCATAAAATACAATTTGTTATTTTTAACTGTGAATGCAGTGAAATATGTGCATTATTTGTCTCCTACCTTTCTTTGGATTTTGGACAAGTGGACAGTCTTGAGTGTTGCATGCTTGCCTTGAAGGTGGTCTTGATAACTCAGGACAATCCTGACCGACTCTATGCTGCTGGTCAACACATGCCACTTCCCTTGTCTGTACTCCTGTATTACAGGATCTTGAGCACTAAAGAAGAAAAAAAAAATAATACCTCTATTTATTAACTAAGGTGCTGACTACTATGTTGGCATATGCAAAGTTAATGCCTATAGTGCTAAATACCACACAAATATATTCATATAAAAGTAAGAAAATGCCAAGTTGTCAAGATATGTGCACACCAGATATTTCTGTATTGTACCAATTTTTTTTTTTTTAACTTCCATTAGATTAAGATTTTACATATCTCATGCACAATGCTATAACTATTGCTATTAGCCATCCACAGTATAAATGGGTGCTGAATGCCAGAGTTTTAAATATCACAGATTAACTTGTGATGTGGTACAAATTCTCAAATCCAGCTTTCCAATAACTGATACATTTTCGAATCTGTTAGCAGTCATAAATTTTTGCTGTTATTGGTCACGTGAGAGGTATGATAGACTTCCAAAAGAAAGCTCGTAGAGTAGAAGTTATGAATACAGTTTAACTGATCTATAATAATATAAACACTTATGTTATGTTCTTAATGGTATTATTATATTATATTTGGTTATCCTGCACTTTAGTGTCATGAGTCATGTTCGGCCCCCAAGTCACTGCTAGCTCCAACCTGGCATGAATCGTATTCTGTCGGGCAATTCCGACTTAACTGAGCATGTGCGGCACTGACTATATACTGGCAATGTACTACATATGTGCAGTAATTTTTTTTTTTTTTTTTTTTTTGTTTTCAGAAAGAATAAAAAACAATTTCCTAACTACATAAGAATTTTATTATAAAAATAAAAGTAGAGTTATAAAAACAATAATGAAGTAGGTAATTATTATTAATTTTTAATTATTATTTTCAGGTAATATATTTTGATTTGCCTGAAAATAATAATATGAGTATATTTTGTGATTATTTGTATATATTTGTAATTGTGAATTACTACATATGTGAAAAGGTGAATTAAATAAAAATACATATAGTACTTAATGCTATAGATCCAATCATTTTAACTTTCTATCTATCTATCTATCTATCTATCTATACACACACACACACACACACACATGTATCTTCCCCAATTGATTCAGGAGTATTGTGTTATCAAAACTTATCCAAACACAGAAATAGCGTTACGAATTTTTCTTACCCTGCCTGTAATAGTAGCTTCTTGTGAAAGGTCCTCGAGTAAACTCATATTGATTAAAAATCACCTTAGATCAACAACTGGACAAGAACAACTAACCAATATATGAACTGTATCCATTGAAACTCACATTGCACGAAACATAAATTGGGATAAAATTATCAATGATTTCGCATTGGCAAAAGGGAGAAAAATTCAATTAAAATAATACATCTTCAGTTTATTTTCACTTGAAATGGTTTTTAACAAATGTACTACCATACTTTTTGGAAAGTTTAATATATATATATATATACAGGTAGGACCCACTTTACGACATGGTTAGGTTCCAGCAAAACAGGGTCGTAAAATGAAAAGTCATAAAACAAGACCAAATTATAATGTAATTGAATGAGACAGGTTCTAAAATTTTTCCAAGTGTGCACCACTAATATTTTTGATCTTTATAAATAATTAAATATTTTAAACATTTAATGTACATGTTTTATTTATACTTATATATAAAATAAAATTTTACTTTGGTCCCGTGGAGTCATCACTTGAGTACGTATTTACTCAAGTGATGACTCCACTACCCATTTCGTCCATATTAAAAACTAAATCAGGGTGGTAATTGCCTTCGTCTATTAAGCATTTAAATTCGGAACGATACTCTTCCACCACTGCAACGTCAGCACTGGCAACCTCACCTGACACTTTCATTTGTGAATTTTATAACAGTTTTTAAACTGATGAAACCACCCTTTGCTGACCATAAATGTTTCAGTGTCACCAGACTCCTCACATATTTCGTCAAATAACGACTCTGCCTTGTCCAGAATTACCACCTGTGTAATCGTTGATAGAGTAGAAGGTGCTAAACTCGATGCCTTACACACATCTGACCAATGCTTACCAGACTCCATGTGACGACCACATCCATTTTCTCCTTAATTGTTAGTGTTTAACACTCTCCCCCCCTCCGACACAGAAACTGTCCTACACTTAGAGCTCGTGGTTACACAAAAATTATTATTAATGAGAAATAACACTGTGTAACCCATTAACAATTGAGGGAAAATTCATAACGAAACGAACATGGCACATTGAATGTAAACAACTCTTGGCATAGCTATCATTCCACCCACAATGCACCACGAAAAACAAAAGAAATGCCTAGTGTGTGTTTGGACTTGCAGGTGTTGCTGCAACGTGTTACTGATTTGATTTTTTTTATTTTCAATTTTTTCAGGTAATAATTTGAAACAGTCAATGTTAAAAATCGTAAAATGGACCATCATAAAACGGGAACTATATAGATATAGATAGAAAGTTAAAATCATTGGATCTTTATGTATTTTTATTTCATTAACATTTTCACAAGTGTAAAAATTCACAAATTATTAAAAATTTATACAAATAATCACAAAATATATTACCTGAAAATAATAATTAAAAATTAAAATATATTATCAAATTCTTATGTAGTCAGGAAATTGTTTTTATTCTTTCTGTAAATGAAAAAAAAGACCAGCAGACATTGTGAGTGTCGCACATGCTCCGTCAGAATATGTGGACCGGCAGATACGGAGAGTGTCGCACATGCTCTGTGACAATTCCCAGCACTGGCAGATACGGCGGCAACCGGCAGATAGAGTGAGTGTCATGCATGCTCAGCAAGTCGGAACTGTCCGTCAGAATACGATTCACGACAGGTTGGAGTTGCCGGTAACTTGCAGGCTGGCCATGACTCACGACACTAAAGTGCAGGATTACCTTATATTTTAAAAATAAAATTTCATGATCTGTTGTGTTGTGGACTTATTTTCTCACCTAATATTTAGAAGATATTAGGCTGTGAAATGGTATTTCTCTTTTAAATGTTCCTTGCTCAAATGCAAATCAAAGAAAGATAGAGTAGTAATGTTCTTTTTCAGACTTGTTTAAACAAAATAAATTATAATTTATGGCTCTGATTTTCTAAGTGATCCTTCCCACAATGAAACCTGAAATGACTTCAGAAACAGTAATAAACAGTTTCCCATTCATTGACTTAATGTAATGCGCACAATTATAAAAAAATATAAATAAATAAAATGTTCAACTACTACATATCTCTATTAAATAGATAATCAAATTGGTTCTTTGAATAAATCTTGCAGTACATGATTTACTCAAATGATACAATTGTCAATAAGTTTTGAAATCTAACAATTGCCTTTTGAAAAGTAACAACAGCTTAAGTGTTGCTAGATTTGAAAGTTTGTATTTGAATTCCATTTTATAAATCAAGTTTTCCTAGTCTAAATCAGTTTTACATAACCTGTGCAGTTATGTAAAACTGATTTTACTAAATGGTAAAAAAATTAAAAATGGTACATCATTTGTTTGCACTTTATTCAAATTATCTTTGAGGGGGGGGGATGCATCCACACATAGGAACAATTTCTATGGCATCATATAATCATATTGAGAGGAAAAAAAAAAAAAAAGTTTATTTTTTGCCAAAGAATCATTTCTTGTGTCAATTATGCAGATACTAGGACTACAGATTGTGAATCACCTTATACAGGGTGATTCACTACCAGTGCGACAAACTTGCAGGTGTAGGGGGCACAAAGACGAATCGGAATCACATAGCATTGCAGGGTCCGAAATGCCTTCATGCGGTAGAGGACGTTGAACGGGAGGTCGCGTGAACAGCAATCCCGCTGGAAGTCCACATTTGCGAAATGGTTCCCGAGGCAGTAGGATGGACGAGTATTCAAATGTTGAACTGGCCGACATGGAGCTGCGGACTGTAACGGGCGCGCCGCTCTGCGCTTGTACCAGGAACATTTTCCGCACAGGCGTGCTCCTCATCATACGATTTTCGCACGTGTGCACAGAAGGTTACGTGGGACTGGTTGTTTCACGAGAGGTACCATGAATCGAGAGCGAACGACGAGGATGCCAGACAATGAGGAGAATGTCCTACGTCTTGCAGAAGGCAATCCGAGTACGAGTACTTGAGTGATATGCCAACGATTGGGTATTTCCCAATCCACTGTATGGAGGATACTGTCAACAAACCAAATGAGTTCATACCATCTGCAACGTGTCCAATCATTGGAGCCTGCGGATTATCCACTCCGGAAGACTTTTGCTACTTGGTTTCTTCAACAGAAATGGTTTGCAAATGCTGACTTCCAGCGGGATCGCTGTTCACGCGACCTCCCGTTCAACGTCCTCTACCGCATGATGAAGGCATTTCGGACCCTGCACTGCTATGTGATTCCGATTCGTCTTTGTGTCCCTTACACTTCCTGCAAGTTTGTCACACTGGTAGTGAATCACCCTGTATACTTAGTTCAAATATAAAGAAAGACAGTAATTCACTGAATATATCATCTTGATATGACCTATCAACCATATCTTTATTGGTATCAGTCAAATCAATCAGTCTTTATTGGTACAAGAAAGATTGATTATTTCAAAAGAAAAAATACTATTCCCAAATTTAAACATATAGAGCAGTGATTTTAAAATATTTTTACTTTTTTTGAAAGTGACTCACAGTAAGAAATACATTTTAACATCGTGACCCAGTACACACACAACTGATATAGAGATTATAATGTTCCTTATCAACCAACAGATAATGAGTAAATAAATGGGAAAGAAAATTAAACTGGTGCACATAAGTAAATGAGTAATAACAACATATACTGGCACAAATACACAGATATAAATATAATTCAATATAAATATAGTTCAATGTAATTTAGCCTATATGCATCCACAAAAAAAAAGTGTACAGCCCTTTGACAAGTGCGGTGATTCCTTGAATACTAAAAATAGAAACACTAACAGTAAGTCATATGTCAAGAATAGTCTAATTATATGCTGTAAGCAGTTCTTGTGGGCTGGTTACCATCTTTTTCAGTGAAATGTAGACGTACGTACATGTTAACTTTACTGCATACATTCCTGTATTCAGGAAAATTAGCATGGTCAAGTGAAATTGGCACATTCTCTGATGAAAGTAAACTATCAGAAACATCTTACAGCATTTAATCAGACTGTTTCTGACATCTCTTTATTGGTGGCATTCCTACTTTTCCCCTTTCAAACATTCCAGGAATTATAATCAAATCATATCACTCATTTACTGTGCATCCATCTGTATTTTGTGTGGTGGCTAATTAAACAGTAAGTTAGCAAAAGCTGTTTACATCTTATTTGTGTACACAGCTAAAGGATTAAGTATACAAAATATATCAATCACATATTGTGAAGCAAGTCACCACAATTTGTCTTGGTCTTTGCACTTTAGATAAATAGATTGCTTTCTAAGGAGATGCTTGTTGCTGTTTGTAAGTTTGCCATTACCCAGCCAGCAAGCAAGCAAATCAAATCATCTGAGAGGTTGGTTCTTCATCGAGAATTAACCGGTTGTAATAGGAAAATTTTCGTCATGTAGGACCTGACAGTATAGTGATGAAATATTCCAAAATATTAGAGATGAGAGATACAAAAAGGTTCTGATTATTACATCACAAGTAAATTTAAAACAAAGGCTTCACGCACAATGAGGCTTTTGCAAGCTCACTTTTTTTTTCCCTTTTTTTTTTTTTTTTTTTTAAGCTTTCATATATCTGAAGCCTTTGCTCCAAATTTATATGGTTTCCTTAACAGATTAGAATGTCTTTTTGTCCTACTTATTAACTTTACCATCTGTATTACATCTTACAAAACCATCATACCCTATTTAATGAAATCATCTCAAAGTCATCAATATGAAATTCCCATTTAGTTATATTGCAACAGCGTTTCTAATATTCACTTATGAATGAATTGAACTTCACATACTTTATAGCATGACAGAATAAAATAGGAATCAAAAATAATGAATCTGGCAAGGTTAATATAATAGTGAGCAGGTTTATTTGGGACAGTCTTTGTTACCTGCATTATGTAACTCTGTTGTTTAATATTTAGGAAAGGATGTTACATGGTTGTTTTCCATTGAGATTATTACTCTGATTAATACCACTCATATACCATGTGAAATAAATAATATAGTTTATTAAGCTAATCGCCTAAACCACTATACAATTTAAGGTGATGTTTCAGGCATCTTACCAATATCCATCAACAGACCATGCTGCTGACAAACTCCTTTTGCTAATGTTCCCAGAAAGGTATGCACTTCAGGTTTTTGGGAGCATCAGCAAGAGGAGTCTGTCAGCAGCATGGTCTGATAATGGGTATTGATAAGATGCCTGGAACATCACTTTAAGCTGTATAGTGGTTTCGGTTAATAAACTATTAGCTTAATAAACTGTTGTTTACTATTAGAAAAGAAAAGAAAGTGTCTAAATTTTTATTGCTTAAAAGTAATCACCTCTGCCCATTCGGTCATGGACCATTCTGATCTACATGGGGATTCCTCACATAGTTTTTCTGCAGTAGGCTTTTCTTCCAGTTTGCAGTCTTCATCCACACTGGCATGCCATTGACCCCGGACTTGTGTTAAACATAAGACTGTACGAACCTTAGTTCCATTACCACATGTAACAGAACACTAAGGAAAAGTAAATGTGAATTAGAAAGATTAATACAGTACATTTAAAACTAACATTCAGTTTGATTCTTACTACAATTCTGAGTGTTGTATTTTTGTTTTCCATTTAAAAAATTTTAATAGTATATTTCAAATCTAAATATGAGCATTAATTGAAAAATGTTAGTTCCAGAAAATCTACATTTCTAATTTATTCAGTTCATCAAAATACAAGTTTAAAGAGAAAAATTCACATTAGTTTTATTGTTATTAAAATATTTATTTCTATAAAACAGATTGCCAATAGAACTGAGAAATTTTATCTTATTTGAAATATATTTTGCAATGGACCCTGCAAATTATGGTGTGATTCAATCTGCACCTATGCATTATTTTTAGAACGGTTGTTTAGGGATGAATTGCTAAAATCATGCATTCTGCTTCATTCCTCTATCTTACAAATGTTGTAACAACTGGCAATACATTTCAAGTACAAATAAGAATTGCTTATACATTATATTTATCATTTCTACATATTTCACTATTTAAATCAGTAATACAATTCTCAAAAGTCGGTACCAATTACTCATACTTCAGTTATAAAAATTTGTTTAATGCTCCTCAGTTGATAAACAAGAAGTACAAATTGATCGAGAAGGAAAGGAATCAAATATGGCACACGGAGTCATGAAGTTTATGCACACCAATTCAGTATTTAATTGTATACGTGAGAAAACATAAAATAAGACCAACAGGAATGTTATGATGACAGTTTTTTTAATAAAATTATTTCCTTTTCTAATATCTATTCAGCATTCAAATTATCTAACAAATACTGTAGTTATAATTAGACAAATAGAAAATCAAAAGGCAATTTTGAATTAACAAGATACAGATCATGCAGAAATGGTTTTCCTGTAAAAAAAAAAAAATTACATAGGAAATGTGATGCCAGGACTAAAAATTACTTTGTAATCAAGTGTGTTTGGTAGAAGTTGGTTCATTTTCATACCCTAAGGATGGCTGTGATCACATATTCTACCTGGGGTAGAATATGTGATCACAACTAAACATATTTGTGTGATTAAATCTGCACACTGCCATAAACAGCTCATTGTTAATTAATCACTGGTATTTTGGCTGCTGTAAAGATAACTGTAATTGTTTTTACAACAGCTGAAATACCAGAGTATGAAAACAATTTGTTTTAATCTTTTTGGCTATGTCAAGAACAATGGTTTACTCCTATCCAATATATTCTTCTCATTCCTGGATGAGTCAAAAAGCCAAATCATCCATGCTGTTGAAATAATCAATCCACAACTGCCCATTAGCCCCTTGCACAAGTTTCATTATTACCTTTAATTTTGTCGGCTATAAATTGTGCCAAAGTGGAAATTTTATTGAGGAATTTTAATAAAGATTAAAATTAAGGAACAGGAAATCAAATTTAAGAAGCAGAAAGGGGGGAAAAAAATGACTCTTCTCCTTTACAATCAAAATGGCAAGGCAGTGGTGTGAACAGTTTTCATGCTGTTATATATGAAGCATGAAGATTCTTTTTTGGACAATGTATACATATGGAGTGTTTAGAAAAGTCCTGATTCCCTGGGCAACTCCATAGCCAGGTGGGCAGGAGCAGCAGTGCGTAGCGCACACTTCTTGATTAGACCGGGGTTCAAGCCCGTGACCACCAAATACGGAGGATGCGGAAAGGTCAGGGAATGACCACCGCATATCTCCGGAGCAATATGACCTTAGTTGCTAATGCTCCTAAAAACCAAATAACAACAACAACCTGATTCCCTGTTCCTAAGTGATAAATATAGACATTTATAAATAGGAATTTATCTATCAGACCATGTGCTTGTTTAGACCATTTTTTTTTTAGGGTACTGTCAACCAAACAATTTATTTCAACATATTATGGTTTGGGGCTCAGGTGGGACTGTTTGGTCAGATGAGATTTCAGAAAGACAGACCTAGTTCATTGTACCATCAGCATGTGGGAATTCCTCAATGAAATGTTCTGATATTATTATTATTATTATTAACCGTATGGTGCAAGGAAGCCTGTGGCTTATGCTGCAACATGTTTCACTAATTTTATCTGCTTCCTTACACTGGCTTCCCCAAAGCCATCATCACATGGCAGTACATTATAGGGCATTAATTAAGCAGAAAGTGACTGGAGGCCTTACCACATAACTGAGGACTAAAGAACCCTGTAAATAAATAATTCTACTACTTTGTTTTGATCACAAAAATCATAAGCACTGTTCTGAAAGTTCAAATTTAATCAGTAGAATGATACATTTATATACTATACCTGTCCCCATGATCCTGTGAACCACTTTCCTCCACATCCCTTACTGGTTGTACAAACTTGCTCTTCTGCAGGTTTCTTAGCTAAATCGCAACTGCCAACAGCTTCTGTTTTTCCTGTACCTAAGAGGCACATCACTTTCCTAGTTCTTTTGCCAGTTCCACAGGTAGTTGAGCACTGTTATGCAAATAGAATTTGATAGATTACAACATATGTTATACTCCAGAGCAATATTACAAATACAGTCAACAGGCCTACAAATTGAAACTTGTGAAGTGGGGTTTCTATTCCGATATGTTAAGTTTGCTAAGTTAATTT
The DNA here is from genome assembly GCF_048544385.1 of Mastigoproctus giganteus. Lineage (NCBI taxonomy): Eukaryota > Metazoa > Arthropoda > Arachnida > Uropygi > Thelyphonidae > Mastigoproctus > Mastigoproctus giganteus. The sequence continues at coordinate 28,070,261 of NC_143579.1, forward strand.
AAAAACTGACATTTTTTTTTTTTTTTATCACGACTTTCCATAAGTTAAAAAAGGAAAACATGTTTTTCCTTATTTTATAAATTCTATTTTATTTACCCAAATAACAATAAGAACAACAATTAAAGTAAGGAAAATGAAAAATTTTAATACAGATTTACCAAGACACCTTCCTTTTCCAAAACCATGAGTAATCTGTCAGCATTTTTTGACTTCCTTATAGTATCATCTTTCCATCTCCTTTATATCTTTGTGTAATTTCTTACTCTTGTTCCACACAGATGGAACCAAGAATTTCTGGAAATAAAATGTGTGTGGATTCCCACATCACCTTTCTACCCCCCCCCCCCAGAAAATCTTGGGAATGCAAGAAATTAACAAGCTTGCCTTACAACTAATTTTGAAATTTACTGATCATATTTTCAATAATATTGTCATTAGCATTAGTAGAGGCATATGATGCAAGCAAGCTTATAAAAAAAAAAAAAAAAAAAAACCTTCCCATTTCACCCATCCATTTACTTCAAAAGTTTGTCCAGTTGCTCCTTAAATTTATTTAAACTATCAACTTCCGCAACAACGGATGGAAGTTTGTTCCTGCAATCAACCACCCACTGGCTAAAGGCAAATTTCTGCACATCTATTCTACAACTGTCTTTCCTCAATTTGAATTTATGCCCCCTCAGGTGTGTAATTAGCATTAGTAGAGGCATATGATGCAAGGAATCAAGCTTATGCAGCATCGGCCAAAAGAAAAAACCCTCCTATTTCACCCCTCCATTCATTCCAAATGCCTGTCCAGCTTAGCCTTAAATAATCTGAGAAAGAGGAAGAATCCCATCAGCATTGCACCTGCTCAATCCATTCAAGGCCTTATACACCTCAATCAGATCACCTCTCAAGTGCCTAGTCTCCAGATGCTCCTTATCCCTGCTAGCAGAACTTAAGCCTTTCTTCATAAGAGCACCCTTTTGTTGCCCTTCTCTGTACTACTCTTTCTAGTGACTACATCCTTCCTAAAATGAGGCTTCCAGACCTGTACGCAGTACTCTATGGTCAGGAAGCCTCATTTTGCCTATAGACCATTGCCTATGGTCTATAGGCAATGGTTGGTCAGGCCACTAAAGTGTGGCCTGACCATTGCGTTATACAAGGGGATAATCACCTCCTTCTCCCTGCTAGCAAAATTCCTGTATATCATTGACAAGACTCCATGATCTACTCTGGCAGCCTGTCTGCCCTGTCCAGAAAACTTCATATCTGACTGCACAATTACCCCCAGGTCTCTCTCTCATTCTCCACTACCCTAAGTGTAACACCACCCAGTTGGTACATTTCTCTGGGGTAAATACATAGAACCTTCAAATATCTACAAAGTAGCCAATTAAGAAGAGGTTTTTGTCTCTTTAAATGAATCAAATGTGTAACTGGAACAGAGCATAAATGTTTTACTTGAAGAACATGCTCTTCTACTGGTGAACAATCGCCACTCACTTTGTTCATATACATGAGGATCCTAATCTTGAAATATTGCTGTAAAAGGGTCAATCTTCCTGAGAAAAGCACGGAATGAACTATTCATGGAGTCTGCACCACAAACATTATATCCTGGAAAGAGTATGTTTTTAGCTTAAGAGTCTTAACCCATAGACTCTTAAGTCTATGGGTTAAGAGTCTAACCCATAGACTTAAGGGTTAGTCTATGGGTTAGACTTAACCCATAGGATTTCTGCAGAAGACAGAAGGTATAGGTGATGCAAATCTCTCACTAAATCATTTAGGTATTGTTCATTGCAACAATGAACTGTTGCAATTCATATACATATTCAAGTTGGGGACAGTCAGTGTCATCATATTTGTTATTTTGAGTTTCCAGTGTCAAAGTTATAGGCAGATCAGCCTTGCACTCTAGATTAGCAAAAGGAAGAGGCATTTTCTTGCCTCTATTTCAAAAATTGCTCAACACAAGTGCAACAAACTTTGTGGAGCCTATGGTTCATTTTTGAACCATATCCTATAATATTCTTATTTTTCCTTTGGTTTTTTTACAACAAAACTATCACAGAATTATACTTTTAGTAATGACCACTCTTATACCACGTAAATATTAAGATAGTTTATTCAGTTAAAACTAAATTCCTATACAATAATGAGGTGACATTTTGGGAACCTTGCTAGTATCCATCATCAGACCATATATTAGCTGTTGTCAGCCCCCTTGCTTGCCGAATGTTGCGATCCCTACTGTGTATACAGAATATAGGAATTTAGTTATTAACTGAATAAAAGTTCGTAACATTCATGTGGTATAAGAGAAATCATTACTAAAAGTATAATTCTATGGGAAAACACTACGTGACATCCTTCCCCGACTGTATGAGCTAAAATGGAAAGTAGTTAAAAATTAAATTGCAGAAAATACATGAGAGAGAGAGAGAGAGAGAGAGAGAGAGAGATGAAAGCTTAGTTTAGTTTATAAATGATATGATGTTTCATAAATTAATGAAAATTAAATTAAAACAAAAGTTAGTACACAGTGCATTACGTTTCAGGCATGTTTGATTTTTTTTTTTCTTAAATTAATTGAATTTTTTTTTTTTTATGTTTCTGTGATTAATAGAAATGAAAAGTAAATATAGTTATTTCCTTATAAATTAATTACTAAGGTTATAACTTTATAGAACACAAACTCTCTAGTTTAATGTTCTCTAAACTTAGCTGTTCAGTTTAATTACAACTGTATAATATTTATTACTCTCCTCCAGTATACTTTTAAAGTCTCTTTTCTCTACATGTGCAATACTCTGCAAAAGTCTTAGGCACCTTCTGAAACTTGAAAGATATGACATATGAGAAATGTTAGGTCATTAAAAATGATAATTCTGTTTGTTTATGTTTAAATTAACATAAAATAATAGGTGAATAAGCACAGTATCTTGAGAAAGCATTAAAAGTTGCCCAATAGAAATTCTGGCAACAAAATGTGCAAGTAGGTGTTGCCTCTCTAGTTATCGAATACTGAAGAAAAGTGATCTGATAGTCTATTATTGCTAAAATAATGAAAACAGTTGATAGTCTATTATAGGTAAAATATTGAAAACAGTTGATAATCAATATAATTCATGCTGTAAAATATAATAATGTGTGCATTTCCTTTTTTGACAGGAATATCTAAAAACACTAAAAAGAACTTCATACAAAAAAAATCACAAGTCATGTGTCAGTTACTTTGCACCAGCAAGGAAATTCTCAGAATGAAATTTCCTTTCAAACAGGAGTTTCTAGATGTGCCATACAACATATTTTGAAGAAATACAAAGAAGGTGGCAAGGTGGAAGATAAAATTCAGAGTGAGAGACCAGAAAAAACTGGCCAGAAGTGATGAACGGTATCTTAGGATAACATCTCTTAGAGATAGAAGAAAGTCAAGTACACTTCTTGCTGCAGAACTTGCTCAAGCTTCGCACCCAAGTACACCCATCTACAGAAATGGCCTTAATGGTAGAGTTGCAGAGCAGAAACCACTCTTATGGAAAGGAAATAAGACTAAAAGGTTTAAATATGCACAACAGTAAAAGGCTTGGGGAATCGAACAATGGAAAAAAGTCTTATAGAGTAACAAGTTGAAATTTGCGATTTTTGGAACAAAACAAAGGCAGTATATTAGAAGAAGAAAAGGAGAACAATTGCAAGAGAGCAATGCCTACTACCAACAGTAAAATATGATGGTGGATCTGTCCTAGTTTAGGGCTGCATCTCTGCAAGTGGAGTTGGTGATTTGTTTAGAATCCATGGTACAATGACTGCAGAAAAATATAGCAGGGATAAGGAGGTGATTATTCCCTTGTATAAGGCAATGGTCAGGCCACACCTAGAGTACTGTATACAGATCTGGAGGCCTCATTTCAAGAAGGATGTAGATGCTGGAACGAGTACAGAGAAGGGCAACAAGATTGGTGAATGGAACAAAGGGGTGCTCTTACGAAGAAAGGCTTAAGTTTTGCAAATTACAGTGTCTGGAGACTAGGCACCAGCGAGGTGATCTGATAGAGGTGTATAAAGCCTTGAATGGTTTGAGCATGCTCAATGCTGATGAGATTCTTCCTCTTGCTCAGAATAATCACCTGAGAGGGCATAAATTCAAATTGAGGAAAGACAGATGTAGGATAGACGTGAGGAAATTTGCAAGCGGGTGGTTGGTTGGTGGAACAGACTTCCATCCCTTGTCGTGGAGGTTGATAGCCTGAATAAGTTTAAGGCTCAGCTGGACAGGTATTTCGAACGAACAGAGGGGTGAAGTGGAAGTGGTTATTTTTTATTTATTTATTATTATTTTTTTTGGCTGATGCTGCATAAGCTTGCTTTCTTGCATCAAATGCCTCTACTAATGCTAATGCTAAAATACAAATAAATATTGATTCACCATGCTGTGCCTTCTGGCATGAGGATAATTGGTCTAAACTTCATCTTTCAGCATGACAATGAACCTAAGCACACTGCTAACACAGTAAAATCTTACTTAATGAGAAAACAGGATCAAAATGATCTGCAGCTAATGGAGTGGCCACCTCAAAGCCCAGATTTGAATATCATAGAGCCTATTTGGGATTACCTCGACAGAAAGAAGATGGAACGGCAGCCAAAATCAGCAGATGAACTGTGGAATGTTCTGCTTGATGCATGTAACAATATTTCACATGAATATTTACAAAAACTTCAAAACAGTATCCCTAACAGAATATCAGTGGTTTTGCAAGCAAAAAGGTGGACATACGAAATATTAAAGATAGCGTTCATATTTGTTTTGTTGTAACTTAACTTTGATCCACAATAAATGTTTTGTTTATTTCAGCCGATTTTATTGCTTTAATACTACACAATTCTTTTCCCACAGAGGATTTCGATGCCTGCCTAAGACTTTTGCACAGTACTGTGTATATATATGTATCCCTTCATAAGTGACACCATGCTCACGAGTCTTAGATAACAATACATGCAAAGTGTGCATGGACTGTCTAAAACTAAGCACATTTACTCTATGTTCTTTTTTACCATACAATTTGTATAGAAGAAAGAAATATTAACTGCTGAGTTTCTATTGATCTGATTTTAATGAAATTTGGAATGGCTCAACAAATATAAAACTTCATAAAAATCCGTCCAATGAGAGTCCATCTACTACATGCAGACAGAGGGTAAAGTAAGAATTATAAAATATGACGAGTATTCGAATTTTGAATATATAAAAAGTGCAGCAGTTTAGGGAAGCTCTGCAGTTTGAGAAATACCAACCTATTCCTTTATGAAATAGTACCTTTGCAATGATGCTGGTACTGGAAACAATTAATTAATTCCACCATTCTTCTCCTAGAAGAGGTTTGTGGGTAAAGTATACATTTTTTTTGCCACATTTAATTTATCTCACCAAAAGTAAGATAAAATGATTTCATTTGAAGATACTTTTTGAAAAATCAACAGTACAAGAATTGTATTGTTGCACATTGAATTTCTTTTATTGTGGCGTTTTTATATGCCAAAGTTATATGTTCTCATTTCCAAGCTGCTTTCAGAGGTATCAGATGTATGATGAAACTTGGATGCAGATAAGATAAAACACAAGGAAGCCAGAGAAATATTTCAGTGTCACAATAAAGTTTTATTTCAGCATTCAACTTTTAACACTTAGTTTTTATTGTTAGCATTTTTTTTTGTCTGTAAAATTTTTATTCTACTGCAGTCTCACTATAAATCTATCTGTTAAAATGATTTCAGAGTAATTACTATTTAGATAATTAAATAAATGTAAATAAAACTATGATTTATATGAATATACTAGAATCAATATCCATGAATATAACAGTAAACCAAAATTTAGTTTTATAAAAATAATATAGCATACATACAGAGTCATCCCAATTGGAGAAGAACCACATGTTAACACATGGGCCCATGTCACACATGTCTTCTGTTCGTGGTTTAGCCTCTAAACATTCAGTTTCAGGAACAGCATTGCCATTGTCAGCCATGCAGCGAATAGAACGTTTTCGTACTCCTTTTCCACACTCTGCTGAACACTATAAGTAGCAGAAAAACAAATTATGAAAAACAGTTCAAATATTTTTTAATACAAAAACTGATACATTTAAAAAATTAAAAGAAATTGTAGAAAATATATATACAATGCTAAAAAAAGAAGATTTTTTTTGGGGGGGGGGAGAACTTTATAAATGAAGTATAATGTGGATGAAATTTATTTATGCAAAACAGCAAATAAAAATACAATATACACAAGTGTGCCAATTAAATAACGAGACTGATGCTACTACAAAAAAAAGAATAACACTAATGGCAAAGTAAGTTATATATTTTGGAAGTAATCACCTCCAATGTGTACACAGTGTTTACATCTTTTATACAAGTTTTGAAAACACTTCTGGAACTCCTCTTCTGGTACCGCTTTCAGCTGGTCGGTCACTGCAGCCTGAATGTCTTCTATTATCCTGTATTGCATTCCTTTCATGGCTGTTTTCATTTTTGGAGAACAAAAAGTAGTCTGCTGGAGCCAAATCCAAAGAATATGGGGGGAGGGGTTTCAATAACTGGAATCGATTTTTTTGCCAAAAATTGCTTGATGTTGATGGCAGAATGTGCGGATGAATTGTCATGCAACGACAACCAATTTTTGTAGTTGAACATTTCGCATCTCACCCGATGAATTCTATCCTACAACCTCTTCAACACCTCCTCAGAATTTTTTTCATGACTGTTATCCCTCGAGGCACACAAATTCTCAATGGATAATGCCTTTGATATCAAAGAAGGCAATCAACATGGTTTTCACTCACGATTTTTCTAACTGCCCTTTTTTCTGATGGGGAGAGGATGGCGAATGGTATTCTGAACTCTGACGTTTTGTCTTGGGATCATATTGAAATACCTAACTCTCATCACCAGTAACGATTCTATTCAAAAATGTTGGGTCATTGTCAACACATGCCATCAAATCGATGCAACACTCAATTCTCATTGCTCAAAACTCAACGAATGTGGTACAAAACAGGAACAAATTTTTCTCTTACCCAGATCTTCTTTTAGAATTTCTCATACAGATTCCTTATTGCTACCAATCATCTCAGCAAGCAACCGTTATCTCTCTTCAGCCACAATTTTTCTAACCTTTGTGACAATCTCCAGTGTTCAAACAGAGATCGAAGGGCCAGGTCAGGGATCATCCTCTAACAACTCACATCCTTTACGAAAACGAGAAACCCATTCAAACACTCTTTGTCGAGACAAATATTCATCAGCATAAACGTTTTAAAGATAGTGAAATCAATTTGTTAAATGATGAAAGTGAACATTCAAACTGGGACACAAACTCAAGCTTATACAGACATAATAATAAAGTCCATATGAACTGGTGCAGCACTGTGACAAAAGTAGTCAGTGTGAAAAAAAAAAAACCCAAAACAATCTAAAAAAAAATTAAAAAATTTAGCATATAAAACCAATAAAAATTTAAATCTTATTAGTAATAGATACAATATGTATGTAATATTAATACTGCTTATTTGATATGAATATAAAAACTTAAAATTATTTTTTCTGTATATGTTTGGTGTATCTTTCACTGACATTTTATTTACAACTGTTATAGCACCATAATATTTTTTACAGCCTCTCAAAAACATATTGAGACATACAAAAGGATCAAAACCATAGTGTGCATGTCACTAATCTGGGTAGCCAACAAGATCAAAATTCATTCTTTTCGTACTCTTACTTATAAATTATTACCATGAAATTTTTAATATAATATTTGTATTTGTTCATACGTGGCATGAAATAATGAGAATTATTTCATGCAAATTACATAAATGAGAACATTTATGTAATTTGCTCTCGAAAAAATTGTGTTAGCTAAAGACAACAATGATGTATTTAATGCTTTACAAATTTGCCACACTGATCAATATTAAGAATGTTACTGGATCCTGAAGGATCCAAAGAAGTTATGGGAAATTGCTAAGGAAAATTAGTTCTGCAGACTTGCCCTTATCATCATGTCACATTTTATACAAAACATTTACTTTAATATTTTCATTGTTTTCCATAACGTTTGCAGTACAGAAAGAATATTGTATACTTAGAATTTAAAAGAAAATTATTTTAAATTCACATTTTTTTAATAGTGAAGGAATCTTAATATCATCACTCAATTCACAAATATATAATAAACATAATATTTTGTTCTTTTATTAACATAATTTTCTTATCATTAAATAATTATCAATATTACAATATCAGTGGTCAATTCAAGTTAAAAGATGTATATAGGCACCTTTCCCCAATCTCCAACTTTCCAATGAGTACAAGGTTTTTGATAACAAGGTCGAGAAGTGGGAGGCCGCTCTTGTCCTGAACACGTAGTTTCTGCTAAACTCATTTGAAGAGTAGTAGACAGCTGCTGTGAACAGAGAACTTTTCGCACCTGTATGCCTTCTCCACAAGTGGTGCTACATGGACCCCATTCTTCTGCTGTCCATCTAAAGCAAGTAAGAGAAATTAAGCTACTTGAAATTTACAGAACAAAGATAAGACATAACTCAACATTTAATTAACAAACTAAAACCTTTTTTCTCTGAAAAATCTCAGTTGTTGTGAGTTACAAAAAAGGAAGTCATAATGTTAAATCTATTGCCAAGTCTTAATAGTGAACTAATTCCTTTTGGTATTACTATTTTCAACGACTTGGCCATCAGATTCATGAAATGAATGATATTTAAGTAAAAAACAGTAATGTTGTGGAGGATGGAGAGCGAACTTCATATGTAATCAAAACACCAGTAATCTCAAACCATATAAGAATGGCTAACATTTCTGCTATTAATAATTTAGTAAAATTTTCTTGAGAATCCATTATACTAGTGTTTGAGAACCCAAAATCTAATGGTGTGCAAACTCTGATATAGCTGGATGGCTTGAACAGATAGAGTTTGTAATACTTCAATCTCTATTCTAGCCTATTTACACATTAACTAGAGTATAAATAGACTTTGCAACAATTCCATATTCTCTATTGAGTTCTATATTTTGTGTGTGTGTGTGTGTGTGTGTGTGTGTGTGTGTGTGTGTGTGTGTGTGTGTGTGTGTGTGTGTGTGTGTGTGTGTGTGTAGTTATTATTATTATTATTAATAGCCATATGGTACAAGGAAGCCTGAGGCTTGTGCTGCACCAGCCAAAAAAAAAAAAAATTCCCGAGTTACCCTGAGAGAGAAAGAGAGAGAAGTAGAAAGGAATCACCAAGGAGAAGAATGGTGATATCCAGCTCAGGACCCTGGGTTTACCAAGCCCATACTCACCAGATGTGAGCCCCCAGAGCTTTTAAGGTTCAACTAGATCAGGGGTGGCAAATCTATGGCATGCATATAAATTTTTTGAGCATGTGGAATTCAGAGCATCCCAAAAAAATTTCAAACTTTGAAACAACATCACTCCAGGAATCCACCTTGAGTCATGACCTGCATACACCCATTCTTTCTGCCAGGCATTTAGTGACATCACACCATTCAGTAAAATAGCTGTATTCATGCAGTGAATTGTTTGAAGTTGGAGTGGTGAGACATACTGACAAAATTGTGTCTTGAATATCGCCTTCTGAGGGGCAACCAAAGGTAGTTTTTTAAAAGATTTAGCCAATTTTGGCACACATCTTTAAAAAGATTCGCCACCCCTGAACTAGATGCATGTTAAACAAAAACCAAAATATCACATAAATTATATCTGTTCAAACCATCCAGCTGCATCCGAAGTAGCACACCACACTATCATATTAGGCCTCAATTTTGGGTTTTCAAACATTAGTATAATGGATTCTCAAGAAAATTTTATTAGACTGTTAACAGCAGAAACATTACAAATACAAGTGATGAAGTATTCATATTCAAATTGCTGGTGTTTTTAATGGATGCATGAAATTCCCTAGCTGTCTCCTATACAGTGAACTGTTTGTTGCTTTAAATATCAGACAAATCATGTAGCACCTTGATTTGTCAAAATCAAAGTAAGCTTTTTACAACATTGTACTTAATATATTAAATTGTGCTGTACTGGGCTTTTAGCTGTCCTATGATCTGTAAAAAATTTATATACAGTGAAAGCCTTTGTAATGAGCTGAAAAAAAATCAGAAAATATATTTATTATAATGGGTTCTCATTAAATCTAAAGAAAAAAGGAAATTGAAAAACATCCGTTGAATGCTCACTTCTAATAATCTTCCATTATAATAATAATCTTTACTGAAATCACCCATTGAAATAATGAAATAGAGCTAATGTAGTACGTTGCATATAAATATCAACCATGCAAGTCCACACCTTTCCATTTCTTTTCTGTCTTGATAAGTTTCATCTTAACATATATGAGTACCTTGCAAATTTTCCCCATGTCAACTAACTTTCATAGAATTTTATCATAGAATTTTATCAAATATTATACTTTTCCAAGTGAACAGTTCCTTTTGCAAGAAATCCGTTCACAATTACAACTAACATGAAAAAAAAATTTTCATGTTAGTTGTAATTAACAAAATTAAGTTTTATTGATTTCTTTTCCACACTTCACACATCTGCTCCAATCATCAACTCTGAAGAAAAGAAGCAATAGCACATGCCTGGTGACATCAACAACAGTGAAAATTAAATAGGAGATGCATATTGGCAAAAACGTATGACAAAAATGACATTATAGTGAAAAGTTTCATATTCACATAAGTTTTACTCATAACAATAAAAAAAGGTAAAGTGCAGCCATTATCAACCCACTGCAGGATGGAAGGCTCCTCAACAATTCATGCTGAGGGAAATGGACCATAATCTGCCACGCTGGTCCAGTGCGGGTTGGCAGATCGACCATATTCAGCAGTCAGGGGCTTGAACCCCGGTCTACTCAAAGAGCGTGTGCTACTGCACTCCCGCTCCTGACCACTCGGCTACAGAATAGGGATTCCCTATATTTAACATTAAATTGGGAGGACATTTATGATTTATTATTAAATTAAAGCTACATCAGTAATACCCATTTTAACAGGCCTCTTATTATAGGCTGTACTTAACAACAGACAAAACACTATATATAAAACAATTTCTATACTATGTCTTACCTTGCAGGACATGGCTGAGTATTGCAACGGACTACTTGAATTTCAGGTTTCTTGCTAGCTTCACATCGATGATCTGGAACTGCCGACATGGTTCCTTGTTTCACACACATTACCACAGTCCTTTGTGTACCTAGGAATTTGAAACAGATATGTGAAATTATCATGTGTTTTCTATTTAACAAAACTCTTTTTAAAAAAATTATATTTGGCTGAGGTTTGTTTAAAACATGAATAGTTTGCGATATATTTTTCATGTTTATTTTAGTATTTCGAAGGATTCAGGTAAACATGATTGAAAGTCTTCACTGTAATAATTAAATCTGAAAAGTAAATTAATAGCAAAATAAGATTGTTACCAAATAAACTACTGAATCAACTTGCCAAAAGAAGTATAGTCATAACGGATTCTATAAAGTAAGCCACAACTGCTTGAAATCCATCCTTGCTTTACCCAAAAGTGAATAACAACACTTACTAATAGAAATAAAAACAAAAAAAAGAGAGAAAGTTTTGAGAAATCAGAGTAACAACTGATTGATCACATGATGTCTGCTACTGTGAAAGTTCAAAGTGAGTTCCCTCTTGCTTGTTTATTTGGTTTCACTTTTATTTTAAGATAAAAGTGAAAAAAAAGTCTCCAGTGACTCACTTCCCATTGTTTGTTTAATAAATTTAAATTAAGAGCATTATCATATTTAGATATGGCAGAGGCAGAGAGTTTAGCAAGCCCCCCCCTTTTCACTTCTATGCATCACCTAGCCATTCTAATAAATAAATAAAAAAATTAAGTTTAATTTGCCTCTTCCTTAAGTAACTCTTATTTTTGGATTATGTTAACTGTACAACTCCATGTGGTGTATGTCAAAATTTAATTTGCATTGTACCTCTGCTTTCATAAATTCTCCTTACAGACAATTTTGTTCTTATGTCAAGACATTATCCATTACAGAAAATAGCGTGAAGCACTAATCACATGGGCAGACACGACATGACATATTGAATTACTTAAAATAAATTAGGAAGTTGAGTCATTTCATATTTCTCTGGCTTGATATATATATATATATATATATATATATATTAAAAAAAAAAGATTTTTTTTAGGATGCAAATTCAAAATACAAGACGTTAGTGTATCTAATCTAGCTTAAAAAAATCTCTTTAGCAAAGCTGAAGCCTTGAAAATGACAGATTATTTTTCCATAATTTAACTATTTTTAGAATTCAACTGGTCTTTAAATTTTCTGCAGACATTAATCTCTTCTTAATTGAAATGAAGGACACCTTGCTGAACTAAATCAACAAACTCAAAATTCTTTCATGTATTTTTTTTTTTTTTTTTTTTAACACAGGAAGAAAATCACTTGTAAATTATAATGCTATGTTTATCTGACTTCTAAAGAGCTTCAATTGTAACTGCTATAGTTATTTAATTGTCTATAGCAGTGATTTCCAGCTTGTGGCTCTCAGATGCTATGTGAGATTCTGTCTTGCATCTCTCAATTTTTTTTTTTAATAATGAGCTACTAGTGACTTATGACTATGGTATTTCTAGTAATCATCAAATACAATCTAGAACTACCGAATGTTGACAGATCCAAGTTCAAGATATATCAACAATAAGCAGAAAAAATAAAATGAAATTGTGTACTGTTGTTTATCTGAAAAACGAGATTGCTTTAACATTTGTACTTAAATTAACAATGAATTAAAATCTTTTAAAATTTATCAATATCTTTTTCAAAAGCCTGGACATTTCAATTATTGCTTTTTTTTTTGCAGTATCAATTAAATATAGCAAATTTTTGGTTTTTGTTTTCTACTCAAACTTTGTTTATATTTGAATAATAATAACAATAATAAATTAAATATAAACATTTAGTTTACTGAACTGAACTTATAATCACTGAACTTAATATTCTGCCAGGGAAGCTGTATATTAGATTGCAATAAATATTTAAAATGTAAACAGTCTGTTTCTCAGTCTAGCATTCCTGCATAATTCATTTTCTTATTTCTTTACATAAATCATTCTTACCAGTAAGAACTCGATCATCACAATCAATAGCTTAATCCTATACATCTATCTACTGCTTCTACAACAATAAAGCAGCCAACTTGCAAAGCATGTATGCATGTATGCAGTCCCCCTTTATGATCAAAATAATGCAGATTTTCTTACTGTTACATGACAATTAAAGCTTAGTAATTTTCTAAATACTGCTTTAGAAAATCCTGGGATTGTCACAGTGTATGAAGTTACAGTCCTGATTCAATTATATAATTTTTAAATTTTATTTAGAGAGAGAGCAAGTAAGAAAATAAAAAATGGCCATGTACAAAAATATGATATAATCCACACTGTGGGCCCACATGCCAGAAAAGGTTAAGAAACACAGAATAGCTTTCCATTTCCATAATGCACTACAGTCTGTGGTCATGAAAGGACTGATATCAGACATATCTATGCCAGAGTTCTGAAGGGCATGCTGGCCAGTTTCTTTTTAATAAAAAATTAATATTTCTTCTACATTAACACAAGTATCAAATTGCCAAAGGCAGCCTTATTAGGCTGTTTACACTTGGGGGAGGAAGGCATGATGATTCTGAACAGCTTGAAAATTGCTTATCCTAAATCAAAGGTTGGCAACCTATGTTCCACAGGATGACACATTACCTGTAATTAGTGGCTGTTGACCCACTAATTACAAGTCAAATAAATTTAACTTCAAATAAAATTTGAAAAACATTAATAATTATTATTATTAAGTTGTAAAAAGTAGTAGGAAAAGCAGCAGTAAAAAAGTAGTGAAAAATAGTAGTATAACAGAGACTATTTGTAAAGCGTCCACAATGAATTTCATATAATGTCACGTAAAAATTGTTTTATCTAACTTCATTCTAAAAGCATCTAAAAATGAATCTATCAACTTAGAGAGAGAGCTTGATGTTAATGTTTACAAAGATAAGTAAATTTAATTGTAGCCCAAGTATGCGTAAGCCTCGAACTATGCAAACGTACAAAACCAGACGACTCACAGAGTTGGAATCAGAATCTTAAAATTTAGAATTAAAATTTTAAAGTGATCATTGTAACATATATACTACACTGTACTGCACTGAAATTAGAAAGAATATTTGTAAGGAACAAAAAGTATGCAAGGTTTATTGAAGTTTATTGAAGTGATCATTGTAACATATATACTACACTGTACTGCACTGAAATTAGAAAGAATATTTGTAAGGAACAAAAAGTATGCAAGGTTTATTGAAGTATTTATTCTCACAGTTAGCACTTTAAAATTGTGTGAAATTTTAATTAATAAAATACCAAAAAACAATGAATTCATCTGCCAGAAACCTCATCTCATCTCATCTCATCTCATTAGGAATCAGAATGTCTTGATCAACAGAAGTCCCAAAGGATGGAGGGTATTTCAATACCCTCCCCAAGATCTGGGTGAATAGCTATGGTGAGTTTAGGAAATACTGAAATGCTGTGTCCTTTTGGTTTTTCCATTCACCAAGGCCCTTGTGGTTTGTTCTTGCTGAGATGAGACCTTGATGGATGAATTATTTACAAGGTTTCTATTTATTTATTTATTGGCATCTTATTTTTCAAAATTTCACACAATATAAAAGTTCTGACTGCTACAGGACATAATATTGCTATATGCCCTTTGGAATGCTCTCCCAGTTTGTGAAGCATTTCAAATTTTTGTCCATTCATCAAAAGTGCAAAAGGGCTATGTGCAAGTATAGTCAAGACAGAAACTTTTATGGAGTTTGCTTGATATTGTGGTCGAGTTAGTCTGTCTTGCACAAAGATTGCATGATTTTATCTCCCAGAAATCCTGATTTTTAAAAACAAGAAAATTGCCTAAAATTCTTCAGAAAGCCTTGCACATTTTCATATATTTAATTTTTTTATTTTTTTTATTTCTAGAAACCACATTACTCCTCTGTACTGCTGTTCTGAGGTAAAGTCCAACTTTGAATGAAATACATAAAATAAAGAAAAAGAAAAGGTCACTAACCATCGTTGTAGATGACTTAAAAGTACATTTTATAATGAAATCCATATCTTGGAGACTTCACATTTCTTCCACCTCTCAAACTATGTGCATGGGGTTGAGATTGACAACAGCATAAATATTTTTATGACATTTCATTGCTACCTTTCCAAATCAGATGAGCATGAGAATTATGGAATATTAATTCCATAATTAATATTCCATAATTCTGTGGAATATTTATGTGGAATAAGTCGGTGGGTCAAATTTTAAGTAAATTAAAATTTTACCCACCTATAGATGAATATATATTGATTAAATAAACTAATTACTATTAGTTTAATAGTAATTAGTTTATTTAATTAACAGAAAATTAAGAGCAGCTGTACAAAATTTCAAAACTTTTATATATTCCAATTTTATACCCCCCCCTCCCCCACTAGAGGGCAGAGAAATCTTCACTGTATTGTTTTTGTAAGTTTTGCATCTATAAATTTTGAAATATACTTGCAAATAATAAATACAAAACCAAATGGTTTATTTTTCTTATTCTAAAAATAATTTAAATATATTAAAAATTCAATTTTAACTGTTGAAATAAAATAAGCATGCCACGATTTGTTGAAAAGAAAATGAAACAAGTTAAAATTCCTCAGAAATTTTTTTTGAAAGAAAAAATTCATTAAAAATATTGGAATTTAAGATGCTTAAGGCATGTCCAACATTTAAATTAATTATGGGACCTACCTCCTCCACAGCTGTGGCTGCATTCTGTCATACCAGATACCCTCCACTGATATAAGCCTTTTGCCACATCTCGATTGCGATAAACTCCACTCACTGCATTCATATCACTTACAGGCCATGCACTATGTGCTAAATTCTCTGCACCTTGGTAACCAAATTGTGGTTGCCCATGAACCACTGCAGGATCGGAAATGGCAAGATTGGTGTCCAAAGTATTACCAGGATAGCGATGCCGTAGTTTGGGCTTTGGATGGTCTTCAATGGAATTATAGTGAAAGTGCTTCCCTCTTTCCACTGCAGGGGTTACCCTCATAATATCTCTAACCATTGTGTTGCCTGTAACCAAGTCACTGCGACGTGAATATTCATCAGCCCTGGATAATGATGGGGAAGGACTATCTTTCAGAGGAAGGGTATATTCATACTTGATTCCAGGATTGGGTTGCTGATAAATTACCTATAACAAACAAAATCAGTACAGATTGATTTATAAATTATAGGGTAGTTATTTAAGGTGCTAACTGTTAAAGCTGAAGTCGACATGCTAAATAGAGGATGATTCAGCATTGCAAGTCAAGTAAAACTGGATTTTTGAAAAACAAAAAGAATTGAAAATGTTCTTAAGAACATTTAATTCTTTTTGAAAATAGGCTTTGGACGGAATTTAAGACTTTTAAATGGCTTAGTTTTTAAAGAAAAATAGTGGTAAATTTCACAATATCACTTCAAATACCAGAGAAATGGATGCATGATATGATCAGATTGGAATACAGTAACATACACAGAACGAGCTATGAATTCAGAAAATAATTTATTAAAAAAAACAAATGCCTGTTGATTTAAAGGTACTGCTTGAAATTCTTGTTATTTCCTGCTTCCAACCATGTTCTTACATCATTCAAATTAATATCCTTTTTTGCCACTATTGTGCAATGCATTTTGACTCTTCAACTTTGATCCCATTGTATTCAACATGAACATCGTCATAATTTTTAATAGCTTTTTTCATGTGCTTATGTTACTTCAGCTTGCAGTCCAGTTGTCAGCGGCATATTTTATGTTATAATTTTTAATACTTGCTGTGGAATTTCTCTCTTACTAGAATCATATATTAAAAAAAAAAAAAAAAAGAAAAACCACACACACAATTTCTTTATCCGTAGATTGTATGAAGGCATGGTACCAGACAGTAAGAAAAGGTACTGGATGCTTCCATTGCCACTTGACAAAATTTCTCTAGAATATGCAGGGACATTCATCTAACAATAAAAATATCTTAATGTTTTTATTGCACTTAATTTTAACTTTTGGGTGCTTTTACTTCTTTTAACAAATAATTGTGAAGTTATTCTGAAAAAAATTAAATTGTATTATTACATTTGTGTTCAGGGCCTATCTTATGTCCAGGCAAACTCAGCATGTGCCTGGGGTTCATAAATGGCAATGGACACAAAAAAAAATTAATGATATCCAGTAGCATAATGATGAGCATGAGCACTCGTGTTCGTTAAAAAATTTGGAAATAAAATATACTTCCAAATTGCAATGTTGTAGCTGCTGGACAAAAGGCATGTTCAGATTTGCATATATTTTATTAGAAATATATGCAGATTTACATTTTTATATTGACTATAATCCTAATTTTGGATTATAGTGTTAATTTTTTTTATCATTTTTTTTTAATTATAGGGTGTAGGGACCCTCAGAAAATATTTTTCCTAGGGCCCAAACACTCTAAATATAGCCCTGTTTGTGTTTAGGAAAAATGTACATTTAGGCAGTCCAACTTAGTGATGTTTTATTGCACGCATGTAGAAAAAAATGTAATTAAAAGTAGAGTGAAAACATTTTAGAACCTCTGAATACGGGTTATAAAACTTTTTTAGCCACTAAAAGATACAGTAAATATGTGTTAATAATATTAAAATAATAACATTAAATATAAAAACATTTAACTAATTATCAGCATAATTGAATGTTTATTAATCAAGAGATTTTAATAATCAAAATTGAACAATTAATAGTTACTAATTAGTAATTAAGTACTAATCATTCGAATGATTAATAATTACTAACTACTAATCATTTGAATGATATAATCAAATGAAATGATCAAATAATATAATTTAATATCATTTCAATGATTTTTCATAATGGAAATAATCAAACGATTTGATACAATTGGAATAACTGATTATGACCTCTCAATTAATTATAACAGTGCACAAGCTCATATTCACATAACTTATTTTGTCTATAGAAATGTATTTTTTCTAACTGATTTGTGCACGCTGTGCAAGCTGAAAAACCCAAAATAACTCATGGGCTAATTAAGCCTTACTCCCTCTACCTGGGATCAACTAACTCTAGCCTCAATCAAATATAATCTTTCCTTTGGTCATCAATGGCAAACTCAGACCTCTCCAAATGAGTGGCAAATGGGGATGTACAGGATATACATAGTCAATAATTGATTTAGACATGCAAGCTTACTCAGTGAAGGTTGAGAAAGGCAGACATGTGTAACTCTTCATCACTTAAGCATATTAGTCTCTTGAGGTCACCAAGTTTTTGACAAAACATGGCAACTGCATTCTTTGACAATAATCAATTATTAGCTCTAGTTTCTACTAATTACTTCTTGTCCCTCAGAATGAAACAACTCCTGAAGAGACATGAGTTCAAGTCTACAGAAAGTGGAACATGCTAAGATGGATGCAAAGAAAGGCCTGTAAGACTGCTTCCATAATGTTAATTCTAGTGATATAAATGCATAGTAGTAGAAATGACATTTCATTTATGCCTATCATGTGCATTTCTATGATATTTAATATCATATATATTATTCTATGGCATAGTTGCAACAGAGCCCTAGACATGGGGAGAAAAGTTAAGTAAATTATATGGCATCAATGCCAAAGCCCATGATGATGATATGCCACTGCAAGACAGAATGAACTTTTTCATCCTACCACATTTCAAAATCCTAATAATAGACATACCAATCGGTGCTGGGTCAAGATTTTGAAATACTTAAATGCAAACAAAAAATTGGTACCCTCCATTCCCAACTATACATAAAAGGGTCCTGTTATACTGTATCAATTTTGCTACTCTTGAGAGCTAGCACTCAGGTGACATCACTTCTGAGTTTCCATGTTAAAACAGCCTTGACATAAACAGAATAGGTATTCTGTAGATTTACATAATAAGTAATACTATTTCAAAATCAACACTTTGTGTCCTCTGAATTAAACTCATTTTTACTAGACATTATTTATTTATTTTTTATTTTTATGATTAAGACATTGTCATTATAACATTGTAAACTTCTTGATGATATTTCATTTAGTTTTTTCATAAAAAATAAAATCCTTTATTAAAAAGTTCATGAAAGCAAAAAAGAATTGATTTGTGAAAGTAGTGGAGAATGCTAATTTGCACTTTTGATCAATGTACAAAAATATGAGGTGGGGGGGTAAAGTTTTTAGCCCAATATAGATCGCAAAGGTTTTCATGAAAGGCAATATCGCCAATCTGCGCTGTGATATCTCTTCTTATGCATTTGCAGAAAATTTAGGTTTCTAACTATATTCTTCTCCTTTAGAGGGCTTTGAAGTGTGGAAGGTGAATGGAGATGGAGACTGTTGAGAGAATCAAACACCATGCACTCACTGAGTACCTTAATTTAAATTAATTTAAAGAGGAATGTCAGTGAAAGAAATTCATGAAGACATGTAGCAAACATTAGGGTGAATCTTGTCCTTCATATGCGGTCAAAAAACTTGGTTGCAGAATTTAAGCTGGGCAAGAATGGTGAAGATGCACCCTGCTGTGGGAAGCCTGTTACTGTGCTGACACCTGCAAATGTAGATGCCATTCATGACCTGATCATGCAAGACTACAGAATACCATTGAAGCATACTGAGACAACATTCAATATCTCCCATAAGCAAGCTCACGATATTGTGGTGAATATTTTAGAAATGAGGAAAGTTCTTTGAGGTGAGTCCCTAAAGCAGTGAATGCAGATCAAAAGCGGGAAAGAGTGAGGTGTTGTCATGAAAGATTGTGCAACATTTTGAAGATAATGAAGCTCATTTTTGGGGGTGGTATGTCACTATGGACAAAACATGAGTGTACTATTTCCACCCAGAAACAAAAGAACATTGGAAACATTCCTCTTTTCCCTCCTCCTCCTAAAAAGTTTCGAGTGCAGTAGTCGGCTAGAAAAGTCATGGCATCCATCATCTGGGATGCAAAAGGAGTGATCGCAGTTGATTTCCTGGGACGAGATCTACTATCAATGACAAGTATTGTATTGTAACCTATCGAGAAATTTCCGCAAGGAATTGAAGTGCAAGATGAGCGAGGAATTGGCCAATCTTGCATCAAGGCAATGAACCGGCTCACTCAGCATTTGTGATTCATGCAACACTGCGTGACTGTGGGTTCAAGCTATTACAGCATTCACCCTACCCATTGGATTTGGCTCTATCAGACTATTTCTATTTCCAAATCTCAAAAAAGGACTTGAAAGAGCAGAAATTTGACAGTGACAATGCTGTGATGGATGCAGTCAACTTATTTGAATCAAAATCTGAATTTTGTTTGAACGAGTTAAGAAAGCTAGTGGATCGCCAGAAAGGGTGTTGAATTAAGGGCGGGGGAAGGCTATATTGAAAAATAAAAGGGCTTTCACAACTTTTCAGCATTCCTTCATGGGAGGCTATGAACTTTTCAACCTTCCCTAGTATCTTTTACAAATTCTAATAATACTTACCAGTAAATCCACACCTTGATGAATAGGTCCTTTGGAAGTGATACATTCTCCGACGTCACTGTTTGTGTCGTGGCGTTTATAAGAAAATGTAGCACCAGCTGCATCGTAGTCCCCCGACCAATTGATAGCCCAGTTTCCATTTATTACGTATTTTCCATCATCAGTACGTAGGGCTGAAATAAAGAAATATTTACTGCAGAAATCTTTGCCAGTAACGAGAGTCCTTGTTATTAACATTAAGAACTAACACAAAAAAAAAAAACACTAGGATTGACAAGCAGTATAATTACAGGAAATTAATCCCACTGCAAAAATAAATCACTGGTTTATTTCTTGCTAGGAAACGGGGATAAAATGCAAATTTTTGAAAAATAATATTTTTCAAAAATTTGTATAATATTTTGTGGCATAAAAACAACTATTCTGTTTTTATCAGCATTTGAATTTTCATACACCACTAAATACAAATTGTAATACAGTATTTTGATTTTGAAATTGAAAAACGAAAAACTAAAAAAGTTCGCCATAGCACCAATAGTTGCTCAATTGGTTATGAAGGATTACTTTTTTGAAGGTGAAAATTGTATGTTGTGCCTCAGCAGTATCCTGTACTAATAGAACTTTTTCTTTGTTCATAAGTCAATGACAATTGCAATCTACCTACTTGCCGGAATTGCCTGTGGAAAGAATCTTGACTAAAAATAATACAGGATGTTATATTCAAAAAAAAATAAAACAAATTGGTTAATGTATGCAGTGCTTTTCAGACACATTTGCGAATAGTAATAACTCGTGATTTATAACAAAAAATAAATAAAAAACGAACAAAAACTTATTTATTCAATAAACGAACAAAAAAATTTATGGCAACAAATATAACAATCCAATGCTTCAACTACAATATACGGTATATGGACAGCCTATGCGAAAAATATGGAAAAATAAATAATTGCCGGATTTCTATTGGTCCGATTCTGATGAAATTTGAGATGGCTCGACAAAACTTCCTAAAATGCCAAAATATAAAATTTCATGAAACCCATCACTAGTAGCCGAGTTATTACATTCCGACAGATGGACGGACATGGTGAAGACAATAGAAACATTACGCATACTGCCCTAACGCGCCCATACATCTCATAGGGCAGGAGTGGCCAAATTAATTTGTGATGCAATCTACTTTTTTCCTTCAAAATGTGCCGCGATCTACCATCTCAAAAATTTCATTGCACAAGGTGCACAAATCGAGGGATGACTATATTGAAAATTCGTCGTGATCGACCGAAATTAAATCCTCGATCGACTCGTTGGCCACCCCTGTCATAAGGGAAACTATGAACTTCTATCTTTGATTGACTAACCAAGGAGATTTGAACCTAGAACTCTGCAGAGGTCTAGGTTCAAATATGCATTGACAACTCGTCTGTAAAATTCATGATAACGCCAAAACCACCACAGGAGACAAAAGAAATTATGTAAATTTGTAGTTATTTTAATCAGAGTTAATTATAGAGAAATTTTAAAAACAAACGCATTTATACTTTACAAAACTCTAGTATGGAATTTTTTTTATTACCCTGTTGCAACTCCATCGTCACCCCTCGAAATAGTTCGGCAGATGCTTCCCGATGAATTATGCACGTTAAGATGCTATCACATCCACAAGCCAGAAAATCTGGATTATACTCTGAAGAGTATGTTTTGATCCACATTTCCGAAATATTCATCCACAACTTTATTTTCCAATTGATTATTGGACACTTATAAAATATTGAAACAAAACTTATAAAAATAAAATAAACCGCCTATTATGAAGTAACGCGTTATTTGCTTTAAAATACTCCCACTTTTTTTTTTTTCTTTCTCGTGTTGTAGAAGTAAGAAAAAAAAATAAAAAAAAAACCCAGAGCCACATTTATACTCAAAATACTCTCCCATCTTCTCCTATGCACAGATGGAATAAAAATACCCCTACTCCACCCCGGTCAATCCATCACGGGAGGAATGTGTTATCAGAAAAACGATGCACTCCTCTCACAAAATGCGGTGGCACTCCATTTTGCTGAAAGACGCATGTTGCATACTCTTCTATGGACAATGATAAAATGAAACCGAACTTGGACCATCTCCAGTGAACTGTCAGCGAATGTTAAAAAGTCAAACAACATCAGTCTGGGTTTCTTCCGTCTTGCTATATCGTTACCTCTCCATTAACATTATGATGAACGCAAACTTTAATGCCTAATTTGTTCTATAATATTCTTGGTAATATTCGAGATAACCTCATATATCATCGCAAAAATGAAGCCATAGCTAGACTACGTAGAATAATAGTGGGAAGTGAAATCAGAGCCCTCTATTAAAGAATAACTTAATGACACTGTTTACAGTCACCGTTAATACATTTTATACTTGGGACGCAGTTTTATTTTAGCAGATTTCTTATAAATAAATGTTCTTTTTATACTCCATCACGACTGCTAGGTCCAAGAAGTTTACAGTTAATCATTTTGACAATGAATAATCCTTAATTGTATTTAGCAGTTAACTGTATTTATTCGCCTTATAACCCTGTAATGGTCTTTACCGTGATCACATTTAGCTAGAAATCAAATATTATAACTCTCAAATATTAGAATTTTTGAGAGTTAATAATACGAAATTGGACTTTTTTTTCATATCCTAAAAAAATTACAAATAGTAGAAAAAAATGGAACGTGTGTAGCTTAAATTACAGAAAATTTTCCTCATGACATTGTAATGGTTGGCCCTGATAATAAATCAGAAATTCCATACATCAATGAATCTACCCCTGTAAATGAACTTCCCCAGTTCTTCTCACTCATTTCGATGTTTCCCTCAGCGATTCGGATTTTGAAAATCCAGGAATCAGTGGCGCTTCATAGCGAGCTTGGGTCCTGGTGCAATGTTCCTTTCAGCTATGCGTACTGTTTAGTAAAATGTTCGAGTTTAAAACTTTAATTTTAATATATATATATATATATTTTTTTTATTTTCATGCGCATCAGCTGATTTTTTTGGATGCGTAAAATATTTATTTGTAATACTCTATTAACTGAACTAACTTGCATCAGGCGAGTAACACAAGACTCCGCTAACATGTTACAGTTGAACAAAGTTACCTTGGAAGAGTACTTTGTGTACAAGACGGAGCAGAAGCGTTGTTATGGCAACGCTTCAGCTTCGCCAAGAAAGATCTTCCAGCGTGAACCGGTATTTTGAAGATTTTACATTGCTGTTTTCCCTCTGTTTTATGTAGGCACGTACATCAATTAATACAATACTGAAAAGTGCTTTGTTGAAACGAATAAATTATAATCCTCAAGCTTTGCCATTTAACATCCAAGTTTTTATCTTCTTTTGCGTATATCCTTTTTGCTATTATTTTATAACTAATCCATAAATTTTCAAAACGAGCAAAAAGAAATTCATCTTGTACTAAGAAGATGCCACAGTTTCTTTCCTCCCCACTTTCAAGTGAAGCAACTGTAAGATTCTATTGCTCTGGAACCACATGCTCTTCTTACCACCTTTTCTGACAAATACAGTTCCTCTTTTTTCATATTCTAACTATTTTGGTCAACTATTTCCCCTATTCCTCTCACTTATTTAACTCGATGTTTCCCTTAGAGAATCGGACGTGGACAACAAAGGAACCAGTGGCGTATCACTGCGAGCTCTGACGCAACGTTTCTTTACTGATTCCCAAAGTCATTTTTCTTTTTCTTTTCTGGCTGCCATAGCCTCAGGAACTCGCACCATAAAATGACACGCCACTGCCAGGTACATGTAATAGACTACGCTTCCAATACTCCATCGTATCGAGGGAAGTGTTAATTTTTTTTCCTTTTTTGTGCAGTTTGGATGTCATTGCTCTGTTAAGCATGCATACACAATTCCAACTTACAAAAAAGAGGGTAGAATAAGAAAAGATGGCACTAATAAGATAAGAAATAATCTTATTAGTTGTCGTCCATCTTCATCACCATGGCCAAAATCTGATGCTTAATTCAAGTGTTTTAGTATCTACCTTCAACTTTTATCGACAATTTCCATTACGGTTTTTAATTCCTAAAAATCCATTCTCTCCAATCAAGCCGCATTTATCCATTCCATACCATTATTGGTATGGAATGGATAAAAGCATTTACTATACCTTTTGCATTTGATTCTCTTCATCCCAGCAGTTGCCGCCTTTCCCGAATCTTTTTATACGACCTATATCTAAACTATTTCCCATCCATGGTCCAGTCTGCCATCACCAAGAGGCAAAATTTCTCTCACATTAGATAAATATCTATAAACATGTTGGCCTATAATTTTAAATGGGTACAAACTTACCCATTTAAAATGTTACTATTGTCCTCAAGACAAAATACTTCACATTAAAACAAATTTAAATTTGTAAGTATTAAAAAAAGGAAAAATTCACCGTTTTAATACAACATTGAATTTTGGACCGAATAGATAGACTTATCCATTCGATCCACAATTCGCGACATGATAGTGCTTTGCTTAGACGTCTCTCGGCAGCTATAGCAATTAAGGCAGAAAGGGAAATCTGAAGTATTATAAGCGGCTCCGGTCTCCTCTATATGATACCAACATTGGCAGTCAAACTATCAATTGCCTACAATTTTTCCTTGAGAACTGTTGGCACTTTTTATGCTCAAATTATGCAAAATATTTTCCCGAAATTTTTAATTTATCTTAAAGACTAATAAAAAAATTATATTTAATTGTTTCTAATACATATTTTGTGTGTTGAATCCAACGGTATCATTGGTACCACTGGTGCCAACTGGAATATACCCAATGATTTGTGTTGTGCGCACTGTTCGTAAAGATGACAACGGAAACGTAAAGCATGTGTTGGAGAAATGAAGTATGAACAGTATAAATAGGACACCTGGTGACTTCAAGATGCTTGGTTTCCTTCTGGATTTGCAAGGTAGTTTCGTCAGATTCCTTTCTTTTTCTGCCTCTGGGACAGCAGAAAAGTAGATCCGCTCTATAGGAGAAGCTCATGGTCTGCCAGAATTGAGTTGCAATCTGACGCCACAAGGTAATAAACAATCCCTTGGAATGATTGCGTTGAATACAAAAGACAAAGATGTTCAAACGTACATTTTTAAGGAATGTTTTTATTAACCATAAAATTTTTTCTAATTTTCGATTTTTTTACCTTGTTTTACTTGTAGCAAAGATTAATATTTTATTAGGTACAGAAATAAAACATTGTTAATAAATCTGACATAGTATTATTGATATTCATTTTTAATATTATTGCATATTTACTTTTCTTTAATATTCGGCAAACCATAAATGCTGCGGATAAACTGAGGTCGTATTAGGAATTAGCATACCCAAATTCCTAAACAAACATCAAAAAATACAAATAAACAGAACCCTTTTGAAAATTTTATTACGTAGCTTAGTGAATACTCTTTAACAGAATACGTACTGACATAATCATCGAAGTATTAAAGGGATGCTATCATTTCAGAGACCACTATTATGGTTAGTAGAACATCGGATTTATTTAGTCTGTTTATATCTATATTACTAGTCTGATAAGGAATGTGCTTCAGGGCCATTAAGTCGGTTAATTCTTCTTGGCATTCAAGCGTACTTTAAAGGTGAATGTATCATTACAAAAAAAGCTCCAAATTTTTTTGCTTCGTAGAATCAGTATCATTTTTCCTCATCGACAATTCTAGTATTTTCCAAATATATCTGGCCTTTAATAGGAACTAGCCTAAATTTAGCTAAATTACAAGAAAGGAGGGGTATAAATAGCCTTGTGTTATCCAATGCGCTTTGAAGAGTAAACCTAAAACAGTAGCTACTTTTCTACTCACCTAAATAATTGCGGCTCTGTTTTAGCTCCGTAATGTTGATGTTACATGCTCCTGTAGGTATTTTGGCAATTAGGTTGTAACCAACAGGCAACGTAGGTCTTGTGTATAGACCGGATACGATGCGGCAAGTACTGTTGTCTCCTCCACAGACGCCACAGTGGTCAAAGACCTTATCAGACCCAACCACGTCATCACAGCCCACATCCTGAAAGTGAAAGTATGATATCACTGACACGGTTCCTAAATAGACAAGAAAAGTGGCATATCTTAACATCAATTAAAGTATTTAATCAAAGAGAGAGAGAGAGAGAGAGAGAGAGAGAGAGAGAGAGATGTAAACGCTGTTGGATTTCGTGACACAAGACAGAGTCAGGTGACGGCTAAGCACATTTCTGCTGAAGATTCTGGCGATACCAAGGGTCTTTTCTCCATGTGGTATATATTCCCCCTAGACAGCTTAATTGCTTTTATGATGTTTCTACACGAACACCTGTTTTATTTACCCCCTCCTGCTTTCAAGGCAGAGAGCAAGTGCGAAAATGCGGACTTTATTTATTATATTTTTAAGGGGCCAATACAGTCAATAACCAAGCTGGTTATTGACTTTGCCTGATTAGATAAAATATGATTTTTTGGGAAATAAAATTTAAATGAAATACTACAGTAAGTGATTGACTATCATGAGAATTTTTCCTTCCTTTCTTTTGGTTTGGAAGATTGGTGCAAAAATCAGAAATACATAAATAGAATACTCAATGCTAGTATTTTTTTAAATATAGAATTTTAAATCTAAAAAAAGCTAGTACTTTTTTAAATCTAGAATCGCTTTGGGACTCACAAAAAAATGTGATGAAACTCTTTTAAGTAGGCCACATCTGCCTCACTGTTTAAACACACTTCTTGTTATGCTCCAAATTACATGGATTTTGTTGTCCGAATAACGTAAGTATATGGTAATATTTCTTACAGATTGCATCAGTTAAGATTGACACGCGTAGGTGATGACATAATATTGCATCAGCTGTTACTTTCAGCTATATAAGCATGCTCTGCAAGATTTGCAGTCATTCCTTGCTTGTATCAGGATGGCGAGTTATGTGCAGTTGACGCTTTGGGGGTTTGTTATTATTTTATATCCCTTTGTATGTGTTATGTACTATTCTGTATACCTTTATTATTATTTGACCCTTTCTAATCCCCCATTTTCGCATCTGACTTGTGTGCCTCACAGAAGAGATTCAGGCTCTATGGAGTTTCCATATTGAGTGTATTCCTCTTACCGGATTTGGCTGGATATTCAGAATGACAAGCCAAATTGCAATCTAACGTTATATACAATTTATTTATACATATATTTACGGAAAATAACTGGATCACTATTCATACACATGTTTTAACTTGATATCACTCTTATTTGGTACATAGAATAAACAATTTCAGTTATGTTAATTTGCATTTAAGTACATTACTTTCTCTTTACCACCAGAATACTATATTTCATGAATTTTCATTATTATAACAACTTCTCTAATATAAATCAGTTTTCTTCTTGGGGATCACAATCAATATCCACATTAATTTCTCTTATACACTTCTTCAGTCTTATACAGCAATAACAATGATCTACAGTTTCTATCTAGATTTACCGCGATACAACAGAAATCCTTCTTTAAAGTGACATTTGTTTGCTTATTTGGTTCACACTAGCACTAGGCAAAACACTTCTGATTCGAACCCCGTTTTACATCTGAGTCATCAGGAAGGATAGCCTTCATATCTATTACCCCTTTATTTAATCCCGTCCAAAATGTTTACCTTATATCATTTATTCAATAGTAAAATAACCATGTCTATATTTATCCACTTGTTACCGTTCCCTAACAACTTTACATTTACATACATTTACCTAATATTATAATTCCCATATGACTTCCCCTAAAGGTTCTCGTACCCCTTTCCTACAGTCTTTTATATTAGTTATGTAGTGCTTATTCTATTGTGGCACTTACTTCAATTGACTGGCGAGCGTCCCCTTTAGATCCTTCCGTCTTTCTTTATTGGAGACTGCGGGTCTTCTCGGTCTGGAACAGCATCTCACGGCTTCTTTAGAATTAGCGTGTGAACTGCAGAACTGCTATGCTTCTTTCGGGAAACGTTATTCTGCCTTCCGGATACATCCCTTTTGTTCCAGGGCTGCTACTTCTATGCCTGCCCTGCTATGTTTCCTCGGGACCGGTAATTTGCCTTCCAAGACTTTCCTGATATCAGGATCTTCAGAAGTTGACTTGGTCCTCTGTGGGAAATTTTCCCTCTATCGCTTCCCTAACCCTTCCAAACTCCTTGACATTCCGATAACTAACATTGGTTTATTTTTCCTTCGCCGTCAGCCTCTCCATCGTGGACACCTACTAAAAAAAGGACTGTCTCACTTCAGTTTTCTCCGCTCTCCCTTTTTGTTCCCGAACTCTATCCCGCACTTCAAAACTGGCACGCCTACAATCGGCACTTCAACCTACCTTCTCATTACTATTAAATTTTCGCTCCATTTCATTTGCTAATACTTTCTCCCAGACTGTACCTTAGCGCGTAATCCAGCCTTCTTTTTGACTATTCTTAATGTTTCTTCCCAGGCTGACGACCCTTTGATGTTTACCGACCACCTTCACCAACACCCTATTTCATCTCTCACCTTGCCTTTGGAAAACACAAATATCGGTCAGTCTGACGCCGGACGCCGCTTTTAATTTCAAACCGATTACTGGAAGTGCACCCACTTCCTGTTTGTTCTGACGGTGTAACCGATCAAAGGAAACGCCTCGACTAATCCGGTCTCCCGTCCCTTTGTTTGTTCCCGAGCAACCCTTCTCACGCCTATATACAAATAACCACCGCTACCTAGTCCTGCTGTCCCTGTTTGTTCTTGCGTATGTTGGGGGTTGATAGTTCATCCTTTGCTACAGTTTATTTTCACGTTATACCCATCCCTTCATTAAATTTAACCTTCCTCTAATTTAATCCTACCTTGCTAAAAAAAACCCACTATCTTTTACTTTATTTAATCTGTAACATTTTTCATCTTACAATATCACTATATCTAACATTGTTCTAATTTAAATCTTACTTTGCGAAAAATAACACCAATATCGTTATTTAAACTAACTTGTAAGATCTTATTATTATTATTAGCCATATGGTGCAAGGAAGCCTAAGGCTTATGCTGCACCAGCCAAAAAAAAAAAAAAAAAATTCCCACATTACCCTGAGAGAGAGAGAGAGAGAGAGAGAGAGAGAGAGAGAGAGAGAGAGAGAGAGAAGTAGAAGAAAATCACCAAGAGAAGAATGATGATAACCAGCTCAGGACCCTGGGATCTTACAACGCCACGAAGACAGAGTGCTATTGTTGCTTTACGTGAGGAAAGATGTTCTTCCCGTCATATTGCTTATAGAGTGTCTTGTAATCAGTCGACAGTGAGTAGATTTCTTTCCAAACTCAAGAATACTGGGTTCTGCTGATAGGAAAAAAGGAACCGGACGCAAACGAGTCTCTACACCAAAACAGGATCGCGTTTTGAAGCGCTTATGCCCTAAAAACCATAAAGCTTCTTCATCTGAGCTGAAAAGAGAATGGGAAGAACATACAGGAGTGGTAGCAAGTGCAGGAACAGTCAGAAGACGCCTCTTCCAAAATGGACTTGTACCCCGTCGTCCGAAGAAGCCCCTCCTCACACAAAAAAATGAAAAAGGCCAGATTAATTTGGTGTAAGAGCAAGTGAAATGGACCCCAGAACAGTGGAAGTCAGTTATTTTTTCGGATGAGAAGAAATTCAACATGCATGGCTCTGATGGGAGACAAACGTTTCGCCATAGACACAGGTGAAAAAATGGTTGGAAGAACGGTTCACTGCAACTCTTAGCTAGCAAGTAAACAGCCCGGGCCTGAATCCTATAGAGAACTGTTGGCATCGTGTGGAATCTGCAGTTGCCAAAAAGAAACCAACTCCCTTCGTGAACTTCAGGAAGCCATAATTCGTGTTTGGAACCACGAACTATCAGTTGATTATCTTCAGAAATTGATCTTGTCAATGCCTCGACGGTGTGCTGCTGTCATCAGGGCCACAGGCGGTTCGACTAAATATTAGTTTGCACCTGGTGAACTTTTCATTTTGCTTTCCATTTAAAATAATAAACTGAAGCAAATTGAGGGCTTAAGATAACATTTCAGCCATAGTTGTCGTGTGTACCAAAACTGTTACATAAAGGTTGCGAATGCTCATTTTGGAATATTTTGAGAGCACCTGCCAAATACTACTTAGCTTTGCCTTAACCATTAATAAATATATTTTGTTTATATTTCTATTTGTGATGCTAGTCATTAAGGTAACACACCATCGCAAAACAGGGTTAGAAATGTGAAATTCCTAGGTGATGCACTTTCTTTGAACACCAGTGTAGAATATGAACATAGAGCAGTATACAGTGCAAATTCAATTGAGAGTGGTTTACATCGGATGTGCTAAATTGAGAAAAAATATATGAAATCATGTAAACTTCTAGCACATTGGTGATGAAAGCAATAAAATATTTAAAATGTTTAATCAAATAAAAATAATTAAAAGTTTCCTTGCAATTATTTTTATTTGATTATAAATGACTTCAAAAGTCATTTCACCTCACAAATATGAAATACTTATATATTATATTGAAAATAGTAGGAAATTGATTCTCTTACACTTTTAGAAAGCTGATCAATTTTATCAAGCTAGTGCAGACCTGCACTAGCTTGATAAAATACTTATGAAGGAAGGAAGGTTGCTCCTTTTGCTATTTCATTAAAAAAAAAAAAAAAAAAAAAAAAAAAATGTAAAGATATCTGCAGAAAAATACAGACAGAGAGGTCACTTTTATGACCAATTACAGACTTTATTCTGGTCTGTTAGAATTGAAAATGGTAGGTTGAATTGTTTAACTAGTTTAAAGAAGAATTGTTTCGCAAGTCAAGAGTAACTCAAGCAGTTTCTCTTGACTTGATCGTGTTTGGCATAAAGGCTCCTAAGTAAGCGCCCATCTTAACTTCTCCACTAATGATGGTGTTCCCCAAGGTTCAGTTCTTTCTCCCACTCTTTTCCTCTTTTATATTAATGACCATCTTCCATTGACACGGAATTCTATCCATAGTATTGCTAATGATAGCATATTGCTTCCCACTTTTCAGTCTGAGAAACATTGCTCTGCATGGGGCGACAAACATCTTCAACTTATCGAATATCCACTACCAATTCTTTAAATGTTAATCTACAGAGTAATTCTCCAGTGGGACAAAGACAATTTAGTTAATTTCAATCCTTCTAAAACTCAGTCCTGTCTAATATCTCACAAAAAAAGCATTCTTCTGCTCCTATGCTTATCTTTGATGACATATTTCTGCACAAGATCACATATCTCTATTAGGGATTACCCTAACTTCTAATCTCTCTTGATGAAAGCGCATCATAAATATTGCTTCGTCTGCATCTAAAAAGCTGGGTTTTCTCTTTCGCTTTCGGCGTTACTTTTGTTCTAAACAGCTACTCACTTTATACAAATCTCAAATCTTCCCTTCCATGGAACATTGTTCTCACATTTGGGGTGGTGCCTCCATAACCTTTCTCTCAGGCTTCTAGACTCCATTCAAAAGAGGGCAGTTAGGTTAATTAATAACCTTTCTTACAAAGTCTATCCACTCCCTATCTCATAGACATTCTGTTTCTGCTGCATGCCTTTTCTATAGATATTTCCATGGGCACTGTTCTTCTGAACTGGCTTCTATAATTCCCTCTCTCGCTTCTGAACCAGTCAGCATCCTTTTGCTGTCCAACTTCAAACTCACAGAACCAACTTTTCTTCTTCCTAGTTTATTCCTTCATCTTCCATTTACTGGAACAACTTCCCTTCACAAGTATTTCTGAAAATTAATGCAAAAATCTACAGAAATTCAAGTTTAATATCTTCTTTCGTCTTCTCAACATTCGATCCATGTTACGGTACTAAGCACTATATGTTCTAATACCTTTCGTATATGGAGTTTTCATTAAAAAAGTCTTATATACAAGAAATCAAAACAAGTAAAGTTTCAAAAACATTAATAACATGATGAAAGCATCTTTTAGATAAAATCTATTAGAGGAAGCTGAAAGACGTAAATGAAAAGCAGAGCCAAGCAATTAAAACAGATAAAATCACTCAAGACTTGTAGCTAATAATGGCTCAATGTAGGTAAGCTCCAGTAACGCAAAACTTTTAAGGAAAGTTAGTAGTTAAGTAATGATGGATTGACAAATTTTTAAAATTCCGCAATACCAGTATAAACAAGGTTGTCATCAGAGTAAATAATAATCAGTAATAAAAGATTTATTGCGATGTTGGTATGTGTGAAAAGATAAGAAATAACACAGTTCTAGTCGTGAGGATAAAAATGAAACATACTGATTTTCTAATCTGCTAGAAATCTGCTGTCAAGTTTGCTAGAAGTTACATGAAACATCTTAATATCGTTTACTCCCAGGACACGATATTCCACTCATTTCCTACACGATCAGATTGTGTGTGATTGATGAAGAATAGATGATTGATCTATCTGAACAGATTTAATGATTAATTTTCGATGTAATAAAAATTTTTTCACAACAGTTTTATTTCAGTCTGCCGATTCTTCCTCAAGATAGCTTTCTTTTCTTTGTCTACATATTATTATTTACTAAAACCAACCAGTTTTCCGCATTCACTACTTTGGCGTAATGCGTTAGTTCACGAGGTCTTTATCCAGTGGTGCGTCTGTACAACTAACCAAGATTGATCCTAACATTCAATAATAAAATAAGATGGAAAGCAACATGGAAACTGCACCGTAAATGCAAAAACTTTAAATCAATTCAGAATTTTTTTCCCCTGGTTTATAACTATGTTAAACAAAAAATAAATAAATAAAATAAATTAATAGTCAATAGTTATTAAAGACCTTTGAGGCAGCTCAGCACCAATACATCGCCATCTGCCACTCGTTTGAAAATGCGCCTTGGCGAGTGTGCGCTGTGTTTTTGAACACAGTCATATTTCAGCATACTGAGAACACTGCATATGACCAAGTTCAGGATACTCTGATCTAGCCAAATTTGAATGAAGTATCAACAAATAATCACTTAAATATTATTCGCAATAATATTTACGTGCAATACCCGCTCTATTACATTTAAATGATTTCATTGAAAGTACACCTGCAGTTAATCTTCTGAACGGTGACAAATTAGGACTTGATTTTGCAAGTTTCCAATGGGCATTTTGCTGTAAATCTTACACGTTTTATGAATATTAAA
This sequence comes from Mastigoproctus giganteus, assembly GCF_048544385.1. NCBI lineage: Eukaryota > Metazoa > Arthropoda > Arachnida > Uropygi > Thelyphonidae > Mastigoproctus > Mastigoproctus giganteus. The sequence continues at coordinate 28,104,195 of NC_143579.1, forward strand.
ACCTGGACAGTAAGCAGTTTTTTTACCATCTGATTGGGACTTTACAATAATGATATAGCAAAACCTCACATATAATGTCACTAAACAAAAGAAAAAGGTGTATCAGAAAAGTATATCATTCTATCGCCTGTTACATCCACAAAGATACCTTTCTATAAGCGGTGTTCTCTAGAATCTTTATCCAAGACACAGATCTTTATTTGTTCCGGATGTAGAATCAAGGACTGTACTGTAATTACAGTTGTCGGACTCGAATCTAAAACAGCGCCTGATCCAAAGGCAGATACCGAACTAGTAGCAAATACCCTTGAAACAACCAGAGAGACTGATAACATGCAATCAAGCGAGCCAGCCAAAAGTAAAATGCATGAAAATACTGATGTCAATAACAATGGAGTTAAACTAAAACTAGTCTTTGCAATAGTGATGGCGAAACATCCATGACAATCAGTAAAAAAAAAATACCGTACTAGTGCAATCCAAGGTTGAGATAATGATTTCATCTGAACATTCGTCATAAATATCAAGTGCCAACGATAAATCGCTTGTGTATCAGGCCTGGATCACTAACAATGCTGCGATCCAAACTGATATTTCTTTGCCAGAAATAAAGCCAACTGTCTCATTGTCCATGCAGGAGAACACGGCACCAAAAATCCCTTATGACTCGAAAATTAAGCCTAGTATAGACGATATAAAGAAAATTATTACTCACGTTAACAAATATACGAGTATCTGCTCTAAACGACCTTTTTGCCAATAAGCGATCAAAGACAGATCTACAACTCATTAGCCTTCCAAACCAATTGAACCAGTCAATGGTAACAACCACACAATCTACTGAACCAGAAATTTTGAATTTTAATGATCCCGATAAACCAGCTAGCCGAACAAATACTCACGGAGCTGATCACTTTACAGATGAACATCATCTTCATAAAGTAGCAATTAGCGAAGTCTCAGTCATCTGCCCATGTCAAATCTCTGAACTGAAACATAATCCGTAAGAAATTGCCTACCATATTAGCAACCTACTTCCAAGTATCGGCCTGACAACCCCACGCGTGCTTGCGTTTGGAACTGCCGTATCCAAAAACATCTCTACCTCTGTTGAAATCAGCAGAATCCACATATGAAAAATCAGAAAGCTATTGCCAACGTGTATTGAATAAGCTATCATGGGCCGGAATTGTTGCAATTGACCCTCTCTCTCCTCCTAGGTCGACATCTCACTAGAATCCTCATCATATCACGTTTCCTTCTAAAAATAAAAGTCAGTCTACTAAAACATGAAAAAATTCCACATAAGGATAGACACTTCCGCAACCTCTATTCTTAAACTTATAAGAAGTGTCTTTATTGCTTGGGCCACTGACAACTGCTGAAGATACTGAGCCTACAACAGATCAGGAGCTGTATGCCGACCGGGCTAGCCAGGTAGGTAAAGTGCCTGCCTGGCAACCCAAAGGTCGCAGGTTCGATTCCCGCCTCGGGCTTGGATCACAGTAAAAATGCAAAAACTTTGGGAGGTGCATTATGGCCATAGAAGCTTATGCGCCAACAACTAACAAGGGGAAAAAAAAAAGAAAGTAGCTGCATACCAAAGTATACACACACTTATTAAAGAAAACACCAACTTATCCCTTCTAGAGTGGATTGTGATAATCAGGACTTAAATCATTGCATTAATATCAATCTGGCACCCCAGATCAATATTATGAACCAAAGGGCCAGAAACCATCCACTACAAACTCCAGCTTTAATTCATCCGTCAGATTATCGCAGTCGAAGCCTGTGCTGTGTTTATACCCAACGATACACGTCACAGTTTTCTTGGCATCTATTTGCAATTCTTCTGTCTGCGACTGTCTTAATACAAAAGTTCGTATGTTTTTGGCCGGTGTATATATTAAAATTAGAATACAATAAGTAAATGCTTAATTCCGGAAATTTCCTTAACATTTATGATTTGTTTCACTAGTGAAATTTAATGTAATTCACTTCACATGCGAAGTATGGTGATTAATTATTTTAAATTAATTCCAATAATAATTCAAACTAAAATGTGGATGCTGCGCAAAGTCTACGCACTCGGTGGCACGCAATTATTTCATCTGTACCATAGGATTCAGAAGCGGCTGAAGAAATCAGTGAGAACAGTAGCTTAACTGAGATGAAGCCATCTGTTATCGACATGAAAACGATTTCCATTCGAAACCAGAGCAAAAATCAGCATGTGTTAAAAAACCTGATGGTAGGGAAAACAAAAAGAATAGAATCCGGCGACATGTCGTCTCCACAAATGTTACTTTCCCTGGAGTTAGGTCACTGTGCAAAGCGACAAATGCTGTATAAGATAGATTACAATTCACCAGCTGTGGCAGTGCGGTACCGTTCCAATATTGCCGACATTTCCCTTCAACAGCCCGCCCATTTTTTTCCTTTGGATCACGTGACACTGGAAAGATAGCACGCGGAACACAACGCTGCGCTCTTGACCTTAGGGTTGCAAGCAGAGAGCCACGATGGGCTGCTCTTCAGCACGATTTCTAAGTATTAATGGAAAAGGAAGTCTACAAGATAACCTTTTTGTTAGTCTACAAACCGGCCACGTGGGACGGAGCGTGCCGGAATCTTACTGTGAGATTTTTAGCAACTTTGAATTAATCTTTGTTAATCTTTAACCCGGCAAGTAGTGGGCGAAATTGTTATTTTGCATTCGATTCGGCATGCGTCCACTTGCAGGGAGCACTTATATAAAGGAGTCTATTATCCACTATACAGACCTGAATGATGATAGCATCGTACGCCTAAAGCAGCTGCTCTCTCTTGTTCTCCAACGCTTACTTATTAAAGTGAGACTGACAGCTAACGACAGCCAGTTTTTGTTTTTATCCTGCTTCGTACACTGACCGCAAGAACGGCCGAGAGACCATTCACATAACTAAATGTCTCAACATCACTATTGCAAACGATCTTAATCAGATGGTTATCTTCTCATCAGCCGCTGGTAGAGCCAACTATCCACTGCCATCACATCCTGTCCCAGGAAAGATAAAAAGCTCCGTACTGAAAAACACATTAATTTCAAAAATCTGTGCTCACAATGGCTCATTTTGTAGTTGCCTATAAAACCACGTAGATGCAACTCTACAGCTAAAAACAGCATAACAAGATCATCAGATTAACGAACTAGAATCCATAAATATTATCATTGTCACGTGAGTACGACAGGCTTCCTAGTATTACTTTACTAGGGTTATTACCCTAGCAAAGAAATATGGACACCAGAGATTCATTGACTTATCTCCACGAAGTCTATCCAACCAGACCAACAAACACTTTGAAACTTAAGAGGTTAGAGCGTGAAAAAATGTGTTCCTATCAATTGGATGTCAGGGTTTTGTAGTGAAATTAAATTCGACGATTTTTTCTTATTGATTTAATTGGTTGATTTTGTAAATCATTTTTCTAAGAATAAAATGAGTGGTACTGTTTTAAACTCTTAGTATACGTACCTACTTAAATTGATATATTTGTGTAAATTGATATAAATGATATATTTGTCCATTTTTCTTGATCATCAATTATTCCTTAATTTATTAAGTAAAAATGCACAAACTGCTAATATCTCGAAAACTTCTATAAATATGTTTGATTGAATAATATTCCATCTGCACCTAAATCCTGAAATAGATAGTTCTATGATAGCCTCATCTTTTAAATATAAGGCACAGTAACCCACTTCGCGATGCTATTTTGTTTGAAGTAGTGCAATATAAAGACAACTCGTTCAAAAAAAAAAAAAAAAAAAAAAACCATAAAATTTGTTCTGAGACATCTTTTCCCCTGTAGATTAGGACAAGATGTAGGACAAGTTATCCATGCTTTTTATATCCAAAAAAACTTTATTAATATTAATTAAAATTTTTTCATTAAATTTTAATTATATATAGAAGAAACTTATTACTAAAACGACATTTTATAATTTTATTTATTTATGAAATGTTTGGAAATTTCAATTGTTATCCCACTGGGGGGGGGGGAATGGTCCAACTCCCAGCATTATCCTTTCTCCTCAGTCGAGTTAATCACATAACTTATTATGTGTTTTCAGTATTAAATGCGGATTTAGGTCTAGAAGCTATTGCTCAAGAAAGTACTTTGGGAAAATTATCCAAATAGTTTCTCTAAGTCCGTTTGGTGTCTCTCATATTGTGGAGTTAACTTCATAACTAGATTGTTAGTTGTTATACCTATCCACCCAGCGATGAAGAGTCAAATAGCCCTAAAACGGTCATTTTGGTGGTGGTATCCACTGAGAACAAGTAACAAGTCTTCTCTAATGGGGAAGCGTTACTTATTGGAAGTAGTACAATGAAAGGCAACTCGTTGTGAAGGTATTCACAATATGAGATGTAATGAAAACTATGCCATTTCACCAACTTCGGTGATTTACTACATACAGAACTGATGCATTGCACTAATTTGTATGTCTAGCAAATTCCACAGTCTGAGGCTCTAGCCCTAAATTTTATTTTAGACTGGATGATAAAATTAAGCTATGTATACGAGGTGTGACAATAAAGTTCCTGGACTAGTGCAAACAAAGAGAACACAAAGTGAAAGAGGAAGAAGTCCGCCGGTGCTAGATCGGAAGAGTAGGGTGGATGTACAATGCTATGTTTCGTCAGAAATGTCTTCACAACACAACAAGTGCACAATGAGCGTGAGCTTTGTCGTGGACCAAGAACCCGCTACCTTTCTCTTGAAATTGCGGCCCCATTCTGGAAATGTGCTTCGATAGTCCTGAAGCACCTGCACGTAGAACGCAGTATTGACTCTCTCCTCTTCAGGTACAAATTCCTAGTGAATCACACCCTGCTTGTCAAAAAACATGATAAGCATCGTCCTGATCCTAGACTTCTGTAAACGAAACTTTTTGGGCCTTGGTGATGAGTTTGAAGTCCACTGCATGCTCTGAAGCTTCGTCTCAGGGCCGTACCGAAATACCCAATATTCATTTCCACTGACAATACAGTCCAGGAAATTAGGATTATGTTGATAAGCCTGGGTGAAGTCTTCGTATGATGACACTCTTCGTTGCTTCTGCTCATCCGTGAGGCTGTGCAGCACAAATTTTGAACATACCTTTCTTTTCCCAAAATCTTCACGCAGAATTTTAAGAATCGTCTCCTTGTTCATATCAAACTCATCGAACATGACCGCAACAGCATCGGTCCGTGAATTTTATTGCCACACCTCGTATATATCCGATTAGCCAATATTGCTACCAAAGTGGTCACCTGTGTACAGGTGACCACTTTGGTAGCAATAAAATTATGACAATAATAAGTTGGAACAAACAACAGTTTTTACATTATAGAAAATCCCGAAAAATTTACTGCTATATATGCCAATGAATTATTTTCACCATACGAAGAATTCAGTGATCGGCACAGTTCCGTTCCAAAGAAAGAAGTCTGAATATTTTCTCCTTGTCATTTGATACAGCATTGGCTTAGTTCCCAAACATATGCAGATGGAGTTGACTGAACTTCAAGGCCATTCTGACTTAAAGAGAAAAATAAACGACATTTCATTATTGGAATTCTAAAGGGTTCTCTCTAAACTTTAAAGGGCTCCAGCCAACTGGCAGCTTGTGTAAATTCCGTCAAAAAAAATTATGTATGGCTGATCTAAGATGACAAGTACGGAACTGTTTTATCAGGTTTTCACTACACTACATAGGGGGACCATACCAAGACCAGATGAGGTAGTCGGGTGCATTCCGGTTATTGTTATAGGGTTTTAGGAGCATCAGCGACTAAGACCATATTGTTCCGTGTATATTGTCTGTAAATCGAGTATGTCCTGAGGTCGATTTTCTGTTTGCTGGACAAAAAACCCGAGTTTCCGGGAGGAAAACCATACTACTCTCGCCTGAGATCGACTAACTCAGCCACGTTGTGAAAAAGGCCCATTCCTCCCGTCATTGGCGGGAATCGAACTCAGGTCTTTTCCAGCCGGCGTGGGGAGGACGGCGATCCTACCAACTGTGCTCCTCACGACGGCATGCATCCCGGGTCCCCAATTTAAAAAGGGAGGGCACTCTTAAGCCCGGTGAGGATGGCCGGATGGACCAAACTTTAATTTTTTTCACCGGGTTCCTGAGCTTTAGAACCAGCTCTGACGGAGAAAATGTGCTTAAATACGTTTTTAAGATATACTAATAATTCCTTAAATCCATTACAGAGTGCAGTTATAATGAATTCAAATCGTCTTCACTATTATATGAACAAGTTTACCAATTTTGGATTATTCTGCACTTTTGGAGCATAATTTGCTCAAAATACTGCTTGCGATGAAATATCCTCATCCTCGTCGTAACTTTAGTTTTCAGAATTTGGTGGCCACCTAAGCTGATAGATATGAATCCCAGCTAGTAGGAATAAATGTGCCCAACTATTTCAAAATTCTTATTCCCAAATAATCTACCTATTTACTGATAACCTCCGAGCCAGTTTTTGGCTTCCATCGATATCAAATGTGTGCCATATCCATTGTTTAGTTAAGGTCCGATACTCCCTGGCTCTACATAAAAAAAAAAAAAACAAAAAAAAAACCGTTAATGGAACGTAATTTCAGTTCTTCAGATGGAGTGATCAAAGCGATTTTTAAAGACATTTCAGAGAATGGATTTCAAACAGGTTCTATTTGTATTTCAAAATGCAACAACATCAAAATTTGGATATACATGTACATTAACGTAAATTAAATCATTAAAATTGTAATAATCTTTTATCAAAGCTCTTGTACAAAAGAAAGGAAAAATTCATAACCGGGATGAAAATGATTACAGCTGTATTTAATGTTACATTTCTTCAAATGTGAGAACTTTGCAAAACTGATTACTGTTTTGAATTTCTTGGCAACGAAAAGGTTTAGTACTTGTCCAATTTTATACCTCGTTAATTTATAATAGCAAGGAATGCCTTGAGATCACACAGAGCAGGTGGTCACTCAACTATCTTTTCTCGCGGATGCTAAAGTGGTACAGTTTTTAAAGCTTCAAAGTAGACCCAAAATGTTCATAGGTTAAGGATCAGCATTCTCCTCTGGTTAAGTGGAGAATGTTCCGGTAATTCTATAACTACAGAGTACGTATTGAACGAACGCCAAGGAATGCGGCATTCTACAACGCAAGTATGCCATCGGCACGTGTCGCATTACTCGAGAGGAAAGAAAATTTATCCACACTTCCGCCTTTCTTCTGTGTTACATCATAGATTACAGTAAGTTTACGTTAATGTTTTCTGAAGGATAACACGAAAAATAAACGTTTTTATGTCTCTCAAAATAGCTTTATATTACGATAATAAACACAGAACTTCAAATCGATATACCTGTTGAGAACAGTCTGCGAATTGCAAATTAGATTTATATAATCTGAAATCGCAGAAAATGAGACATAAAAAAAAAGTAGAAAAAAATTTTAGCGTACTTTTATGACTCTACGTGGGTTTTGTACGTGAAACTGGTTGATGCGATACTGTATTTAACTTACATGTTTAAGCGTCGGGATAGGAACTTTGCAGAACTTCCATGAAGATGTTAAGTTTGGCGCAAACCTGAAGTTCTGCAGAGGAAATGTGTGACGCCTGTTTCATTCGGTGACTGCGTCAAGTTCTTCCAGTATGCAGGCAATAGTTTGAAGTTAAGCTATGGATATAACACCAAAGAAAAGAACAAAAATTGTAACGTTGTCTGAACACATACACCAATGGCTCAAAAAGAAAGCAAAAACATGTGGAATGAGCGTGAGTGCTGTAAATAGCATTCTATATTGCAAGAGAGAGACAGGGTCAGTGTCTCCGAGGAGGAAAGGAACCTGTCTAAGAAAGCAAAAAACTACAGTCAGAGATGCAGCAATCATTTTAAGAAAATCTAAGATTGACCCACAGAAAACAAGTTTTGATCTTCAAAAAGAACTTTCCGATTCTGGAATTCATGTCCATGATCCCACAATTCGTCGCAGACTAGTCGAAAGGTAAGGTGCCCTCTGACCAACAGCTTCTAACAGAGATGTTGAAGGAAAAACGTAAATGTAAATACATTCACTAACAACTGAATGCATTACATCTGCAAATGTTTATACTGACTAACGGACAGCACTGGTGGTTAAAATATAAACAAAATGCAATTCGATGTGAACAAACAACAATAAATGGACACAGTAAATGTCAAAATATCAGTGGATACTTCAGAAAAAAAAAAAAAAAAAACTTTCACAATTTATAAGTTCACGTGACATTTTGATTCAATGTCTGTGATGAAATTCAATTACTTTCTCACATGTAAACAAAGGCTACTAAGTTTCGTTTCTGCTGCCGTTATAACTACAGAAGAGAGAAAAGCAACAGGCAGTCCGCTCCGGATTGCCCGTTGCAAAGTTTACTGAAACAGAAATTGCACTAAAAGAGAGAAATTCAAAAGGTCCAGTACAGCTAAAACCATATGGCCTTAGAAAAATTATACGACGTTTGCAGGCCTGCACTTTCATTTGTTTTTTGCAGATAGCAGGGTTTAAACTTCATTAATAATTGAATTGTCTTAAATCTTGCAGAACAAACTTGACTTTGTAACGAGTTGTCCTGGTTTTTCACTACTTCCAAACAGAGCGCCTCGCCAAAAAGTTAATCGGTTATTTGATTAAAAGATGAGGCCACTGTTTCAGCCTGTTTCAGAACTATCTGATCACTCATCAGATAGCAAATGGTCTCTAGTGACAACACTCAAAGAAAACGGATAGCTTTAACTATATTACAACATTGAAAACTGATGTTGTATATCGCATGGCAGCTCACACTGAACAACTGATTTATCTTCACGTTGCCACAGAAAACAGGAGCAGTTAATCCTAAAAGAGGATGACACAATGGTCTCATCTTTTAATCAAATAAAGATTAACATTTAGACAAGGCCATTGTATGGAAGTAGTAAAATTTCCCACTGAACTGGACACACAGCATCTCTATGTATCACCCATCTGACTTTATATTGGGTAATACGAACAAGGCGATGCTGTTACTAAAGGCTACTCCATTTCACGAAAGGATGTGTCCCTAATAAATGACCACTCAGTGTACTTTAGTGATTAGGTGTATTTTCTTATACTTTGCATATTTCGCCACGGAAACCATACCAACACAGATTAACAGTGTGGATGGGGAAATGCTAACTAAAAAACAAAATTTTTTTCACGATTATTCGAATCCTCAAAACAATTGGGGAGAAAAAAATAAAGGCTTGTGGAAATAAAATTAAATGATGAGAATTTTTGCCTTGCTGGGCGTCTTATCAGGCGCGCCCTAATGTTGAGAACATATGGTAGACACAAAAACCTGTTCATACACTAGTTTAGACCACCCAGAAGCAATTACTGAGCTAGTGTGCCTTGCAAAACACACGGAAAAGATGTACTAGCTCATTCACCCTTTACTGCTCCCTAGAGTGATCAGGGTGATTCCCAGTCGATACATCACGCGAAGGAGATAAGATTTGCACTCGGAGAGTCATTGCTCATTTAGGTGGAGACAATTTAACAAGTCAAATACTCCTCTTTGGAATGTTCTGAGTCTGAAATTCCTAAGAAAACGACTGGCGTTCCTAAGTGTAATGAAATTATGTTATCAGTATAATCACTAATATCAGCATACTGATGATCGCTACAGTGAGAGATATTAATAGCTCAGACACTCCAGATTAAGTGGCCGAACTGTCAAAATGACAGATGAAATTATACAGATGGATCATCTAAGTACCGGAACACAGCGCACTATTTGAAATAAGTATCTACTTGCACAAGTTTGTGTTTGCTTGTTTATACACAGAGTCATGTGAATCAATGAAATACACTATGAAATGTTACCATTTTTGTTCAGTTACCAATGTATTAAGTGGTTTTTAAAATTCTCACTATTTGTTTTGGCCAGAGATCAAAAGAAATAAACTGTAAAGGGGCATTTCTCAAACGTCCGGTCAAACTTTGACAGACCATTTTGTATGTTTTGATTACATATGTTTGGACAGTTTCTTAGGATAACCCGTTGAAAACTTTACTCAGTATCTCCAAGGGTCAGTAACATACCTGAGTTAGTCATCTTTGATTACTAAAGTGACTAGTTACCCTTTGAAAACCGTAATGGTTAGAAATCTCCTTTTGTTAATAGTCTTGAGTTTAGATAGGATTTATTCCAACGACAGACTGGAATTCAAATACTGGTGTCCACAAGTTATGTTGCAGCTATGTTTTTTGTTTTAATTTTTTAACCATAAGTGAATAATAATATTCATTGTTTGAAATACTGCGCATATACAAGCTTGAGTCATGATTTCCATCTACGAATTCCTTTCTATAACTCAATTGGAATTTTCACTTATTACAGACTAAATGCAGATTCATTTCCATTGAGATAATTTACCTGGATCCATTCCATTCGTATTGGATAAATTTTAATTAAATTTGGGAAGGCTCAATAACTCGTTCCAAACGAGACAAATTTCACGAAATCCATCCCCCCTGAGAGTGGAGTTATTACATGCGGACGGACAAAGAAATAATAACTGCCGGATTTCGATTGGTCCTATTTTAATGAAATTTGGAATTACGCTACGCGGCTCTCTAACAGAGCTAAGTATACAATTTCATGAAAATCTGTCCGATGGAAGTAATAATAATTGCCGGATTTCTATTGGCCCAGTTTTAATGAACAATGGGGTGACTCGACAATTTTTTTTTTAAAAGAATCAAATATAAAAGTTTATGGAAATGCATCCGTTAGAAGTTCAGTTATTTTAAAACTAGACTTCTAATGTATGAACAGATGGATGGACATCGCGAAGCCAACAGGCGGGGAGAAAAATTAAAATTAAAAAATGAATTATTAATTAAGATAATTAAGATATTTAATACAAAGAAAATTTAATAGGCAATTAAATTAAAACGTTAATTTTAGTATTAGTATCGATTAAGCCTTATTCTAATCTTATGTTAATCTAATCCTTCCTTAGTTAACATAAGCACAAATTCTACAAGAAGAGGTAAATTATCTCAATAGTTAACAACTCTTCGGTTAAAACAGAATTTCCTTAATCTAGTTTAAAACTGTCCCTCCCTAATTTAAAAGTCTGCCATGCTTCTTAAAGTCATTAAAAAATCAGAAACAAAGATTCAGACAGTATTGAATCCTTTGAACTCCACTGAAACACCAGTTCACTGAGAACAACAAATAGTAACCAATCCTTTGTCTCCTATCATTTAATCAATGTTTTATACACCATGATACTTTTCCGCTAATGGCATATTGTTCCAATTTACGCAAAAAGATTCATTGTGGGACAATTATCAACAGCCTTACTAAAGTCTAAGTATACAAATAATATCGAAAATATTCTTTGTGTCCAGTTTTATGCGATTGTCATAAAGTTCTTTTATAACAACTTCATAGATGCTTATCAAATTAGTGTGCCATGATTTACCTTTAACCAACCCACACAGTGTTTCTCGTATAATTCCACTTTTGTCTAAATGATCCAGCAATATATCCTTACTCGTGAATTCCAAAATTTGTCCTGCAAAACAAGTTAAACTTGCAGATCTTTAATTTACCTATTTTCTCCTTGGGTCCAACTTTTGGATTTACACATCTCCAATCTGCTTGAATTCTTCCGATTCCAGAGATGCACGTATTATAATAGATTGTGGATATCAACAAATACATAGATGCATTTTTTGATATTTTAGTAGCACCATTAGCATTGTATTCCTGCATGTACCAGGATTCACCAACTCGCCACGTTGTCCGCCTCTCGATAAATTCTCGCCTTTCTGACTTTGAAGTATAACGATTTACAAACCCATTTTTAGGGATTAGAGAATCGTCCTGTTTCCGGTTACCTGAGCCATGGGTACTGTTAGGTTCATAAAGAAAGCAAATACTAAAGCAAAAAACTTATTTAGATGCCTGAACCTGAGAGATCTAATATAAAAATATGCCAAACGTTTGTTTCCAAAGAGCTTGCTGTATCATGAATACAAGCGCCTCTAGTTGATTAAAAACAGCATATCCACTATCGATATCCTTCATATTTATGCTCCATATTGCAGAGATTTTATTAAGTTTCCATACTAGTTTTTATGTAGACCATGATGGAAATTATGCACTTGTTGATATTTTAGTAATTCAATGATTCACCAACTCACCACGTTGCCCGCCTCTCAATATCATCGTAAATAAATGATGGCTTTGCAAAAGTTAATAAATTGTTATTCTAAACCTGGTATTAGAACTCGAACTATGCAGTTTTATAAATTAACTTCGGACCACTCAAGAACAGAAATATTTCAAAATTTCAACTCAAGTACTTTGAAAGATATGAACATAGATACATTGATATGAATTGTAATTGAACTATACGTGAAAGTTATAACAAGAATTAATAAAATCAAAAGAGTACTTCTAATGGCAGACTCCTGTTATAATTAAGCTGATTGATCGCATTGATAATACAATCAATCACCATAACTAAGATTGGATCTGTTCATTGTACACTACACATAAACACTTCAATTTTATCCATTTGTATTTCATCCATTATATTAACCATGAATTTTAAATTACTTATTAAATGATTCTGTGTTATTATAATCGTACTATAACTTAAAAAGTTTATAAATCATTAATATGAAGGAAAAGAAATAAAACTGGATGTGCTGGACTTTATGGTAATATATTAGAACATTAATGTAAAAATATTACTTTAATTTAATTGAGGTAGGAGTAACGTAACTCAGCCTTGTTGCACTATTTTTCACGAGAAAAATCATTTGAATTATTGAAAATGTAGCCTTCATGGCAGCGCAGTGGATATACCAAATGGCAAAACACCATCTTAATCGGTCTCAGGTGGAGAGGAGGCGATTTTCTCTAGGAAAATCGTCCTTCTACCACCTCACGCCTTAATTGCCTTGAGTTTATCCTAAACAGCCAAACGAGAAAATGTAATAACCGGTCCAACTAAAGTTAGATATACGAGTATAAAAATTGGGCGGTATATTCAAGTCAGTCCGCATCAGAGTCACGCCACACTTGGGACTGACTTACATACACCCCCTGCCTGACTGTTTAATGTAAATAACACGACTTTCTTTATTCAGAAGAGGATGTTTGCAAGCAGAAGTTTACAATGGAAAAGACAAATGATCTTTTCACACAAGCTCTCTCGTAATTGCAAGTCTGGACAACAAAGTCGTACAATTTTCTTTTAAGTAAAGTTTATGTTTGTAACACAGCAATTTATAGACACACAATACACTAACGAATCGTAAAATGCGTTTGCGCAATGTAAAACAACCTAACGCAACAACATCAGTAAACTGCTCACATCTTTATGATTTTTACGGCCGTTTTCTTCACGTGTAATGAGTTTTATGGTGTGGTTGGATGTGCTGAAAGGATAGCGTTTGTGTAGGAGGCAAAGACGCCAAGACGAACTTAAAAAGACTCGCTTATTAATCATGTTAAGACCCTTCCATCTATACGCTTCTCTGTTTCATGATGAAGAAAATTTATAACTTCGTCATTAGTCTGGAGACTTTCATATAATTTTTCCTCTGACGTCGGTTATCTTTTTAAACAGAGAAAATAAAGTAATGTAATATTGAAAAAGATGCTATTCTAAGGATAAATTCTGCATCTTTTACGCAGTAACAAAAAAAAGATAATATAATTTATATTTTAGCAACTTCTCTTGTTAAAAGAATGAGAAATTCTTTCTCATACACATGTATATATCTAGCTTTGAAACTAAGAAACCTGACACTTTTAGCAGCTGTTTGACAACCCTTAAGTGGACCTGCTTTTGCTAGTGGTCTCGGCTTATATCATGGACACCTCCCTCTCAGAGTTGTTACTGGGTGACGTACGTTGACAGCACGAGATATAAATGCATCTTAAAAAAGAAACTGCCAAATTCAGTTTGGTGAAATCGTCAACATGGGGTTCCAACGATAAAAGTTAGTGAATGTTTAATAGGTGTTTGACCCCTTCGTACGTGCATGTGTTACAAAAGACATCGTTATACTTTATCGTCAAAGGATGGTTTGGTACACCGAGAAAGCTATATCCATTAACCCTATTAATATAGTGTATAGAAGAAATGGTATTTTAATCGCTTATGTCCATACACATACATTCCAGATTTTCCAAATGACACCACAAGATGTCGCTGGTAGCTGCAGAAAGGCAACGTTGCTATAACTTTCCACGTAATATGCGTGTTCTTAGATAGGTGGCAATCCATGTTTTGCAAAAGTATTTCAGCCGGATTGATAAATGGAGCAAATTTACACTCGGCTGGCAGAAGTAGAGGGACACTAAATAATAAGCGAATTTCATGCGAAAATTGTAGACGGCACTTCGGTAGTACAGAGATATAAATGAAGCTGGAAATCGTGAACATGAACAGAAGGAGGAGGAAAGCCATAGCGTTAAACTTAGCATACGATGGATTTCAACATTTTGAAGACTTCGTGTCTTCAGAATGTTGAGAATGATCACAATGTGGAACACCGTATACGCATGTGGAAGGTTTCAGGCAGAGAGATGCATTAACAGGGGTTCAGCTGACGAGATACCACTCACAAATCTTTCATCGCCAAACTTAATGAACAGCGATGGGTGAAATGATATTCTCCGAGAGATGGGCTCTGGAGGGAAAATATTCTCTGAAGCCATGAATCTCAATTTACGCTGTTTTCATCAGATGGAGGAATCTGAGTGGAGTGCTAACCAGGAGAAAGTTTTGTAAAAGATTGTGCCCTTCCAATCTTGAAGCACGGTGTAATCTAGTCTGATGGTTTGGATATGCTTTTCGTGGAATGGTGGTGGATTTTGCAGACGGAAAGATGCAATGGTACCATCAGTGACTGAATGAGAAAATGTTAATAAACCGGAACGTTAATTTGTGACAATAAAAATAAGATTAACTATATTATTTATCAAAAGTTTATCCATATACATTATACTGACCACCGAATTTATCAATCGATAAAGCCGGTCTCTGATACTTTTTCTAAAACTAAGGTTAGTGTATCACAGCTTGATTTTGGAAGAATAATGTGATACAGTTGTGGAGGCGGGCCACTCCATCAGAATGGTCCCACAACCGTTGGACAAAGTGGAAATATATGCGATGATCTTCCGTCACAGTCTATTCCCAATTAAAAATAAAACTTTAATAATAAAGTTTTATTTTTAAAGAATTAAAGCAAAGACAAACAATATCATGACTACTTCTCATGAATATAAAAGAATATACACAAAGCTTTTTCGAATTAATAATGATATTACTGTCGTAATCCCAGCTCCAGAATTCAAAGCGTTATCATTAGATATATTCGCATATATATGAATATATCGATATATTCATGAACTATATCGATGTTATTCTTATGATATAGGCTGTCAAATATCGAGGTTTAGATACTAAATATATATGGTTAGAGTTATAGATACTAAATTCAAAGGCTTATAGTATTTTCCCCAATAGAAATATTTCTTTAAAATTGTTCTATGTGATCAAATACATATTGAAAATAAAGGGTGTAACAACATCGTTTTCAAATACTTGTCAGGTAAAAATCAATTTTAACCGAAAGGTATTACCGATCCTCGAATTATCGAGACTAGTATACTTTTATCTGTCATACGTTCAAGACTTGCCTCGGTGCTGAACTGCTTTAAATACTATTAATTTAAATACTATTTCAACTGGAAGAACTTGCGAAGATAGAGGATATTTTGCATTCGCATGAACATTATGGTATCTCTAAATGTCAAGAGGAAAGCGCTGTTTATTCGAACATTACCAAGCGACCTCGTTGTGAAATTAATGCTCCCTGTCACATATGTCTATGCCACTACAGATTATATATTTTTAAAGTAGAAAACGGGAATTGTAAGCGTACAGCGGAAAAAGGACATACTAATAAATGCTTTGGAGAAAATTGACAAGTCCGATATGAGATGTGTCACTATCTGAATGTCCAGCTATGCACGAAAAAATAAAATATAGATTCGTAATGATCAAAATGGACTTGTGCATGATATCCATTCTGATCATTAGAAGCATTTTAAAACTAAAAAGTACACGAAACTTGAAAATGTTATATTATACATGCACGAATTAAAATAAATTAATAATCAAAAATAAATAACATAATTAAAATTACATTTAATTTTATTTTTAAAAAAAATTTAAGATGATATAAGATACAGTAATCTGGACAGTGCTCTCTCCTCTAACTGTTCCTATGTAAGGTGGGGACAATGTCTTCATTGTGGAATATCCAGATATCTGTGAGCTATTGAGTCAGTTTCTTCCATGAAACTTGTCTTTGTTTCACTCCGTGTTTTATTAACCAATCTTCAGAATTCGGTGAATCTAGTCGTCTAGTTAAAAGATAGGCAAGAGTCAAGACATTCCTTGGGATTAGCAGTTATCTCCAGGGTTTACCTCTAAATTTAGCCACCTCAAGAGCCAGTATTCGAGACTTAGAAAGCCCTTAATATTGCTTTCTGGGACTGATGACCAGATTTCTAACGCGTATAGAGGGATAGGAATAACATCTGTTAATATACTTGTTTCATTACACCGGGATTTTTAATGCCAGTGACCTTTTGTCTGGTGGTCAGAGCACCATATATGTTTTCCTCCGAACATGCTAGAAGTGAAAGAAGTTTAGCCCTTCATCCCTTTTAAGTCCCAGATCAACGTGCGAGTGAACTTTTTGAACCTAGATGCCATTCATGTATTGTTATTCAAAACATGTGAATGACACCCAAGGGTTTATTTTGTTAGTGAAGACCATTTTCTGCGGTATTATGTTCATTTAGGTGTAGCCCAATATAATCGAGGCTCTTTTGAAGTTCTCTTACCTTAACCTGTTCATTACAGTAGTCAGCTGGTTTCTGATCTCCTGAAGTAACAAAAAGTTTCCATCTGAATAGGTGAGTAACTGTTCGTTTTTTGTTAAAAGGGGTCAAGTGCTACGGCAAATAGTGTGGCAGACAAGACGCCTCCTTGTCGATTAGAGAAATAACAGAAAATGGCTGGCAAGTGAGTTCACCTCCCAAGAAAGATCCTGTTAAGAGGAAAGTAATACACAAAGATACCCATGAGATTTGTGTTTATAGGAAGATGCGTGGGAAACACGAGAATGTGCAGAAGGAAATCGACCTTAGTCAGGAAGGATATAATAAACGCTGAAAAGAAGATTTATTTATATGCTGTGTTTGTATTGACCCACCCCAGGCGGTATTTGAATCGTTTGGATGATTTTAGGTTAATACACTTATTACTTGAACGTGGTCGTTTAAGATTTATGAGCGTTGTGGCATAAAAAGTCATATGAGCACAATGACACAATCTTATGTTATCACGTTTGAATGTTTACCTCAAGGAACGTTTCAAACACTCTTGTCAGTCAAGCCAGGGAGTGGGCCGAACATCTTTCTTGCAGGAGTGTCTCGCCACTTTATTTTAAGCTCGGCCGTTTTTGTTGAAGATAAATTTTTGCACTAAGTTTCAGCTTTCGAAAAACTATTTCAGTTAGTCTCCCCTGCCAGATTTCGCTTGTTACTATATAATTAAAAAATAAATAAACAAACCAACGAAAAATTAATCTAAGGTCTGTTTGTTTCCTTTAATGTATTTAACTTTTGTAATCAGTGTAATAGACAAGCGAAGGTGGACAAGAAAAACAAGAAGTTTTTTTAATGATATACAGGAAAATATCTGTCTGTCCTCAATTTGAATTTATGCCCTCTCAGGTGATTATTCTGAGCAAGTGGAAGAATCTACTTGAATCGGCATTGAGCATGCTCAAGCCATTCAAGGCTTTATACACCTCTATCAGATCACCTCGCCGGTGCCTAGTCTCCAGACACTGTAATTTGCAAAACTTAAGCCTTTCTTCCTAAGAGCAACCCTTTGTTCCATTCACTAATCTTGTTGCCCTCCTCTGTACTCGTTCCAGCAGCTCTACATCCTTCTTGAAATGTGGCCTTCAGACCTGTATACAGTACTCAAGGTGTGGCCTGAACATTGCCTTATAGAAGGGAATAATCACCTCCTTATCCCTCCTAGAAAAATTCCTGTATATCATTGACAAGACACCATGAGCTACTCTTGCAGCCCGTCTGCACTACTCAGAGAACTTCATATCTGCCTACACAATTACTCCCAGGTCCTTTTAATTCTTTATCACTGTCAGTGTAGTACCACAGAGTTGATACGTTGCTCAGGGGTTGCTGTTTCCCATATGTAGTACTTTACATTTGTCAATGTTAAACTTCATTTGCCACCTCTCAGCCCATCTGCTCAACCTTTCCGGATCCTGTTGCAGCAGCATAGCGTCAGTAGTGTCCTTAACAACCCTGCCAACCTTTGTATCGTCTGCAAACTTCGATATTAAGCTTGATATACCATCATCAATATCATTTATAAATACAGAAAACAATAATGGACCCAACACAAAACCCTGAGGGACTCCACTAATAACATTAGTCCACAGTGTCCATTGATTACCACTCTCTGTCCTCTCCCTCTCAACCATCCCTTTATCCATAGCAGCAATTTGCCTCCAATGCCACATTGCTCCAATTTGCAGCAGTCTTCCATGTGCAGCAGTATCAAAAGCCTTTCTAAGATCCAAATATATAATATCAAAGTTATTCCCTGCATCCAGTTCTTTTGTGACTGCATCATAGAATCCAATCAAATTGGTGAGGCAAGACTTTCTTTTAACAAAACCATGCTGTGTCCGAGCTATAACTGAAGTCTTGTCTAGATGATCCTGCAGTGCTTCTTTAACCAGTGCCTCCATTAATTTTCCTGGAACACAAGTTAAACTCACAGGTCTATAATTACTTGTGCCAGCCTTTGATCCTCCTTTGTGAATTGGGGCCACATTTGCACATCTCCAGTCTGTGGGTACCTCCCCTGAGTCCAAAGAAGCTCTCATAATTATGGCTAAGGGTTTGCTTACTTCCTTTGCTGCCTTCTTTAATATAACTGGATAGATCCCATCCAGCCCAGGTACCTTTTTTATGTTAATCCTCCACTTTCTTCTCAGTTATTACAAAATCATCTAGCTCACTGCCAGAGTCACTGGCATTCCCTTCCTGAATAACTCCTCATGTGTGAATGTAGATGCAAAATACTCGTTTAGTTTGTTAGCCACCTGAGCAGGATCATCAACTGTTGAACCATCAATATCCAGTGTACCAATCTGATTCATCCATTTCCTTCTAGAGTTTACACAGGTAAAGAACTCTTTTCTGTTTTTCTTTGCATCCTTTGCCAAGTATTTCTCATAATCTGCCTTCGCCTGCCTAACCTCCTTTGTAACTTGGCTACAGACCAGCTTATATCTATCATAGGCTTCTGTGTCACATGTCAATTTATATGTATCCCATGCATTTTTCTTTTCTGCCATGTCTCATTAGTTCATCTGACATCAATTTAGGCCTAAACCTTGAACAATATTTCTTAGTTGGTATGTAAAGCCTAGTAGCTTCCAAGATAAGTTCTTTGAATGCTTAGCATTTTGAATTTGCTGTTGGTAACATCATCAGTTGATCCCACTGTCTCAGACCATCGTAGTCGCCTTTACGAAAGCAAAGACTCTTCCCTGATGGTAGTTACCTCTTTGAGTAAATCCCACTTCAGCACACTGTGATCACTGCCACCTAGTGGTCCCTTTATCTGCAGATTCTTAATGCATGAAGAATCACTACTGATAATCAGATCAAGAGAATACTCTTGATCTGATTATCAGTAGTGGTTACTCCCCTCTAGTTGCCTCCCGAACATGCTGCTGCAGAAATCAATCATCCAATAAATCTGCAAAAGCCTTGCTAGTGTGTGAGTGATCAACCCACAAATTCCAGTCAATATCTGGGAAATTAAAATCCCCCATTATAAGACTCTCTGATTTACTGGCCCACTCTATTCCCCTGTACAGTTTCTTATTATACTCATCAGAGTCACTGGGCCTATAACACACTCCTACTCTGAATTTTGATCTCCCAATGCTTATGTCACACCAAACTGACTCGACACTGTACTATCCAGCGATGTCGACTGGCTTCACTTCCTTTGATTTTATGTGTTTCTTAACTAATAGCATAACCCCTCCTCTCTTCCTATCCTGTCTATCCTTTCTGTAGACATTGTACTCCCCAAATTGCATTTCTGCATCCCTTATATCTGTGTGACACCACGTCTCTGATATCCCAACAATATCTGCCTTTGATGTTTTGAGCAATACCTCAAATTCATGAAATTTATTTACCAAACTCCTAGAATTGGTGTACACGCCAGTATACATGCACCTGTTCCTATTCTTAGCTACCCTAACACAACTCATGTGTTTACTTGTACCGCAATGACTCCCAACAGTCTCTGAAATATCCTGCATCTTGTTTTCCAGGCTTCAGCTCATTCCAATAGAAGCAGTGCAAGAATCACTTTCACCTCTGCCAGTGGCTACTGTTAATCTATTATCCTTGCATCTCCCCAAGCTAGCAGTTTTCCAACCCACCTAACACTGCCTCGATAGCATCAGCAAATATCCTTGCACCCTTTCTATTAAAGTGTATCCCATCCCTGTAGAAGCAGTCTCTCCTATTAACAAGTACAGACCAGGCTGAAAAAAATTCTACCCCTTGAGCCCCCTATAGTATCTGCTTAACTTTTATTATGACTATTAAGAAACTGTACGTTGGAGTGTATATATGCAAATCAAGGCAAATAATTTCAATTATACGGTGTAAGACGTATGCAAAAAAAAAAAAAAAATGTTTGGAGGGGCTACTGTATTCTGTTCATGAGTAATGGGGAAAGTAAACCAACTTAACCGTTTCAAGCGAGGTATAATCGTCGGTGCGTGTATTAGGCAATTTGCATGTTATACAGACTGAAAAACTCATAATTCATGGGAGAGCTCTATTTTTTAGCGCCTAATATCGGTTAACTACATCCAAGATTGAAGAGACCTTCAGAAATTCCTCCAGGACTTGTCAGAACAGCAGTTCAAACGAAAAGTAGTTCAATATCCAATTATGTGAGTCTTATGAACTGTCCTAACACTGTACAGGGCTATCACTGTTAACCCTTTGATCATTTTTACAAATTAATAACCAATAAAAAATAAAGCCCCAGAAAAAGAAGAAGGATTTCATAGGTTTATGAAAAAGCTTCATAAACCTATGTAATCTGTAATGTGTTTTTTTTTTTTTTTGAATTGGGGAAAATAGTTACAAATTTCTTCACCAGGGGGCTTAATGTACTCAGTGCCTTCTGCATTAGTGTGTATAAAGCGAGAAAATGTTTGTGCCCTATTTTGGCGTTTGAAATAGTCACTGCTTCATTCAACATTCACTCACGGAGGAGAAGAACGCAGAGGCCCAGGAATATTCCCAATTCCTGACGTCTACGTTCATCAGACCTAATCCCCCCTGCCTCAACAGACTTTTGGTTGAGTTTTTTTTTAAAGGATGCATTTATAAAGATAATGCTGTTCTTTACATTTCTTAAAATCTCACATTCAAAGCGAGGTTTATGCAATTTATTTTTTGATTTTTCTTCATGTGAGTGTCAATGACAGGGCTAATCTGGGGAAGCTGTTAGTGTTGTCTTCCCCCAAAGGAAATCGCTCAAAAAAAAGGTAATTTTATCTAAGTCAAAAAGAAGCGTTATTTCCCGTCTTCTTAAAGTTATAGATCAACATATGAGAGAACATTTTAAAATGTCAAATATATATAGGATTTGTTAAACAAAAACCATTTGATCCTCTGGTGGTGAAAGTTGCAGCTACTTTTTTGGGCTTAAAAATATTAATAACGGGTGATATATATATATATATATATATGTGATAAACGATATTTTTCCACGGGACTTCATTTTTTAGTTAATAATTTTTAAAAAGTATGGAAGACTATAAATATCCAGCACATAAAAGTACTTCGGTGGAGTAACAAAGAATAGTTTTACTTAGCGGTTGGAAAATTTCCTACACTGGTGTGCAAAACTTAAGGACCAGTCGGGTTTTCACCTGTAGCTTCTCATAGGAGTGGCCTGGATATGGGAAAAGCATACCAAAGGAACCGTGTGAGGTACAGGAACGAAGAAAATACCCACACAACAACGGAAGCAAAACAGTACAGAGGGACTTTATTCAAAAATGGCAACATAGCATTGGCTGCCATGATACAGACGAATAACTGCCAAAGATGGAACAAAGGGAAGAGGTGGTCCTCAGTAGGAGATATGGCCACCCCTAATGTCGATGCAGGCTTTGCACCGCCTGTTCATACTTAGAACAAATGTTGTTGATAAGTTCTTACGGTAACATCGTCCATTCCTCTGTCAACGCCATCTTCAGCTGGTGAACATTTTCTGATGGATGTTAACGTGCCGCTAGGCGTCTCCCCAGAGCATCCTATATGTGTTCGATGGGATTTAGATAGGTAGAACGGCAGGTCAATCCATACGAACGATGTCCTTGCTTTCCAAAGGCATACCAACAGCTGCATTGCGATGGGAGTGTGGCGTTATCATCCATAAACACGAACTCTGGGCAAATGGCACCTCGGAGTGCACCGGTTACAGTACCGCCTTCCAGTATCTGGAGTTGTGTACGTCCATCCAAGATAACGCCTCCCCAGACGAGAACACCTCGACCGCCATATCGATTCTTTTCAGTGATGTTTGCCGGGTGATACCGTGTGCTAACCTCTCGCTAGATTAGCTGATATCCAGAATCGCTGCTGAGACTGAATCTACTCTCATCAGTAAAGAGTACCTTACCCCATTGCGCTGCTGTCCAGTCCTTGTGTTCGATGCACCATTGTAAACGGTGTCTCCGATGGGCAGGTGTTAAAGGGACACAGCGTACTGGCCGTCGGGCAAACAGTCAACCTTTGTGGAGTCGCCTGGCCACAGTACACCGCGATATCCTGCTTCCTGTGCAGCTGGTTTGCAATGGATTCTGCTGTCTGGTGTCGGTCCCTCTTGGCCTGTAGGAGTATATAGCGGTCATCATTGGGGGTTGTTTTTCGTGGACGACCACCACTGGTCCTTTGAACAGCTGTACCTGTCGTTGGGAAGGCCGATCACGCGCGTGAGACGATGCTATGGGCGATACCGAACTCTGCAGCCACACTTCTGGCACTTCGACCTTCCTGGAGCTTCCCAATTATTCGAACCCGGGTAAAGTCATCCAGATGTTGCCTACTGGCCATTTCGTTGTCTGTAGCACTGTATGAAACCAATCGAACGTCTGAAACAATCGTGCTCACCATTCGGTAATTTGAAAATAACTGCTGAACTGCTGCTTTTATCTGTTTATGGGAGCCCTCTCATCACGATTCAAATTTGCACCACCTTTCTCCTGAACGGCCCCAGTTATGCAAATCGCCACAGGCTGTTCAGTCCTTGTGTTCGATGCACCATTGTAAACGGTGTCTCCGATGGGCAGGTGTTAAAGGGACACAGCGTACTGGCCGTCGGGCAAACAGTCAACCTTTGTGGAGTCGCCTGGCCACAGTACACCGCGATATCCTGCTTCCTGTGCAGCTGGTTTGCAATGGATCCTGCTGTCTGGTGTCGGTCCCTCTTGGCCTGTAGGAGTATATAGCGGTCATCATTGGGGGTTGTTTTTCGTGGACGACCACCACTGGTCCTTTGAACAGCTGTACCTGTCGTTGGGAAGGCCGATCACGCGCGTGAGACGATGCTATGGGCGATACCGAACTCTGCAGCCACACTTCTGGCACTTCGACCTTCCTGGAGCTTCCCAATTATTCGAACCCGGGTAAAGTCATCCAGATGTTGCCTACTGGCCATTTCGTTGTCTGTAGCACTGTATGAAACCAATCGAACGTCTGAAACAATCGTGCTCACCATTCGGTAATTTGAAAATAACTGCTGAACTGCTGCTTTTATCTGTTTATGGGAGCCCTCTCATCACGATTCAAATTTGCACCACCTTTCTCCTGAACGGCCCCAGTTATGCAAATCGCCACAGGCTGTTTCGTTTGATTTTGTGGTTGTAACCTTTAGAAATAATGTTGATCCTTAAGTTTTGCACACCAGTGTATAACCCCTACTTTTTGTAACACTGTACAGTACTCCAACGCACAAAGTATTGCACGCCACATTACAGTATTTTTTTTAAAGTAGAGTTTGAGCTGAGGCAACTAAGGCCATGAGGAGAAAGCATATAGCGTCTTTCTAATTGTGTATATTCTAGACCTGTTTGCAAGTAAGTGGGAGGAAAAAATCTCACACCTCAGTCTAAAAATTTCTTGGGCCACTGCACGAATAGTGTTTATTATTATTATTTAATTGAGTAAATAGCGCAGAAGATGGATGTCAAAAGCAATTGAATTTAATTGTGATGACTGTTGCAGGTAATCGACCAAAACGACACATGACAGAAGTCTGGCATGCTTTTACACACACCACACCATGTTTGTTGTCATTGCCTTACACTGTTTTTCCACAGCAGGTCGTAGGCATTCAACAATGAGTGTCATATTACGAAAGACATGTGTTCTTCACGCATGACGGGCCTATACTTGAATTCCGGATTCCATCTTTCGTGAATGACAATTCGCAAGAAAGCCGACAGAAAAAGGTAGGCCGATGTCTTTCCAACGTAAACGATAAGTCACTGGGGGGCAACAGTGTCAGGTCATTAGCTAATTAATACTCCAATATGCTGCCAAGGCCATGAGAGAACAGTTGAGTTACATTGGGGGTTCTGTTATTCCTCGAGAGAGAGAGAGAGAGAGAGAGAAAGAGAGAATGATTAAGGTGCTGCGACAAATAAAGTCATGTCACTTCTGTCGTAACATTATATAAGCAGTTCAACACATGTCATCTCGTGTTTACTCAGGCTAACAAGCGACATGTAACCACCCATAGTGCATGCTAATTGGTCTTTAAGAACCCACATCCGCATGAACCTAGGTACTAAGGCAGCTGTCTAAGCGTGGCACATCTGTCGTCACGGGCAATGGAGATGACATACTGCAATATTTGTTTCTCAATATTTCATGTGTGAGTTAATGATATGTTTCTTCAGACTAACTTATAATTAACCTTGGTGGTTTGGCCTGCCACTGCAACTAAGCTCGGCAGCCATTTAAAACCGTAATGTACCCTATCGGTGTTTGGGTTGGATCTATTCACTCGAACAAAAAATACACAGACTTTTCTTGTTTACAACACATACACATAAAGCTATGTTGACAGTAGTGACAACATGGGCAGAAATGATCCCATTGGGCCATATCCCTATTCTAAACAACCCACTGTAAATAAATCTACTCACTAGTGGCTTGATAAGTAAACAAATACCGTATTTTACGGACCATAAGAAGCAATATTCTTCCTAGAAAATGTTTCCAAAAATCCCCTGCGCCTTATGGTCCGAAGGCATACTAGGTGCCTACAGCGGATTCATTTATTTATTTTTTGATCAGACTGTATACTGTTCTTGCCTAGCCTATGCGAGTGAGAATTTATGCATGTCTCACTAGAATTCGTACTTTATTCACAAGAAACGATCAATAAAATCTTAATTCTTTCTAAAAATCGGAAGTCTTTCAAGAAATGTAGACTCAGCAATGTCTTTGTTGATAGTGAAGATGACGCTCTCTTCGAAGAAAGCAAAAGTCCATATCATAGCATTGATAATGAAGAGTTTAAGAGTAGCGAATTTTTGGGATTATACGACAAATAAATTCGTTCTACACTGATATTTTTCTTAGTAAGCACTTTTGAATCTTGTTTCTGGTATATGCAATTTTTTAAACCAAAATTCACCTTCTAAAACCAGTATGCGTCTTATATTCCAGAACATACGGTATTTTTTTTTTTTTTTTTTTTTTCAATACAAACCATGACATAAACTGCAAATTTCTCGTTCTTTTGCTAGAATTTTCCATTATAAAAACAGCGTACGTAGGGATCAAAAAAAGATCGTTTATACTAAAACTTAATATTTGATAACACTATTCATTTGACTCAAACTATGAGGGCACATAGTTTGAGTCATCCTTTCATCATGTTGAAAGCCGTCTCCAGTTCTGTCCCCCCCCCCGTACTTGGTTTAAACGAACTAAGCAAGACAAATCTTCCTGTCATCTCTCTCTGAGATGCCTCCTAACATAATCACTAAAAGACGAATTTATATGTATAGCTCGCAAGTGTTCTTAAAATACTGAAATAATAATAAATTACAAATATTCAGACGGCTAAGGCTTTACAGAATTTACTTATAAATATAGATGCAAACGGTTCTTCCAGCTGTGTTATTGTATCTGCAGTCAGCACTCTCGTAATATTTCAAATATTTTTCAGGATTCAAAAAAGTCGATATTCAGAAAAATAAACTGCGAACTTCAATTTGATGCATTATCTCAACAAACGGAGATTTCCTTCAAGCCAAAAATATATTATGCTGGTCTACACCCCGTTCTGAACGTCAAATTATTTTTAGAGATTTCAGTATAGTTCTTTCGTACTGATTTATGACTCGTTCCCTCTTATCCATCTGTAACGTTCAACCTTCTGAGAGAGGTCCCTAAATTATTCACTTTGTTCATCACCTTCTACTTTGTCAAGTTCAATCTTTTAATAATGACTTCAGGTCGGGGGTTAATTTACAACAACGAATTAACACGTTCCAGTACTTTCTCAAATGTTATAGCAACTTAAACTACGCCCTTCAGAAAATACAGTAGCGAGAGGAGTGATTTATAAGCAACTACTATTGCTAATAAATGTTCCCTCAGCAACTACTGTCAACAACCTGAGTTTGAAGTAGAATCTACTAAATTTCACTGAGATTGTCCACACCTGTGTTGCCTTAGCAACTGTGATGACGTCATGCGCAATCTATTTCTATTGCTGACTTGGTTCATTGTCACCTACTTATTAATCATAGAAACTTCTTAATCATTATGCTATGAATTTTATAAAAATAGATTTGACCCGTGATATTTAGATTTATATTTTAAAATTAACTGTTTTCTTAATTTTAGCAGTTATTGAATTGATAGTTCTTTAGTTATACATCAATTACAGAAGTGTTTTATTCTTCGAGATCAGTGATGACGTCATGGGAAGGCATGTTTAATGGATATGAAGTACTGTATTAAAAACATTTTAACAGTTCCTATTTTTTAATCTTAATTTTCTGTAAATTATAAAAAAAAATTACTTCAATTATTTTGTAATTAAGAAAAGAATTCTTAGAAATATTAAGACACTATTTATTTATTTGGTGTTTCTCTCAAAATTCAGATTTTAAGATACATTATAGTACATTAATGACTAATTAACGTAGTATTAATCAGCTATTTATCTAGTAACTTGCTGAGGAAAATATTTTTATTGGCCAACTTATTTCTCTATTTTTCAATCTTTCTTCTTTCCCCCGTTTCGGATTAAATGCATGGTCTGTACCGTATAGTACAGACGATTAGCTTAATAAATTATATTATTAATTTCACGTGATGTATGAGTGGTATTAATTATAGTAATAATTTTAATGGAAAACAATGATACTAATGAAGGTATATCAGGCTTAATGTCAAAGTTTGCAGATGATACAAAGGTTGGAAGGGTTGTTAATGACAGTAATGGCAGTGTGTTACTGCAACAGGATCTAGAACAGATGGGCTGAGAAGTGGCAACTGAAGTTTAACATTGACAAATGCAAAGTAATGCATATGGGTAGAAGTAACCCCAGAGAAACGTACCAACTGTGTGGTACTACACTTAGGGCGGGAGAAAATGAAAAAGACCTGGGAGTAATTGTGCAGTCAGAGATGAAAATTTTCTGAGCAGTCCAGACAGGCTGCCAGAGCAGGTCATAGGGTATTGTCATGTGTATTCTTAATACACGAATGATCACTGCTGATAACCAGATCAAGAGTATTACTCTCTCTGGTTGCCTCTCGAACATGCTGCTGCAGAAAACAATCATTCAATAAATCCACAAACGCAACAGTGGCAACCCCCAAGGCATATTGCGCTGGTCCCACAGGACCTAGTAGTTGTTGGTGACACTATTGTCAGGGAACGGGAAACATGCTTTGTAAAGAGGATAGGTGGAACAGGACCAGGGTATGTCTGCCAGGGGCAAAGGTTCATGACGTTGTAGAGCGGATATCATCTTTTAAGGCACTAATGATATTAAGAGTAGGAGACCGGCGGAATTACTTTACAAGTACAGGTCACTGTTGAAAAAAAGCTGTGAATTAGAGTTGAATTTGAAAGTGTCTGCAATTCTGCCCAGACACGATAAGAGGGAGTATATGATGAGAGGCCTTGCCGATCAATTCGGCCCTGGAAAGATTGTGCAAGGCTCAAGGGATAGAATTTTTTTCAGCCTAGTCTGTACTTCTTAACAGGAGAGACTGTTTCTACAGGGATGGGATACACTTAAATAGAAAGGGTGCAAGAATGTTTGCTGATGCTATCGAGGCAGTGTTAGGTGTGTCGGAAAACTGATAGCTTGGGGGGATACAAGGCCTAATAGTTTAACAGTAGCCGCAGGCAGAGGTGAAGGTGATTCTTGCACAACTTCTGTTAGAATAAGTAGCGACCTGGAGCGAGGGGTGTTGGGGGTTTCAGGGACGGATGGCAGTCATCGTGAAATAGGTGGGTATATGGGATGCGTTAGGGTAACTAGGAATTGGAGCATGTATACCAATGCTAGAAGTATAGTAAACAAATTTGATGAATTTGAAGTGTTGGTCAACATCAAAGGCGGATATTGTTGGGATATCAGAGACGTGGTGACACAGAGATATAAGGAATGCAGAACTGGAATTTGGGGAGTACAATGTGTACAGAAAGGGAGGAGGTGTTATGCTGTTAATTAAGAAAAACATAAAATCAAAAGAAGTGCACCCAGTTGATATAGATGAACAGTGCACTGTTGAGTCAGTTTGGTGTGACATAAGCACTGAGAAAGCAAAAATAAGAGTAGGAGTGTGTTATAGGCCTAATGACTTGAATGAGTACAATGAACAATCGTACAGAGAAATAGAGTGGGCTAGTAAATCGGAATGTCTTATAATGGGGGATTTTAAATTCCCAGATATTGACTGGAACTTGTGGGTTGGTCACTCACACACTAGTCAGACTTTTGTGGATTTATTGGATGATTGTTTTCTGTAGCAGCATGTTCGAGAGGCAACCAGAGAGAGTAATATTCTTGATCTGGTTATCAGCAGTGATCATTCGTGTATTAAGAATTTGCAGATAAAGAAACCACTAGGTGGCAGTGATCACAGTGTACTGATGTGGGATTTACTTAAAGATTTAATTACCATCAGGGGTAAAGGAAAGGTTTTTTGCTTCCGTAAAGGTGAGTACAGTGGTCTCAGACAGTTTTTAAATTCTGTACAGTGGGATCAACTGACGATGTTACCAACAGCAAATTCTAAGTGGGAAGCATTCAAGGAATTAATCGTGGATGCCACTAAAAGTTTCATACCTATTAAGAAATATTGTTCAAGGTTTAGGCCTAAATGGTTATCTAATGAACTAATGAGACTCGTTGTTGTTGTTTGGTTTTTTTTTTAAGGAGCATTAGCAACTAAGGCCATATTGCTCTGGGGATATGCAGTAGTCATTCCCTGACTTTTCTGCATCCTCCGTATTTAGTGGTCACGGGCTCGAACCCCGGTCGAATCAGAAGCATGTGCTACGGTCTGCTGCTCCTGCCCACCTGGCTACGGAGGCGCCATGAGACTCGTAACAGAGAAGAAAAATGCATGGGATGCATATAAATTATCAAGCGACTCAGAAGCCTACGGCAGATATAAGCTAGTCTGTAATCAGGTCACAAAGGAAGTTATGCAGGCGAAAGCAGATTACGAGTAATCCTTGGCAAAAGATGCTAAAAAAAACAGCAAGGATTTCTTTACTTATATAAACTCTAAAAGGAAGGGGATGAATCTGATTGGTCCACTTGACATCGATGGTTCGACTGTTGATGATCCTGCTCAGATAGCAAACAAACTGAATGAGTATTTTGCATCTACATTCACACATGAGGAGTTATTAAGGTTTGAAAATGACAGAAGGTTATCAAATTGTAGCAGGATACTTAATGATTTTGTAATAACTGAGAGCAAAGTGGAGGAGAAATTGTTGAAGTTAAACGTAAGAAAGGCACCTGGGGTGGATGGGATCTATCCAGTTATATTAAAGGAGGCGGCAAAGCAACTAAGCAAACCCTTAGCCATAATTATGAGAGCGTCCTTGGACTCAGGGGAGGTTCCCACGGACTGGAGATGTGCAAATGTATCCCCAATTCACAAAGGGGGATCGAAGGGTGACACGAGTAATTACAGACCAGTTAGTTTAACTTCTGTTCCGGGTAAAATAATGGAGTCACTGGTTAAAGATGCATTGCAGGATCATCTAGACAAGACTGCAAGCAATAATTCAGACACATCATGGGTTTGTTAAGGGAAAGTCTTGTCTGACAAATTTGATAGGATGTTATGATGTGGTTACAAAGGAACTGGATGCAAAAAATAATTTTGATATCATATATTTGGATTTCAGGAAAGCTTTTGACACTGTTGCGCATGGAAGACTATTGTAAAAATTGGAGCAGAATGGTATTAAGGGTAAGTTGCTACAATGGATAAAAGGATGGTTAAGTGGGAGAAGACAGAGGGTGGTAATCAATGGGTGCTGCTCTTCGTGGACTAATGTTATTAGTGGAGTTCGGTGTTGGGTCCACTGTTGTTTTGTATATTTATCAATGATATTGATGAAGGTACATCAGGCTTAATGTCCAAGTTTGCAGATGATACAAAGGTTGGCAGGGTTGTTAATGACAGTAATGGCAGTGTGCTACTGCAGCAGGATCTAGATAATTTGGGCAGACGGGCTAAGAAGTGGCAACTGAAGTTTAACCTTAACAAATGCAAAGTACTGCATATGGGTAGAAGTAACCCCAGAGAAACGTACCAACTGTGTGGTACTACACTTAGGGCGGGAGAAAATGAAAAAGACCTGGGAGTAATTGTGCAGTCAGAGATGAAAATTTTCTGAGCAGTCCAGACAGGCTGCCAGAGCAGGTCATAGGGTATTGTCATGTGTATTCTTAATACACGAATGATCACTGCTGATAACCAGATCAAGAGTATTACTCTCTCTGGTTGCCTCTCGAACATGCTGCTGCAGAAAACAATCATTCAATAAATCCACAAACGCAACAGTGGCAACCCCCAAGGCATATTGCGCTGGTCCCACAGGACCTAGTAGTTGTTGGTGACACTATTGTCAGGGAACGGGAAACATGCTTTGTAAAGAGGATAGGTGGAACAGGACCAGGGTATGTCTGCCAGGGGCAAAGGTTCATGACGTTGTAGAGCGGATATCATCTTTTAAGGCACTAATGATATTAAGAGTAGGAGACCGGCGGAATTACTTTACAAGTACAGGTCACTGTTGAAAAAAAGCTGTGAATTAGAGTTGAATTTGAAAGTGTCTGCAATTCTGCCCAGACACGATAAGAGGGAGTATATGATGAGAGGCCTTGCCGATCAATTCGGCCCTGGAAAGATTGTGCAAGGCTCAAGGGATAGAATTTTTTTCAGCCTAGTCTGTACTTCTTAACAGGAGAGACTGTTTCTACAGGGATGGGATACACTTAAATAGAAAGGGTGCAAGAATGTTTGCTGATGCTATCGAGGCAGTGTTAGGTGTGTCGGAAAACTGATAGCTTGGGGGGATACAAGGCCTAATAGTTTAACAGTAGCCGCAGGCAGAGGTGAAGGTGATTCTTGCACAACTTCTGTTAGAATAAGTAGCGACCTGGAGCGAGGGGTGTTGGGGGTTTCAGGGACGGATGGCAGTCATCGTGAAATAGGTGGGTATATGGGATGCGTTAGGGTAACTAGGAATTGGAGCATGTATACCAATGCTAGAAGTATAGTAAACAAATTTGATGAATTTGAAGTGTTGGTCAACATCAAAGGCGGATATTGTTGGGATATCAGAGACGTGGTGACACAGAGATATAAGGAATGCAGAACTGGAATTTGGGGAGTACAATGTGTACAGAAAGGGAGGAGGTGTTATGCTGTTAATTAAGAAAAACATAAAATCAAAAGAAGTGCACCCAGTTGATATAGATGAACAGTGCACTGTTGAGTCAGTTTGGTGTGACATAAGCACTGAGAAAGCAAAAATAAGAGTAGGAGTGTGTTATAGGCCTAATGACTTGAATGAGTACAATGAACAATCGTACAGAGAAATAGAGTGGGCTAGTAAATCGGAATGTCTTATAATGGGGGATTTTAAATTCCCAGATATTGACTGGAACTTGTGGGTTGGTCACTCACACACTAGTCAGACTTTTGTGGATTTATTGGATGATTGTTTTCTGTAGCAGCATGTTCGAGAGGCAACCAGAGAGAGTAATATTCTTGATCTGGTTATCAGCAGTGATCATTCGTGTATTAAGAATTTGCAGATAAAGAAACCACTAGGTGGCAGTGATCACAGTGTACTGATGTGGGATTTACTTAAAGATTTAATTACCATCAGGGGTAAAGGAAAGGTTTTTTGCTTCCGTAAAGGTGAGTACAGTGGTCTCAGACAGTTTTTAAATTCTGTACAGTGGGATCAACTGACGATGTTACCAACAGCAAATTCTAAGTGGGAAGCATTCAAGGAATTAATCGTGGATGCCACTAAAAGTTTCATACCTATTAAGAAATATTGTTCAAGGTTTAGGCCTAAATGGTTATCTAATGAACTAATGAGACTCGTTGTTGTTGTTTGGTTTTTTTTTTAAGGAGCATTAGCAACTAAGGCCATATTGCTCTGGGGATATGCAGTAGTCATTCCCTGACTTTTCTGCATCCTCCGTATTTAGTGGTCACGGGCTCGAACCCCGGTCGAATCAGAAGCATGTGCTACGGTCTGCTGCTCCTGCCCACCTGGCTACGGAGGCGCCATGAGACTCGTAACAGAGAAGAAAAATGCATGGGATGCATATAAATTATCAAGCGACTCAGAAGCCTACGGCAGATATAAGCTAGTCTGTAATCAGGTCACAAAGGAAGTTATGCAGGCGAAAGCAGATTACGAGTAATCCTTGGCAAAAGATGCTAAAAAAAACAGCAAGGATTTCTTTACTTATATAAACTCTAAAAGGAAGGGGATGAATCTGATTGGTCCACTTGACATCGATGGTTCGACTGTTGATGATCCTGCTCAGATAGCAAACAAACTGAATGAGTATTTTGCATCTACATTCACACATGAGGAGTTATTAAGGTTTGAAAATGACAGAAGGTTATCAAATTGTAGCAGGATACTTAATGATTTTGTAATAACTGAGAGCAAAGTGGAGGAGAAATTGTTGAAGTTAAACGTAAGAAAGGCACCTGGGGTGGATGGGATCTATCCAGTTATATTAAAGGAGGCGGCAAAGCAACTAAGCAAACCCTTAGCCATAATTATGAGAGCGTCCTTGGACTCAGGGGAGGTTCCCACGGACTGGAGATGTGCAAATGTATCCCCAATTCACAAAGGGGGATCGAAGGGTGACACGAGTAATTACAGACCAGTTAGTTTAACTTCTGTTCCGGGTAAAATAATGGAGTCACTGGTTAAAGATGCATTGCAGGATCATCTAGACAAGACTGCAAGCAATAATTCAGACACATCATGGGTTTGTTAAGGGAAAGTCTTGTCTGACAAATTTGATAGGATGTTATGATGTGGTTACAAAGGAACTGGATGCAAAAAATAATTTTGATATCATATATTTGGATTTCAGGAAAGCTTTTGACACTGTTGCGCATGGAAGA
This sequence comes from Mastigoproctus giganteus, assembly GCF_048544385.1. NCBI lineage: Eukaryota > Metazoa > Arthropoda > Arachnida > Uropygi > Thelyphonidae > Mastigoproctus > Mastigoproctus giganteus. The sequence goes on from NC_143579.1 coordinate 28,138,184, forward strand.
CTATTGTAAAAATTGGAGCAGAATGGTATTAAGGGTAAGTTGCTACAATGGATAAAAGGATGGTTAAGTGGGAGAAGACAGAGGGTGGTAATCAATGGGTGCTGCTCTTCGTGGACTAATGTTATTAGTGGAGTTCGGTGTTGGGTCCACTGTTGTTTTGTATATTTATCAATGATATTGATGAAGGTACATCAGGCTTAATGTCCAAGTTTGCAGATGATACAAAGGTTGGCAGGGTTGTTAATGACAGTAATGGCAGTGTGCTACTGCAGCAGGATCTAGATAATTTGGGCAGACGGGCTAAGAAGTGGCAACTGAAGTTTAACCTTAACAAATGCAAAGTACTGCATATGGGTAGAAGTAACCCCAGAGAAACGTACCAACTGTGTGGTACTACACTTAAGGTGGTAGAAAATGAAAAAGACCTGGGAGTAATTGTGCAGTCAGATATGAAGTTTTCTGAGCAATGCAGACAGGTTGCCAGGGCAGGTCATGGGGTTTTGTCAATGATATACAGGAATTTTGTTAGCAGGGAAAAGGAGGTGATTGTCCCTCTGTATAAGGTAATGGTCAGGCCACGCCTTGAGTACTGCGTACAGGTTTGGAGGCCTCATTTTAGGAAGGATGTAGATTTACTTGAGCGTGTACAGAGAAGGGCAACAAGATTGGTGAGGGGAATGATGGGATCCTCTTACCAAGAGAGGCTTAAGTTCTGCAAATTGCAGTGGCTGGAGACTAGGCACCTGAGCGGTGATCTGATTGAGGTGTATAAGGCCTTGAATGGGTTGAGCATGCTGAATTCTGATGGGATCCTTAGACTTGTTCAGATTACAAACTTAAGGGGGCATAAATTCAAATTAAGAAAGGACAGATGTAGAATAGATATGCGGAAATTTGCCTTTAGCCAGCGGGTGGTCGATTGCTGGAACAAACTTCCATCTCTCGTTGTGGAAGTTGATAGGTTGAATAAATTTAAGGAGGAACTGGACAGGCATTTGGAGGGAATGGTGTGATTTTTTTTTTTTTTTTGGCTGATGCCGCATAAGCTCATACACTTGCTTTCTTGCATCACATGCCACTACCACTACTACAATTGTCAATAGTATACAGGAATTTTGCTAGTAGGGAAAAGGAGGTGATTATTCCTCTGTATAAGGCAATGGTCAGGCCATGCCTTGAGTACTGCGTATAGGTCTGGAGGCCTCATTTTAGGAACGATGTAGAGTTGTTTGAGTGAGTACAGAGAAGAGCAACAAGATTGATAAGGGGAACGAAAAGATTGTCTTAAGAAGAAAGGCTTAGGTTCTGCAAATTGCAGCGTCTGGAGACTAGGTACTTGCGAGGTGATCTGATTGAGGTGTATAAGGCCTTGAATGGGTTGGGATTCTTCCTCTTGCTCAGATTACGAACCTGAGGGGACATAAATTCGAATTGAGGAAAGACAGTTGTAGAATAGATGTGCGGAAATTTGCCTTCAGCCAACGAGTGGTTAATTGCTGGAACAAACTTCCGTCTGTCATTGTGGAAGTTGATAGCTTAAATAAATTCAAGGAGGAACTGGACAAACGTTAGAAGGAATGGACGTGTGATATATTTTTTTTTTTTTTTGGGCTGATGGTACATAAGCTTGCTCTCCAGCACCACATGCCTCGATTACTACTACTACAAACACGTACCGTCCTTCCCTCACTATATAAGCAGTTTGGAAACCATGTACAATTCTGAATGGTTGTAAAGCTATTTTTTGAATTAAAAAAAATAGTCAAAATTATAAAATAATAAAAAATAATAATAATAATACGTACTTAATATGCGTCTGTTTATTCTTTTCTTTTATTATTTTTTCCCATTTAAAATTCCAGAGCCAGTTTTAAAATTCAAACAGCTATGGCCAGTGATTTTCGACCTTTTTTAAATAGCGGCACCCCTAAATAATTTATTTTATTTTGTGGCACCCCTACTCAATTTTCTGCCTGTTAGATCTGATTCTCTCTCTGTATATATATATAATATTAAAAATATGTTACATGATAGTTATTACAATAAAATAACTATAAACAAAATCACAATTCATAATACAAATTATATATATAATAATTTTATTCTTTATATAGAGGTACTAAATAAGCATCAATTATAGATCACCAAATTAAAAAGAACCAAATCACAAAATTAAAAAGATACCGTACACCTTTTTATAATGAAATAAATTTTAAAAAAATGATAAGTTTAAGTAACTTAAACCCAAATTACGTGGCACCCCTGGAATGTTGTCGTAGCACCCCGGTTGAAAACCACTGGCTATATCATGGTAACAGTCCAGAATCGAGCACTTGTTTATATGAGCTTTTTTTTTTTTTTTTTTTCTTGTTTTGGAACGTAGAACTATCCTCACACAGTAAAACTCTACTTTAACAAACTATAAGGAGGAAAGTCTTCCCCTAATTTCGATTGTCCGTTAAACTCGAAATACGCCAAAAAAAAAAAAAAAAAAAAGCTGGAATAGTTATAGACTATTGCGAGATATTGATTTTTAACAGCGTTACGAGCGTATACGTAATAAAACCATTGATTGGTTAAGACAGAATAAAGCTGAATCCGAGAAATTACTAGCTAAGAGAGTTCTTTTCGTAGGTGAATAGAGAGAACCAAATAAGTTCATTACTTGATCGAAGTGAAAGTCACAGAGAGACCAGCTGAGACAGCAGACGAGTTGAACATTTTTTTGCAACTAAAAGAGTATTTTGACCGGAGGGATCAGTGACAAGGAATCAAACTGATGTAAATTAAGTAATATATCAATCTCTGAGAAGAGCATATGAGATAAATTAATTAAATTGGACCCAGCAGCAAGTGGAGTCCTCTGATGGACTCCACTTCCTAGTGGGTCCACTCTTGTTTCTCATTTTCCTTAGTGACATTGATGAGAGAAAGTTGAGGGGAGTTTTCAAAGTTTGCTGATGATTTAAATGTAGTAAGGATGGTTAATAACCAAAACCAGGCCATTCTTCTTCAAAATAACTTGGATAGGTGTGAAATGGTCTGAAAATGGCGACTGCAGTTTAATGTATCTAAATGTAAGGTTTTTCAGCTGGAAATAAGAATTCCATGAGTTACAAGCTAGGGGGAGTGGAGTTACAAGAGGTTTCGGGACGAAAGAGAGAGCCGTTATGATTCAGTCAAACATGAAATTTTCCATGCAGTGTAAACAAGCGGCTAGGAAGGAAATGGGTTCTATGACTCGCAACTATGGTTAAACCGCATTCAGAATTCAGAATATTGTGTCATATTTAAAAGCAGGTCTGGAGTAGAAGGGCAACCAGATTGGTGAGAGGTGCCAATCGATGTCCATATCATTGCAATCCAAACCTTCTATTGGCTTAAAAGGTGCGGACTGCAAATCTTGGCAACTCGGGGAAGGACCTGATAGATGTATATAAGTCTCTGAAAGAAAACAATAAAATGAGCGAAAGATGTATATTTTCAATGGGTGAAGTACCGGTTGGGGGAGGGGCACAAATACTAAATTTCCAGAGTAACAGAAAGCTGGATATCATGAAGTTTACTTTAGGACAGCGTGTTGTAGATTATTGGAATGAAGTGCCTACCACAATGGTCGTAGAGGATAGTTTGTTAAAGATCAACTTTTGACATTGGGAAAAAATTAACAATACTTTTTTTTTTTTTAATTTTTCAATTTTTATATTTTTGGCAAATTCAAACAAAATAGCTAAATGCAGAAATCATTTAGCTCTTTTAATACTAATATGTATAGTCAAAAAAGGTGCTACGAAGAAGTCCTGCTAGGAAAACAAAAATCCAAGCGTTACTTAAAAGTTAGAGGGAGTCCAATTAAAAGTGGTTCTTGACGAAAAAGACTTAGCATTTATAACTCAGTCAGACATGAAATCTGATAATTTTACTATGAAATAAAAACCATTAAATGTTGCAATACTGTATTTTATTGCACCTATTGTGTGAATTTGTAGAATTTGGAATTCGCTTTGGCCTACTACTGTAATAGTGGAAACTGAGTAAGTTATTCACAGGTGAAGAGCACGCGAGTACCTTATCTAGAGATTCACACGACTCCCTACTGGTGTCCGACATGCTCAGCAGGCTGATGGAAGGTGATAATGAGGAAATCTTATGGTAAATACAATCAGATTGAGGTGTTACATCACATTGTTTTGTACGGACGAAAAGCTTAAGTGGACGCTGTCAGTTAAATTGAGACTCATTAAATAAAAAGTAAACTGTAATTTTACCGGTATAATTTAGAAACACTATGTATATTCCATTTTTTTTAATTATAAAATAACTCCTCTGGCATTATGTGGTCGTCCCAGAATTTATTTAAATTCAAATGAGCGTACAGCCAACTATAGAGAGCGCTACGCTCATTTTAAAATAAATTCACGTTTTGAAACTGTCAGGCGGTACTGTCCCCAGTTTTAGATACTTTTTTAATTAAAACTATGTAATCTGTAGATTAGTGCAATCATTCCATCATGACAGTAACCTTTTCATTATTTAATAAATATGTATAACATTAATTACTACATAATTAATGTAGTTTCGTAAGCTTCATGTTTTTAGCATTCTTTTCTTCTATACACACCGGCATTTTTATCAGGAACGTAAATGCTAAATATATTCTTGTGAAGAAAGGGAGTGTAGTCGGATGAAGATCGTGTGATAAAAATCAGCTTAATTCATCTTTGGCTGCCGATGTAAGGTGATCCTATCACTGTAGAATCATTGAATGCCTATTTTAAGGCCACGTATAATCGAACAGGAAGGCCATCGTCCACTGTACACTAAATGCATGGCAGCTGTTCGTCAATGAAAAAAGAATCACCAGGTATCATATATCAGAGATATTGACATTACACACATTCAAAGGTTCTTTTCTTTAACTTGGCTCAAAAGAAAAAAAAAAAGACTGGTTCAACAGCAAAGCAGTTCCACACAGATGTCAATGAGAATGAATGGGGATGAAACAGATCGCCGTGTTGGAGGTCAGTTTTTCATAGCAATTCAACTCGAAAATCTGAGAGATAAATTGAATGCCTTAAGGTCTAATTAAATTAGCTCTTAGAATGTGATGGTAGAATGACGTCCAGAAAACTAAAAATCATTTAAATTTGTAAACTTCGCAGTTGCATTACTTAAAAGTAATTAAATAACGTTATGGTGTGTAATATAATTAAAATCTAAAATGAATAAAAATAAATCGTATTAATCATTTTAACTTTTATTGTAAGCGTTTATATTTTAGTAAAAATATTTTATGAGAGAAATAAATTATGACTTTAGTTCTCCATGACTTAAGACAAAAAAATTGCTTATATTTTGACCAATCTTTAACTTGACCGACAAAAGAATTAAATTAAACTGCCTTTTCTTATTAAAAGATTTCGTTACTACTTGTTAATGCTGCTAGTGCCAAAGACACAAAATCAGAGTAATGATGAATTTAATTCTTCGCTGATATCAAAAATTATATGGAGTATGTAAAGACTTTAGGACACAAAAAATTCTTATTAGTAAAAGTGGTGGTTGATATTTATGAAGTATGTTTTGTAATAGTTGAAAGAAATCTTTCGACTCTGTTCCATTCTCGTCACAACATATTCAAATAGAGTTTTTTGTTTGTTTGTTTTTACTGGAGTGTTATCTACCTACACTTGAAGCTGATTTTGTCACGATATGATTTTCAAATTATCAAATTCATAAGGTCAAAATTTGATTTGTCAAATTTTAATTTAATTCGCTACAGCAGCATACCCTAGCGATATACTCGCAACCGGCATATATTTGAATAACAGCAAGTATTCAAAATATAAAGCACTGATTCTGATTTTTTCTTTATTAGAAAAATAAAAAGGAAACAGTTTAAAAAGAATTCAACTACATTTGTACAACCAAATACACTCCCCCGCCTTAAAGTTTGGAATTATAGCGTACGACAACAGTTTTTTTTTTTTGTAATTAACTGTGAAAATGGATGGTTTAATTATAAAAAGAAAACAATACTAAAGTATTTTAAGCTTTTTTATTAAGCATTGAAAAATTTACAACAAAAAAAAAAATATTGAAGTGATTAATACTGTATTAACAACTATACTGTTTTTTCATGAAAAATATTCTCCACGAGACTTTATCACTGCTTTACACAGACGTGGCGTGGCATTCTGGCGATTTTATAATAGTGTCTTGATTAACATTATCCTAAATTTATGGGAAACATTGCAGATGCAACGTTTACCATAAGTTTAGTGAAGATGGAGAGACTTCACGGTCTAGAAGATCCTATCAAAGCTGTATTTGGTCAGAGGATTAGGATGGCTGCAGCATAATTTACAATACTCTCCTCTGGTTGTTTAGTTGCTAGAAAGTCCCTGCACAGCTTAGAGCTGTGCTTCGGGTAACTGTTTGTCGTAATATAAAATTTCTTCCACAAAGTCGAAGTCCAGAGGATACTGCATTATGTTCATAAATGTTTTTATAGCCTTCGTTTCTTAAAATTCCTTCAATCCTGACGATGTCACCCACTCCAGAAAAACAGAAGCAACCTCAGATCATGAGAGAACCACCACTGTTCTTGACTGTTGAAATTAAAAAATGTGGCGCCATTTTTGCTTCAGCTGATCGTCTCACATAAACTCTACGCTTGGATCTAAAATTTCAAATTTGGATTCATCCATCCTCTTCATTTATCCAATGTTGATTGTTCTTAACCCAAGCCAACCGTTTATTTCGATTTTCCGGAAGGGTGTTTGGACCGCTACACGACCACGAAGTTCTGCTTGTTTAAGACGAAGTTTTGCAGTGGATTTAGACACTGAAGTTTCTCTGTTCCCATTGAAGTCATCTCGGATTTCAGGTGTAATAAACCGTTGATTGCATTTAGAAATCAGTGTTATGTCTTATCTTGTGCTTCCCTTGCACGCGCGGTGGTCCTGATCGTAGTTTGTCCTTTAAACTGCCATTCTCCATGAATCACAGAATGGTAGTTTGTTCTGTTGTAAATGAAACACTTGTTTTTGCCAATACTTCTCATGGAATAACTTTCTTTATACAGAGTTATAATAGCACTTGTCTTTTCAACGCTCAGTTTCTTATTTCTTGCCACTGTTTTCTGTGTTTATCACGAAACACAGAAAACTTACAAGAAACACTCTTTCTGAATGACAGGTGTTCGATTTTATAAGTTACAGCCCTTACTCCTCAATTTATATTATTGAAATCATCTACAATCTTCTATAATATTGAAAAACAAATACTCCCACTAGAAAGAATATTTTAGCATCATCATTTACCACATTCAGTTCAGGACTTTTCTACACCTTTCTGGAATATTCTAGAAGTTTCTTAAATATCATTTCAGTTTTTTGACTTTTATACATAATAGAAAATATTTCAATAAAAATTGGTAAACAAGTTGGTCTTATTTTAACATAAACTTTGAAAATTAAGAAAAATCAAATGTGAATCCAAACTTTTAGGCAAGAGTGTATATACATATGATGGCCGGATAAAGTCAGAGGAGTTCACATAGAGAGAATACAAGAACATTCTACCGTATTTAGCAGTCACGAGACTTGAACCACGGCCACTCAAAGTGCGCGCACCTTTGTACTGTTGTATTGACCACTCGGCTACGGAGGGCGTAATACAAACGAATCTAGTAAAAACACTTTCATGACAAAACCCATCTGTATCAGGTATAAATTTCTATTGAACATATTCTTATTGGAAATCGTGTACAGGATAATTCAAAATGATTATCCCGAATAGAAACTTATGAATAAATCAATAAAGAGATAAAAGAGAAACATTATAGGAAGCCAAACTCAATTTTTTTTCGAGGGTAAACGAGCTAATCGAAAAATAGATTCTCTCTACAGACAGTCATCACAGAGTTCATCATTCAGGAAACGTTTTACTCAGTGCCACCACGCGGAAGAAAACGGAACCGGATACAACGTACCACGTTGAAAGAAAGAAATACTGACTTATCGATGTGAAAAATTATATAGTTAAGTAAACACTTTAGGATATACAAATATTTTGTTAATAAATATTAATATTTGTGAAAAAAATATATATACGAGGTGTGGCAATAAAGTTTCCGGACTGGTGCAATAAAATGAACACAAAATGAAGAAGCTCAAAAATGGTTTTATTTTTGTTCCGCGTAATCGCTACCCGATGAATGCACTTATTACACCGTTCTTAAAGTTTCTGAAAAAAGCGATGATGTTAAGTTCGGCTGTTACGCTTTTCTTTATGTCCTCAACATCCTGAAATCTCTTCCCACTGAGGACAGTTTTGACCTTTGGAAAGAAGTCCGCTGGCTCTAGATTGGAAGGGTAGGGCAGATGGCTGATCTGTATAATGCCATAGTTCATCAGAAATTTCGGCATCGCCCGGAAAATGTGTCTTTGAAGCACCTCTATGTAGAACGCAACATTGATTCTCACCCCTTCAGGTAAAACTTCCTTGTGAATCACACCCTGTTTGTCGAAAAACGTGATGAACATTGTCTTGATTCGGACTTCTGTAAACGAAACTTTTTTGGGCCTTGGTGATGATTTTGATGTCTACTGCATGTTCTAACGCCGTCTCTCGGTCGTACTGAAACCCCAATACTCATCTCCAATGACAATACAGCGGAGGAAATTGTGTTTTGGCAAGTCTGGATGAAATCTTCATATAATGACACTTTTCGTTGCTTCTGCTCATCCGTGAGGCACAAATTTTGCACAGACTTCATTTTCCCTAAATCTTCATGCAGAAGTTTACTAATCATCTCCTTATTCATAAACCACTCATCAGTCATCATTCTAAGGGTCAAACGACGAACTCTTGCCACAATGTCCCAAAATTTTGCAACTCTATCCTCATTTCGAAAGGTTGATGGACGCCCACTTCTTAGGTCATCACGAACATCCCCACGTTCGTCTTTGAACCGCTTGTACCATTTAAAAACACGGGAATGACAACGTTTCATCACCATAAATAGTTTTTAACATTTCATATGCTTCTGTTGCAAATATTCCCAGTTTAAAGCAAAATTTGATATTCGTTCGTTGCTCTATTGCAAGATTGTAAAACGGAAGGTGAACGCTACTAACGAAATTTGTTGTTACTTGCAACCTGTCAGCCCACTGGACAATCTCTGTACCACCATCGGTTATAGGAAGTTTGAACTACAACATAACACTTCGTTCACTTCCACTCATCGAACATGACTGCAACAGCACCAGTCCGTGAACTTTATTGCCACACCTCGTATTTTATAATACTGTAGTTAAAAGAAATTTTTTATTTGTTACTGAATTTGATAAAAATATTTCCACACCTTTTATGTAAATATTTCATTATTTTACAATTTATACCCAACTACGGACAGATAGCGCCTTAGTAAAATCCTATGCCAGGGAATAAACAAACTATATATACACTGCTCGGCAAAATTAACAGAACACGTAGAAAACGTGGTGTGCCTCGTGCAGCTTGCGATGAACCGGGACAAAATTTGGTATGGTGATGTACCATATAATAAAGATGAAATGAAGAGACGGCGAGAAACTTCGGACAGGTATAAGGACTGTATAAGAATTACCAAAAAGGTCACATTAGAGAAGTCGATAAAAGATGCTCGAAAATATGGTCACCTGGCACCAGTACGGGTTATGATCCCCTCCAACGGCTAAACAGGCCTGACAGCGGTAAATCATGCTCCGTATAAGGGCGTCTATAAGATTCTGCGTCAGCAAATCCCATTCTTCCACCAGCGCACACCTTAGCTCACCAAGTGATCGAGAAATTGGCTGGCGGCGTGCAATGCGACGCCCAAGGGCGTCCCATACATGTTCGATCGGATTTAAGTCTAGCGATCGTGCTGGCCACGGCACTCCTTGGATATCTTCACTTTCAAGATATTCTTCCACCACTTGAGCCCTTTGCGCAGTGGCGTTGTCGTGCATGAAAAAAAATCTGAGCCAACCTCACCTCTAAAACGTTGCAAATAGAGTTCGAGGAGGATCTGTTCTCGGTACCCCTATCAAAAATATGAAGAGCGGTGCGGCCATTGATCATTATTCCGCCTCCACCCTGAGTCCCTTTCTCTGATATTGGACATCATTCTCGTTGTCTCCAGATGAAATAACTTCTAGAATCTGTTTGTAGGCTGAAACGAGACTCAAACAACGGAACTACACGTTTTCTACGTGTTCTCATAATTCTGTCGAGCAGTGTATATATATATATTTATGTTTCTGTTTTCATCTATATTTCGAACAGCAGACTTATTCTCCTGTAATGTCAGAATTTTAATGGAAGCTGTAAACAAACGAAAATTATTATGGACGTTTCTTTTTAATGCCAGAATAAAAATTTATCTTCCTAAATTTAGTAATAAAAGCATGCAATTAACTTTCTTGATGCTAAACATATCTGCAATCTGTCATTACAGGATTACTTCCTGTAAAGACGAAGAAGTAATCAAAGATTTAAAACCGCAGTTTCTTTTCTAAGGAGTATCCTTCATCGAACAAGTTTCTGCCTGGTTCCCTAGTCTTGTTGCTTACTTAGAGTATGGTTATAATAATAGGTACCATTAAGTACTCATGTATCTTCCTTGTATTTTGTCACTCAATTTTTCCTTCATCCCACTTCCGAGGTCATCCGTTGTATGTTACCACCCACTACAGAGCTGCCGACTCAGAGGATTATTCACCACAAACTAATTACATGAAATTGCACACCGGTTCTATTTATTATCATTAAGGAAGGGGAAGATATAGTTCTTAGAAATAATTAATATGCGTTGCATTCAAACATTCTGTATTCATATAAGAAAAACACTAAGGAAGGCAATTTAGAAAATGCCTGATGTATCGCTTGAATAACAGAGACATTGCTTGCCAGCTTTTAAATATTAATTTCGTTTGTTTTACATGGAAAAGGAGGATAAATTATTATACAATTATTATATTTAATAATAATAAATATTAAATAATATTTAATAATTTATTTAAATTATTATAGTTTTCTTTGTATAATAATTTTAAATAATTTAATAATATAAAATGCTTGAATTATTTATTATAATTTTATAAAATTAAATGTAAATTTTCTTATTTAATTTTAAGAGTTATTAACTGAAATTTTATTCAGAACTTATCTCTAAATAATGCTTATAATATCTTATCTCTTACTTATCTCTAAATAATGCTAAATAATTGCAAATGCGCGAATTTAATTTTTAAGAATTTAAAATGAAAGTCATCTCATTTCATTGTGTTAACGTATCACATTTTTATCTGGAGTTTTGCGATTTTATATTGCAAGTTAGTTAGAAAATTACGGAAATTTAAACTGGTGCTTTAAGTTTAATTAATTTTAAATTAAACGAATTATACGAATGAAATTAAGAGTTAAATAAAGTTATTCAGAATTCCAGTTACTGTAATACAGGTATTAAACTTTTTGGAATGTTATCAAATCAATTTATTTTAAGATTGTACTAAAAGTATGCTGCCTTTCGATCTTTGCATTTCTCATGGGATAAGTAAAGGAGCAGATTACTGATACTCAGACGTATTCGTGGACCTATTGACGAAAACTTCCATTGCTGACATCCAATTGGTTATGGGTCTTCATAACCAATTGGAAAAACAGTGCCAATATATATACCATTAGCGATAATATACGTTTGTGTTTCTGTCTATGCTGCTCCTCAGGATCGCCATGCAATCTGTAGACGTCATCTGTGTTGTATCATCTTTGCATAGCCAGTCATGCGTTGTGGTTAGCGTTGTGGTCGGTTGTAAGACTGGCCACTTAGCAACCAGCCAGCAAGAAAACCACCTGGAAATTCGCTGGCTAGTTTCCATCCCTTGCTACAGGGAGCAGGCTGGCTTCACGATTCACTGATTCTCTATACTGCACTGCCGACTCAGGGTTCCACAGGGCGAGCCCGAAAAAGAAAATGAAGGAGCAGGAGGGGGGGGGGGGGAGTTAGGATTAGATTAGAGCTGAGACAGAGAAAACAACCCATTTCCTATTTGTGATAAATCCGTTTAAAACTTTCCTTGGTATCGCAATGAAGTACTCTTATTTAGTTTTTTGATATGGCCAACTTTCTGGAAAGGGCGCATACCCCGATCTAAGTATTTAAAAAAAAGGACTGCAGCATCCTTTTCTTTCATATGGTGGCAACAAAATATCTTCGGAGCAAGTATTCACGTGCCAATTCGCATGCTACGTAGGCTGAAGAACCTGGAATAATTTACAAGGAAAACCCTACTACCTCCGCATGAAATTAAATAAAAAAGTATAAGGCCCCAAAAGGCCTTTTAACAATTTCTCTAATCTGACGAGATTCGAACTCAAATCTTTGCAAACATGAGACGTGACGAAACTACCATACAATTATATATATTAGATAGTAAGAACCAGAGCTCTAATGCTAAATACGTTCTACGTTGATATCAATATTTGTAGAAGAATAAGGAAAGTTACCTCAATATCATACGTAGAACGCTTCCAGGAAGTATTCTACGTATCATATTGAGGTAAACTTCGCTTATTCTTTTACAAATAATCATATATATATATATATATATATATAATTTTATTTATGGGGGATCGCGCAATTCATTTATTATTTTAAGGGATCGCACTATCGCACAGTTCGAGCCCGCTTTAATGCATTGGTTAGCGTTCAAGTATTTCACACCGTCTAAAAATGATTGAACAGCATGTGGATTCCTGACAAAAGTTTATACCCCACTCAGAGTGGGGTCGGTGTTAAAAAAAATGGATGTTAGTTTGCAGTAGAGAAAAAAAAAGCATTTTTATGGAATTATGCAGAGAAGGCATTAAGCAACGCATCTTATTACGATTGTCATTATTGTCAGAATGATTAAAATATATTTTAATCTTTTGATTTCGTAAGATTTTAAAGCTACCATCCTTCTAAATTATTGCGAAAATCGAATTTCAAGTTTCAAACTATTACCTGAATGTTTCTTGACTTTCACTGTTTGACTTTCTAGGGCAGTCAGGCAATGCGCATCAGCTGTTTATATTAATCATTGCTACTTAAATATTCACTGATGTTAAAGAGTCCTTTTGAGGAAAGCTGTCTCTTCTCTGTAAAGCTGAACAACTTCATCTCCCCAACTCTATATTTCTTGCTTTTTGCTTACACTTTTGCTCTGTCGTTTATTAACTTCCGTCTAACTAAAAATAGCCCATCACGTCTCCATCTCACTTGTCATTACTTACCGTTCCTGGGGAGCTACTTACAGCTTGGAGGACGACAGGGTTTTCTTTAATTACCCACTTCACATAACCCACCCAGCTACTTCTCTTTTTTGCCAATTCTTTTTTTCTCAATAGCATCTCAAATCAAGCCTATGAGTGCATTTTTCAGTCGACCTCAGTTATTATTCAGCTCTTAGCTTATCACAAAAGCAAAATTGATCTTCCACTGGTTGACCTGGAAGAATGCAGGCCATCAAGTACTCTGGAGAATTTTCCCATCCATCATATACAGTCAATGACTTGAATTACGTTCGCTTTAATAAAACCAAACTAATTTCATTTTGAAAAATCTGGTTTAAATGAAATCCAAACCATCCATTGAGTAATTTAGATTTCAGCAAATGGTATTGGCTAATGTGTTACCTTAATATACCAATATATGGCAAAATCAATATTGGCTAACACTATACCCGTTCAAAAATTAATTTTGCTCATTAAATCATTCTAAAACAAAACTACGAATTCTGGGGGCTCGTGCGATAGTCGAACTCTCCCTCCTCTTCCTTTAATAACCATGCCGACAGAACCGTCGGCCCCCTTTACCCCTCAGTGACGAACCTGGTAGTTTGGAAATTCTGCCACTGGCTAGCAAGTGAACGTTGTCATAAGTAGGGAATATTTAAGTGAGGTTTAACTAAGCGTATTTTTTATTTGGGAACAAACGAAGTTGAGAAAAACGCAAAACAGACGGAGCCACAGACAAAATGACTAAGCTGTCAGACATGCAGTTACAAGATGTTTCTAAACCACATCCTCTCTAATGGCATGCGTAATGTTCGTTGCTTCCTACAACCTGATAACGCGGTGTTTTAAATTACATTTATATACAGGGTGTTGCTTGTCTCATCATTAGGGCATTCAAAAGCATGGTCTGCTTTTAAGCATTTCAAAGAGTAGTTTTGTTTTTCCCATTCCCGAATATCGCTTACAAAAAGTTTCATGTAAATATGGCAAGAAAGACAATACTTCCAGCAAGTAAATGCATGTTACGTTAATTCGATTAAGATAAGTTGGAGCTTAAACCTTAACGACCCTATATACCCCCGGGGGCTCAACATCTGGTGAGTATGGGCTTGGCACACCCCAGGGTCCTGAGCTGGATATCATCATCCTTCTCTTTCTTGGTGATTCCTTTCTACTTCTACTTCTCTCTCTCTCTCTCTCTCTCTCTCTCTCTCTCTCTCTCTCTCTCTCTCTCTCTCTCTCTCTCTCTCTCTCTCTCTCTCAAAAGCCTCAGGCTTCCTTGCACCATATGGCAAATAATAATAATATTTCTTTAGCAAATCGCCATTTTCGACTTGGGAATGTTTCATTCATGAGATGACGCGCGCTCACATACATTTTCCACATATGGCATCCAATTATCAATACTCTCTGAACCTCTATTAGCTCGTTCCGAGTCCTCATTTTTCAGCATATACGTCTGAAATGAATTCCAGGGCAATCGCTGATAACTTTTATAGGCCAAAAATCTACATATTTCGTAGCCCCAGTTTCCTATAATTGAAAGAGTGGAGTAACAATATCAACTATCCTATGTCTTTGGATAGGATAGTTGATATTGCTACTTATTAGTGAGGTCAGTGTAGTGGCGAGTTCGTTTTCGGTACTTTTTTGTTGGCACCTCATTGGTGAGATCAGGTGCTCATCAATTTCATCATAGCACCTTTTTACTTCTGTCTATCAACTTATTACACTAAACTCTGTAAAAGACGGAACTTTACAATTCAGAATTCTTTAAAATCAGGCACACTTGGCAAAAAAAAAAAATCTACATTTTAAAATTCGGAAATATTGATAAATTAATTGGGCACTCATATTAACAGCAATTACCTTTAAGAATCATTACAAAACGGGTGACATGTCACCTTTTTTTTTATTTATAAGTGCTTGCATCTTGCCTTTTAATTTTTCTTTCCGTCCAGCGAGCAGAATTTAAACTGCATAAATTATGCAATGATCTTAATTCTCACAGCAGAACAAACACTGCCTTTGCAAAGAAGTTCCCTGATATTGCAATACTTACAAACAGATGGATTCTCGAAAAGGTTAATTGGCCGTCTGTTTGAGATCAGACTACTATGAGAACGTGTTTCAGGATTAACTGGTCCATTATTAGATTTAGGTGGTCTTTAGTGACAACACGCAGACAAACCAGTTGTAAGGAAGTTCGATATTATCAGGTATACGAAATCACTTTCCAAAGTTGTAATATAGCTAAAGCTATCTACTGAAAGTAGTGCAATACTAACGCAACTCGTTAAAAATGCAAGCTTTTTCTGCTGTGATAGTTTTATCCATAGTTTAAACAGTCTATTATTATCCATAGTTCTGCTTGCCGAAACAGATAAAAGGACAAAATAATCATTATAGATGTTTACAGATAAATAATCTTACCAATATAATTTATTGGTAAGATTATTTAATTAATTCACAGATAGGTAAAGAGGTTTAAGCTCCAACTTTTTTCGCTAAAATTACAGACGCATACTTCAGTTGATTCAAGATTTTCAATTGGACAGAAGGTTTTCTAAAGAAGAAAATCAACTCCCAGGTGGTAGACAATTAATTTAATGTACTAGGGTAGAAAACTGCCATTGAATAAAAGTGATAAACATTTTCCGTAGTTATAAAATCCATCTCATTTAACACCTGTTACTAACGTCCATCCATTCTCGCCTGTATATCAAAATCATGGAGGTTCAGGAATTAATTCTTTGGACAGAAATGGGGTTTTGTTAAGTATCTATATTTCCAGTGAACTCTGATTTTCTATTCTTTATTCGCATGTCACACATATCTTTCTGTTGCCCAGATGCGACTATGAAATACTATCTGCAAGGAGGTTTGCAGTTACATATCAATGTTACAAAGCACTATTCTACCAATGCTCTTAGAATGTTCACACTAATATAGGATTCCACGTATGATCACATACCATGATTAACGGGCACGTGACAAGAGAAACCAAAACGCCAAGTTCAACGAATTCTTACATAGAACAAAGATTATCATGTTTCATGTGATGGTAGTTGCAGTATACTAGAAAAAGGATAAAGCATTTTAGCTTGCATTTCGGTATTTTTCGTTCAATATGCTTATCGGTTATTTGTTCAGAATTCACTGGATATATCCCTATGACAATACCAATATCGAATTAATTAAGAGTACCACTGCACAGAGAAATAATCTAATAATGGGTCGAATCTAAATAGGTGCAGTCAGTCAATTAAGGATAAAATAGTTTATTCCCACAGCATTCTTCGGGGTGTGGCACAGGAAATAGCATAGGGGTGTTGCATATAATATACTGTGCATACCTTTCGTCGCTCCTTAACTAATGATACAACCCAGCAAGAGCCTCTTTTCGCCTCTTTTTTCTTTTTAATTAGGCGTTTTGTAAAGTAACGGAAAGCAAGTAACATAAAACAAAAAAACGAAGTTTTACTATCACATGGTAATAATAATAAACCGATTTGGTTTTTTAAACGGGTTTTTTTAAGTAATTAGGTAAAATTACACTGAATTTTCGAAAACCGTGCTCTGCTGCTTGGAACTCTGTAGGTTTAAAACAGCTTTCTTGTATCAGACTCAGAATTAATCTAACAGTTGGAAACAGGAATTTTAAGATAATATATATACAATAGAGCGTCGAAAATCCGACGTCAATAATCCGAACAAGCCAGCATTTATTTTATTTTTATTATTATTTTTTTATACTGGTGTCATAAAAGAATTGCAGTAAGCACCGGTTATTGTCATCACGTATTGAATTTTGATTCTATTAAACGGCAATTCTAATAAGCAAAAATCGGAGAAATATTACCCACAGGCTATAAAAATGAAGATATAAAGCATCGATTTACACTTTTATTAACTTACAAATTAACAAATTAAATGATACGTGAAAATCGACAAACAAACTGAATAATGAATCGCCAGAGATCAATAAACTAAATGCTGTTCAACTACTACTCTTGCTGAAAAGAGTGAGATTTGGTAATAAAGAAACGAAGTTCGAAAATGGTGCAGCTTTATTTTCATTAAAGGCCTAAAGGTGTTATTGTGGCTGAAAATTCCATTTATTTTGTTATCTATGAAATAAAAACAAGTACAACTCTGTGTTCTTATTTCTAAATTTACTAAACCTATTTTAGTCTCCAGAACAGTATATTTGATAAGTTCGAAATTCCGAACTCTCCCTGGTCCCAATTAGTTCGGATTATCGACGCCCTACTTATATATATATAACTTAAATATTTAAGTTATTCTGAACATGTTTAATTTCATTATATGGATGTTTAATAATGATTTTCTTTAGAATTAACACCATAGAAAAGATAATATAAAAATAACTTAAAATGATCAAGATTTTTACTCAATAACTATAGCAATATGGCCTTAGTTGCTAATGTTCCAAAATAGCAAACAACTCAATAACTATACGATGCGTTGTTACCTTCAACAAACATCTTTTAAAAAACATCTTTGCAACAGAGGTAAAAACCCGTTTAACAAAACTTTCACTACTTTCGACTACACGTACACAAATTAAATAGTTTGTAGAATTATGTACAAACAACTTACACAGAAATCAGAGTGATTAGAAGCAAAACAGCTCCGTGTTAAGAGAACATTTTTCACCTACCCAGATTAGCGTCACCACAAGCCATACGATCACCTGTCGTGCCATATCACGAAATTCTAGACGAGCTTGCACTTGTAGCTCTCCTGTAGGAATGTTTCCTCATAAGTAACCATGTACACGCACCAACAGCTTCTGAAGAGGACTCTACGTAACTTTAAAAAAAAAAAAAAAAAGGAGGAGGAAAAAAAAAACTATACTGATGTCGCCGTAAACTGTCGGTATAGACTGCAATGCCGACCGTCAACGATCGTCATGTTAACATTTGTCCTCCGAGTGGGCGAGAGGGTAGTGTGAGGACAGAAGTTCCGACAAGCCCGGACGGGTCATCCGTATATAGTTGTGGCTGCCGGAGTAACGGGAGTAGGCCTAAGCAGCAGCCAAAAGACCTAGTGAACTTGGCCTCTGCGGCTCATGCTTTGGCTCCACTACTGGCTGACTTGACTCCCGTGACTAACTTCAAGGGCGTTTTCCCAGCAGCATCTTTTCCTCGCGCACTGACGTAAGTGTTAGTGAAAACTGTGCCGATTGTCGGACCTCCGATGTTTCGCTGCGTTGTTAGTAAGAATGCGATGAAATGTGCCATCAAGAAATTAAAAAAACTGCTTATTTTCGCTCTCTCGCACCTCTTTCAACATTCCGAACTGTTTTTATTATCGTTAAATGTCCAGTTCGATATTTTCTCAATATAAAAAGTTTTTTTTTCTCTTTTTCCCAATTTACTGATTGAGATTTTATATCAAGGATACTAGATAGTTCAAATGTCTTTCTTTGTGCTTTTTTTAAAACGAAAACTCCAAGCACGAAAGGTATTAGGATCTAACCACGCGGGGGATGAAGGTTGAGAAGATACTTGTTAACGTTATACTTGAATTGCTGTAGATTATAATTTTCAGAAAACGCATATGATGGGAGGTTGTTCCAGAAAAGGAGTGTCGAATCAATAATTCAAGAAGAAGAAAAGTTGGTTCTGTGAGTTTGAAATTGGACAGTAGAAGGATGCTGATTGGTTGTGGCTCGCATTCAGAGTGCTTTGGAAGAAAGAGCGGGAATTATAGAAGCCAATCCAGAACAGTGTCCATGGAAGTAGCTACAGAAAAGGTATGCGGCAGAAACAGAACGTCTATGATATATAGAGAGTGAAGAAATTTTGTAAGAGATGGGTCATTAATTAACCTAACTGCTCTCTTTTGAATGGAATCTAGAAGCCTGAGAGAGGTTTTAGGGAAACCACTCCAGATGTGGGAACAATTTTCCATGGTAGGGTGGATTTGAGATTTGTACAGAGTGAACAATTGTTTGGAAGAAAAGTAACGCCGAGAGCAAAAGAGAACATCCAGTTTTTTTTTTTGATGCAGAGGAAGCAATATTTGTGATATGCTTATGCCAAGAGAGAGATCAGAAGTCGGGGTAATCCCTAACAGACTAATCCCTAATAGACCTTGTCTGGAAATGGAGTGTCATCGAAGATAAGCATAGGAGCAGAAAGGTTCTTTCTAGAATTTTCTGCTCTTATGCTTATCTAACTAGAAAATTACCCGGAGATCAGCATTTAAGGAAACAGTAAAGTATATTCGAGAAGTTGAACTGCTTCTGTACGAAACGGGAACGTGGAATGCAATGCGCTACATCACAAAAACTATGGATAGGATTTACGGTCAATGGAAGAAGATCATTAATATAAAAGAGGAAAAGAGTGGGAAAAAGAACTGAACATTGAGGAGCACAAGCATTAGTGAAGAAGTTAGAAGACAGAGCCATCGGAGAAACTAGATACCCGTTTACAAAAATCAGATGGGAAACCGTAAGATGGAAGATTACTTAGAAGACTTTTATACCAAACACGATCAAAAGCCTTTGAAATGTCAAGAGCAACTGCTTGAATTTCACTGTACTTCTCCTCTGAATTTGTCCATATACAGGTAACATAAGCCACTATAACATCAATACTGGCAATCATTAATCAGATGGAATATTTCTAGATAATTTAAGAGTTGACGGTTGCTGGAGCTCTCCATTATTTTAGATAGAGTAGAAGTGAGGTGCAATAGAACGATAATTTGATGGGAGGAATTTGTCAACCTTTTTAGGAACTGGCTGGTTATGAGCAAATTTCCAAGCAGAAGGCAAACACCAGTGGCATAAGAACGTGTCAAAAAGGCGATACAGACCAGGATTAAGCTTAGGAGCACAGGTTTTGAGAACAAGTCCATTAGGACTTGGTGCTTTCTTGATATCAGGCTGTTCAACATTCTTCTGATATGACTTGGCGGAAGACCACAGGAGGCACTGAATGGAGTATACTGAGAACTGGTGGAGATGGTTTACCAAGGTGATCAATACGCGAGTTAGTAGAAAAGGAGGATATACTAGCAGGTAAGTTTTATCTTTAGCTGAAGTGGCAATAGAACTACCCGGTTTTGAGAGAAGTGGAAGTAGAGATGAGGAAAATTGCGGCCAATAGTTTTGGCAAGAGACCAGAATGCTCAACTGCCATTTGGACAAAAAGCAAGTTTTCTACTCTTAGCATGTTCGAAATCTAGTTTGGACTGATTAATGACTGGTTTACAATTGTTGCGAGCTTTGGTGTAGGCAGAAAATGAAACCAGAGATTTGGATGTAAGTCAATTGCGATATGTAACATTCTTATCTTGAACAGACCTAGCACATTTATTGGAAAACCAAGGTTTAGATAACGGAGGAAATTTTAAGGTGGAGTGTGGAATAAAGGATTTTATCCTTACATTTCACTGACATGATCTGACCAAACATTGACATTAGAATTCTTATACTGCCAAACAATAGGTGGCTGAGAATGGCCTTAAGAGAACGGCTCCATTTGAGAAGAGACCATCACAAAGTTGTGATCTGAGGTGCTTAGAGGTTCACTCGCCCCGCCGTGTACTTTAAAGGATTGTTTTGTTTTGGAGAACAAGATCAAGAGTTTTGGATGAGTGGTTACGATTGTCTGGTATTCTGGTAGGTAAATGAACAATCTGTGCGAGGTCATTAGAAATTGCAAAAGCCTCAGCAACTTGACCAGCTTAGTCTGTGTGACTAGAAAACTGAAGACAGCTAGAGTTACTTACACTACTTTATCCGCGCTGTTTGTCCCGGTTAGGGTTCAGCGACATGGATGGAACGCCACTTGGCCCATCCAGATTTTATTTGACTTCGGACGTCCTGTTCACAGCTGCCATTTGTGTCTAGCACTGACCCAAAGTACTTGTAGTTGTTAACCCTATTAAGCTGTATATTGCCAATGCTGAGAGAGCCGTCTCGGTTGCCAAAGCACTCTATGTCATGTTCCTGTTGACTTTTAGACCTCCCTGCTCTAGAAGTGCTACCTCTCGCGATTCGCCACCAAGAATGATGTCATCTGCAAAGAGTAAGCTGTCAGAGGCATTGCTCTGAATTTTTCTGGTTAGTGCGTCCATCATGATGACGAATAGAAAAGGGCTAAGGGCAAAGCCCTGGTGTAAGCCGACGTTAACAGTGAAGGTATCACCATCTGCACTACGTACTCCAGTTCTATTATCCTGAATAAGCTTGACAAAGGTATCGAGAACACGCCTCTTCCTAGGTACTTTTTTATAAGCCTTTTCTATGTCTATGAAGGCTAGGTGGAGATCTTATTCTTTCTCCCTACACTTCTCTTGCAAGACCCTTGCTATAAATATTCCATCGGTAGTGCTTCTCCCCTTCATAAAGCCAAGCTGGTTCTTGGTAATCTGGTCTTACAGTTTAATTCTCAGTCTTTTTTCGATAACTCTCTCTAACCACTTCATTATCTGGCTCATTAGTTTGATAGGTCTATAGTTGTTGCAGTCTTGTACGTCTCCTTTCCTTTTATGTATTGGTACTATAAGACTCTCCCCCTCCAAGCATCTGGTGTCTCGGCTGTTCTCGTTATTTCGTTATTTTATTCATTAGCCTCCTCATAAATGGGACTCCTCTCCGTCCTAACCCCTTGAAAATTTCAATGGGTATCATGTCAAGCCCTGCTGCCTTCTCTGACTTCATACGTGCAATGCTAGAAAAACTTCTTCCTCCCTTATATCCTCAACGTCCTCATCATGGCCGTCTAGCTCCTGTTCTTCTCCAGTGTCTGTGCGGGTAGCACAGTGGTATCATCACCGTTCTCTCCACACCGGGTGGAAAAGGCCCGGGTTCGAAACCCGTCGATGATGCGGGAACTTTAATGGGCTTTTTTCACTAGTGGCTGAGTTAATCTGTCTCAGGCGTAGATAGCAAGGTTTTCCCCCAGAAACTGGGGATTTTTGTCCTGCAAAACAGACAAATCGACCATAGAACACCAGCAATTAACAGACATAAGACACACAGCACGGCAGATGAATTTAATTATTCGGGTGGCCTAAAAATAAGTTTGTTTGTTCTTCTCCAGTGACTGTTTCACTATTCATGATCCCTTCGAAAAACTCTTTCCATCTCCTGTTTACATCTTCTGTTTGCGTAATAACCTTACCAGTTTGATTGATCTTTTATTATTATTATTATTAATATATGTTTATTGCTCTGCTCTGAAGCCACTCCCTGAACAGCAGTAAGCTGGGGGAGGGGAGTTATTACATTAAAAGGTTACGGCAGGGACAAGTGTCTGGGGTTACATGCAGTCGCATGTGTGCTAAACTTAGAGGAACAGTATTTACAGAATTCTTTAATTACATACTTGAAAATTGTGGAATACCGTAGTATCCCAAACTAAGAAAGATAATATTTGATCAAGTGCTGGACAAAAACAGAAATATATGTACAAAAAGGCATTTCCTTGGTTGAAGCAGTCCATATTTTCCTTCTGGTGGTGTTCCTGTGAGTCATAACGGTAGATTTATGCATGTGTCCATTAGCTTCTGTTGGTGTGCTGCTGGCAGAATTTATCCAGGTCGATGGTCAGACTGTTTATCAAATCAACCGTGTTTCCTGGGAACATGCATCTCAGGCCTTTGAGGTTGCCGCCGTAGCCTGGTGGTCAGGCGCGCGGGTGCATAAGTACACGTGCCTTGAGTGACCGGGGTTCAAGCCAGTGACTGCTGAATACGGTACTGTTTCTTGTATTATGTCTATCTTGTGAACTCCTCTGACCTTTTGGTCGTCCCGTAGTATAAACAGAAAATTTATTTATTTAAATAACGCCTCTGATATCAGGGGCGTTAAGTCGTCCTGTGATTAGTCTGGACAGCGCAAGAAGGTTAGCTGCCACAATTCGTCGTTTCTATGGTGTGACTTCGAGGTTGATGTAGAGTTGGGCCCTAGAAAATGTGTACTGGTTGCTATCCGCCAGTTGAGCCTGCTGTTTGTTGAACCGTGTTCTGGTAATTTTGAATATCTTCAATTCCCCTTCCTTAGTGTTCTTACTATTATACCATCTTTCCACAGCTCTGTCCCTGGCTAAAGCCAGGGACACAGCTGTGGAAAGATGGTATAAGTTTATAAGTACAACTCAATTTGAATTGATACTCCCCCTCAGGTTTGTAATGTGAGCAAGAGGAAGAATCCCATCAGAAATAAGCCACTTAACCCATTCAAGGCCTTATACACCTCAATCGGATCACCTCGCAGGTACCTAGTCTCCAGACGCTGCAATTTGCAAAATTAAGCCGTTCTTCGTAAGACCACCCCTCACCAATCTTGTTGCCCTTCTTTGTACTCGTTCTAGCAACTCTACATCCTTCCTAAATAGAGGCTTCCAGACCTGTACGCAGTACTCAAGTTCTAGGTGACTATGGCCTTATACAAGGGGGATAATCACCTCCTTATCCCTGCTCGCAAAATTCCTGTATATCATTGACAATACCTATGATCTGCTCTGACAGCCTGTCAGCACTGCTCTGAAAATTTCATATCTGACTGCACAATTACTCCCAGGTCTTTTTCATTTTCTACCACCCTAAGTGTAGTACCAAACAGTTGGTACGTTTTCTCGAGCTGTTTGACATTACAAGAATACAAAATGGGATGAACTGCGAGATTTCTTTTCTTCATTTCCTTGGTCAGATTACTGTTTCGAAACTTCTTATGTCAAATGTTTGCTCAAATCGTGTCAGTGAAATCATTCTTGTAGCAATGGGATCCTTTATTCCACACTCCACTTTAAAATCTCCTACTATATCTAAACTATGGTTTTCCAATAAATGTGCAAAGGCTATTCAAGAGAAGAATTTTGCATATCGTAATTGGCTTGTTTTTAATTTTTCAGTATAAGTTCACCAAAGCTCGCAACAACTGTAAAGCAGTTATTAGTCAGTCTAAACTAGATTTTGAACAGGCCAAGAGTCGAAAATTTGCTTCTTGCCCTAATGGTAGCAGAGAATTCTGGTCTGTTGCCAAAGCTATTGGCCGCAACTTTTGCCCATCTCTAATCCCATCTCTGTCAAATCCAGATGGTTTTACTGTCATTTCAGCCAAGGATAAAGCTGACCTGCAAACATCCCATTTTCCTTCCAACTCATATATTAATGATTTTGGTAAAACACCTACCACCATTCGGAACACGCTCCATTCAATGCTTAATTTGGTCTTCCGTCAAAAGAATGTCAGAAGGATTTCGACGAATCTTGATGCTAAGAAAGCTCCAGGTCCTAATGGTATTTCTCCACTTGTTCTCAAAACTAGTGTTCCTGAACTTATTCCTGTTCTTTGCCGCCTTGTTTCAATTTTTTATTCCAAAGGTGTGTTTCCTTCTGCTTGGAAATTTGCTCATATCCAGCCAGTTCCTAAAAAGGGTGACAAATCTCTCCCATCAAATTATCGTCCAATTGCAATTAGTTCTACTCTTTCTAAAGTAATGAAGAAATCAATTAACGGCCAACTCTTAAACTACCTAGAAACCCATCTCTTCAACGATCGTCAGTGTCGATCCACTGGTGATATTCTGGCTTATGTTACCCATTTATGGACAAATTCAATGGAAAAGTTCGGTGAAACACAAACAGTTGCTATTGACATCTCAAAGGCTTTCGATCGTGTTTGGTATAAAGGTCTTCTAAACAAGCTTCGATCTTATGGTTTGCCAACTGTTTTTTGTAATTGGTTATCCAGTTTTCTCCCTGACCGCTCACTGAGGGTGATGGTAGATGGCTCTCTGTCTTCTAACTTCTCCACTAATGCTGATGTGCCCCAAGGTTCAGTTCTCTCCCCTATTCTTTTCTTCATGTATATTAATGACCTTCTTCCATTGACGGGAAATCCTATCCATAGTTTTGCCGATGATAGCACATTGCATTCCACTTTCCATTTTGAGAAACCTTGCCCTGTTCAACCATCTTCAACTTCTCGAATATCCGGTACCAATTCCCTAAATGCCGATCTCCAAATAATTCTCCAGTGGGGCAAAGACAACTTAGTTGATTCCAATCCTTCTAAAACTCAGTCCTGTCTTATATTTCGCAAAAAGGATTGTTCTGCTCCTATGCTTATCTTTGGTGACACTCTGATTTCTAGGCAAAATGATATATCTCTTTTGGGGATTACCCTGACTTCTAATCTCCCTAGGCACAAGCACATTACAAATATTGCTTCCTCTGCATCTAACAAACTTGGTTTTCTCTTTCGCTCTCGGCGTTACCTTTCTTTCAAACAGCTGTTCACTCTGTACAAATTGCAAATCCGCCCTACCATGGAATACTGTTCCCAAATCTGGAGCGGTACCCCCCAAAACCTCTCTCAGGCTTCTAGATTCCATTCAGAAGAGGGCAGCTAGGTTAATTAATGATTCATCTCTAACAGTCTGTCCACTCGCTGTCTCATAGATGTACTGTTTCTGCTGCATGCCTTTTCTACAGATACTTCTGTACCATGGGCACTGTTCTTTTGAATTGGCTTCTATAATTCCCGCTCTCTCTTTCAAAACAGTCCGAACATGTGCCGCCACCAGCCAACATCCATTTACTGTCCAACTTCAAACTCGCAGAACCAACTTTTCATCTTTTTCGTTTATTCATTCAACTGCCGTTTTCTGGAACAACCTTCCTTCATACGTATTTCCTAAAAATTACAGTCTACAGAAGTTGAAGTCCAATGTCAACAAATATCTTCTTTCGTCTTCTCAACCTCCAACCCAAGCACGGTACTAAGTACTATAGATTCTGATATCTCTCCTGTTTGGGGTTTTCATAAAAAAAAAAAAAATTATGCGTGTAGTGCCTATTATCTTCATCATCTGTCTGTCCGTCCATTCGCACGTAATAACTCGATTCCCAGCAAATGGATTCCCAAGAAATTTTATATTCGGGTTTCTTAAAAAGATTTATTGAGCCATTCCGAAATTTCATTAGAATCGGACAAATAGAAATTCGGCAATTATTAAATGAGCAATATGGCGGATGAGAACAGAAATGTTCTTAGTTTAAGCAGTGCTCATTTGAAAGCTAGTTTTCTGTTATCATTTCACTAAATTTATATATAAATCATAGGTTCGGCTATAGAACAAGGTTCTTGCCCATGGATCTCTGGGACTACAAGTGAAGGGCAGGTGTAGCTCCGCCCACTGCTTTGCATTAATTGGCTGCTAATCACCACGATTTTGTGATATAGTGAATGCCATTTTGCTATCTATTCCTGTGCGTAATTTTTTTTTTTATATATATTTTTTTATTTAATAATTTCGGGCGCTGGTTTAAAATCGGGATGCGATTTTCCTCCTGGAACTAGGTCTTCCTATAACTATGAGGCTAAACCTGCCCATCACTTGTCGCAAAGATCCATGGTTTTTTTAAATTACCTTATTTTAAAGACTAACCAAATCATGAATTATAATTCTTTGTTTATATTTATTAATCACCACAGACACGTTAAATACATCGATTGTTTTAAAAATCCAGGCCGAAATGAGTCAAGTGTAAAAATGTTGACTGGATATTATTACAAAATGTTGACTGCATCTGAGGTATGTGATGCTCTCTGTTTATTAATTTATTTTGTTTTATTTTATTTTTTTGGTAGTTGTTGGCGCATCGGCTTCTGTGGCCATAATACACCTCCCAAGGTTTTTGCAGTACTTTGATCCAAGCCCGAGGCGGGATTGGAACCCGCGACCTTTGGGTTGCCAGGCAGGCACTTTGCCCACCCGGCTAGCCCAGTCGGCCTGTTTATTTTGTTAAATCAGAGATCTGTGATTATTGTATTCCAATATTTATTAAAAAGCCAGGCAAAAATACGTAAAGTATTATGTTACGTTGTGATGTATGTGCGGTAAAGTAGTTTTGTATATTATTAGTTAATTAGTAAGTAATTCGTAACAAGGTAATTAGTAATTTACTTTCACTTCTTTTAATTACAGAAAAAATCAAAAATGCAGAGATAAATAAGAGATATAAATTAAAAATATATCACAGGGAAGGAAATTTACTTATTAAATAAACTAATAACTGAAAATTAAACTGGAACCTTATAATAATTGACAAAGGAAATCATACCTTTTGGACAATTATTTTGAATTTTTGAAGTATTTTGAATTATTTTGATTTTGAACAATAAACAGTTTTCAGAACGTTTCGATCTCGTTTGTTTATACTTTTTTTTTCATTACATTACCATGAATATTAATAAATATTTCATTTATCGACTTTTTTTTTTTTTTTCATATGGATCTGGCAGATTGGTTGGTTATTAGGATTTTTATGGCGTATCAGCATCCAAGGCTATAGTGCGCCAAAGATCTGGCAGATCCAACCGGTACAGTGACAGGAATTTTTCTCACACAGTCACTGGAGAGTTAGCTTGTAAAATCCTTTATGGTATCGTAGTCCAATTATCGGTTGATTTAACCATGCTCATACCAGTTTTATTTATTCGCTGTATGGTTCCTTTCGCTTCAAAGGTGGTCCTTGTGCATATGTTCGTTCCGATATTCCCTGTCAGCTACTTGGTAATTTGGAATCTCTTTTCCATCTTCTCTGCCTTAAAATGTCTCTACCACATTCTGTCAAATTCATCTGTTGCCTCTGTCGTCTCCCAACTCCATTAATCATTTGGAACCCTTTGATTTCCTCTCTTTGCAACTTTAGTTTCTCCAGCCCAACTTTCCTAACAGTCAAGTAATATTCACTGCTGATTTTAATGTTCGCAATTCTAGCTGTCTTCCGTCCTCTTCAGGCGTGCTGTTGATCAACAGCACTCCTGACGAGGAAGGAATAATCATCGGAGAGACGTCGATGGACATGTGGGCAAGAGAACCCAAGGCTACCCTGGAGTCCATGGCAGCTCTGGATGTGGTGAGCTCAATGCAGATGGAGAAAGGACCCTGGAGATGGCTGTGGCTCATGGATTGTGGATAGCTAATACCCAGTACAAGAAGAGTGACCAACACCTTATTACATACCATAGTGGTGGGCATAGTACCAGGTCGACTACATGATTTTGAGAGCCAAAAATAAGAAATGGTGCCAAGACTTCAAAGTCATCCCCTGGAGAAAGCTTATTCGATCAACAGACTCCTGGTATTTGATCTCATTATTAAAGGAACTTGCCGAGGCTATCTCAAGAAGTTAGAGGATCGCATCAAATGCTTTAGGCTACAAGAGCATGAGCCTAAACTGAGACTGCAGGAACTGCTCTTACAGGCTCTTAGAGAAATCGAGGATGAATCCAAAACTGATGACTGTGGACGAAATATGGAACAAGACTCAGATAGAGATTTCGAAGGGAGGAGAAGAAATTCTAGGGAAGACAAAAGGAGGAAAGAAAATGCATAGAGAAACATTGTGGTGGAGTGAAGAGTTCAGAAGGCATTGAAAGACAAGAAGGCAGCTTTTGAAGAATGGCAGAGAGACAGAACTGATGAAAACAAGAATAGCTATAAGGAAAGACAGTTATAGCATATATGTGAAAATTTGCTTTTAGTATTAGTAATGGCCGCATGGTGCAAGAAAGCCTATGGCTTATGCTACACCAGCCAAAAAAAAAAACGAAAAAAAAAATCGAATATAACAATGATAAAAAAATAAATAATAAATAAATAATAATAATAATTAATAAAAGAAAAGGAAATTAAACCTATCATCCTATGCGCGTCCCTGACCCAAAGGTACTAATCCAGATGACCTTTGAATTTCCCCAAACTGTCAGCCTCTACCACCCATGTAGGCAACTCATTCCAGTAATTTATAACTCGCTGGCTAAAATAAAACTTCCTGTAGTCCAATCTAAACATCTCCACCCACCATAACTTGAATTTATAGTCCCTAGTTCTAGCATCATTTATAATCTTGAAAATTTCGTCCTCATTCATTTTACTAATGCCTCTCAGAGCCTTAAACACCTCAATCAAATCTCCTCTGTGTCTAGTTTGCAAACTCTGCAACCCACATATTCGAAGTCTTTCTTCATAAGGACACCCTTTTGCTGATCTCACCAGGCGAGTTACCTGTATTTGCACCCTTTCAAGAAGCTCGATGTCTTTCTTTAGGTGCGGTCTCCATATTTGAACACAGTATTCCAAGTGTGGTCTAACAATGGGATTATCACGTCCCTATCTCTACTTGCAAAAGTTCGATAGATCATCGATAGGACACCATGGGCCTTCCTTGCAACCTGTTTACAATGCTCAGAGAATTTCATGTCTGACCATATCGGAATACCCAACTCCCTTTCCTCCAGTATTGGGTTTAGTTGAACTCCACCAAGTGAATAAGTTTTTTTGGGATTACTGTTTCCCAGGTGTAATACCTTACACTTTGTTGGATTAAAGCATAGCTGCCATTTTTCTAACCATTCCTGAAGTCTATCTAAGTCTCTCTGAAGAAGCTCAGCGGGTAGTTGATTGCTGGAACAAACTTCATCTGTTGATGTGGAAGATGATAGCTTAAATAAACTGAAGGAGGAACTGGACAAAAGTTTAGAGGGAATGGATGTGTGTGAAGTGTTTTTTTTTTTTTTTTTTTATGTAAACCCCAAACACAACAGGTATTGGAACCTATAGTACCGTGGTAGGGTTGGAGGTTGAGAAGACGAAAGAAGATATTTGTTGACATTTGACTTGAACTTCTGTAGATTGTAATTTTCGGGAAATACGTATGAAGGAAGGTTGTTCCAGAAAACGGCAGTTCAATGAATAAACGAGGAAGATGAAAAGTTGGTTCTGTGAGTTTGAAGTTGGACAGTAAATGGAAGTTGGCTGGTAGCGGCACGTATTCGGACGATTTTGAAAGAGAGAGCGGGAATTATAGAACGCAATTCAGAAGAACAGTGCCCATGGTACAGAAGTATCTGTAGAAGAGGCATGCAGCAGAAACAGTACGTCTATGAGACAGCGAGTGGAGAGACTCTGTTAGAGAGAAGTCATAAATTAACCTAACTGCCCTCTTCTGAACGGAATTAAGAAGCCTGAGATGGGTTTTGGGGGCACCACCCCCAGATGTGGGAACAATATTCCATGGTAGGGCAGATTTGCGATTTGTACAGAGTGAACAGCTGTTTGGAAGAAAAGTAACGCCGAGAGCGAAAGAGAAAACCAAGTTTTTTAGATGCAGAGGAAGCATATTTGTAATGTGCTTTATGCCAAGCGAGATTAGAAACCAGGGTGATCCCCAAAAGACATATATCATTTTGCCTAGAAATCAGAGTGTCACCAAAGATAAGCATAGGATCAGAAGAATCCTTTTTGCGAGATATAAGACAAGACTTAGTTTTAGAAGGATTTAAATCAACTAAGTTGTGTTTGCTCCACTGGAGAATTACCTGGAGATCGGCATTTAAGAAATTGGTGAAGTTGAAGATGATTGAGCAGAACAAGGTTTCTTAAAATAGAAAGTAGAATGCAATGTGCTATCATCGGCAAAACTGTGGATAGGATTTCCAGTCAGTGGAAGAAGGTCATTAATATACAAGAAGAAAAGAGTGGGGGAAAGAACTGAACCTTGGGGGACACCGGCATTAGTGGAGAAGTTAGAAGACAGAGAGCCATCTACCATCACCCTGAGTGAGCGATCAGAGAGAAAACTGGATAACCAATTACAAAAAAAAACAGTTCGCAAACCATAAGACGGAAGCTTGTTTAGAAGACCTTTATGCCAAACACGATCGATAGCCTTTGAGATGTCAAAAGCAACTACCTGTGTTTCACCGAACCTTTCCACTGAATTTATCCATAAATTCGTAGAATAAGCCAGAATATCACCAGTGGATCGACACTGGCGGAATCCATACTGGCGATCGTTGATCAGACGGAAGGTTTCTAGGTAGTTTAAGAGTTGGTGGTTAATTGATTTCTCCATTACTTTAAAAAGAGTAGAAGTAATTGCAATGGGACGATAATTGGATGGGAGGGATTTGTCACCCTTTTTAGGAACTGGCTGGATATGAGCAAATTTCCAAGCAGAAGGAAAAACACCTTTGGAATAAGAAAGTGAAAAAAGGCGGCAAAGAATAGGAGTAAGTTCAGGTGCACAGGTTTTGAGAACAAGTGGAGAAATACCATCAGGTCCTGGAGCTTTATTAGCATCAAGGTTCATCAAAATTCTTCTGATATCCTTTTGATGGAAGACCACAGGAGGCATTGAATGGAGCGTGTTAGGAATGGTGGGAGGTGTTTTACCAAGATCATTAATACACGAGTTGGAGGGAAAATGGGATGCTAGCAGGTCAGCTTTATCCTTGGCTAAAGTGACAACAGAACCATCTGGTTTCGACAGAGGTGGGAGCAGTGATGGTTAAAAGTTGCGGCCAATAGCTTTGGCAAGAGACCAGAATTCTCGGCTACCATTAGAGCAAGAAGCAAGTTTTCTACTTTTAGCCTGTTCAAACTCTAGTTTGGACTGATTAATAACTGCTTTACAATTGTTGCAAGCTTTGGTGTAGGCAGAAAATGAAACTGAAGAATTAGAAACAAGCCAATTACGGTATGCAACGTTCTTCTCTTGAACAGCCTTAGCACATTTATTGGAAAACCAAGGTTTAGATAAAGGATGAGATTTTAAAGCGGAGTGTGGGATAAAGGATTCCATTCCTGCAAACATAATTTCACTGACACGATCTAGGCAAACGTTGACAACAGAAGTTTTGAAACAGTAATCCGACCAAGGAAAAGAAGTCTCGCAGGTCATCCCATTTTGCATTCTTGTAATGCCAAACAATACGAGGTTGGGAATAGCCATGAGATAAAGGTTCCATTGGAGAAGACAATCACCAAGTTGTAGTCTGAGGTGCCTAAAGGACCTCTCACTTCGACCGTGTACTTAGTCAGAAAAAGATCAAGGTTGTTTGTGAGAAAAAGATCAAGCTTGTTGGCTGCATGGTTACGATTGTCCGCTATTCTTGTAGGTAAATGAACAATCTGTGCAAGATCATTAGTAATTGCAAAAGCGTCGTTGCTTACGTTGGTTTACCTGGGTGATCACCCACCATGTGTTTGTGCATGGA
Organism: Mastigoproctus giganteus; assembly: GCF_048544385.1. NCBI lineage: Eukaryota > Metazoa > Arthropoda > Arachnida > Uropygi > Thelyphonidae > Mastigoproctus > Mastigoproctus giganteus. Next base: position 28,170,549 of record NC_143579.1, read on the forward strand.
GGTTATACACAGGATTACTAACAATCCCACCATTTTGACGGTGCAAGCAGAGGATTTGGCTGCCACAGACCGTCCGGACTTCGCTGAAATTGGGTCCACTTGACTTGAGTTTTACTCGAATATCAGTTCCAAAATGCCTCTAATCACCAAGGAAAATTACCTCACTGTTAGGAAAGTTGGACTGGAGAAAGTCAAGTTGCAAAGAGCGGAAGTCAAAGAATTCCAAGTGATTAGTGGAGTTGGGAGAACGGTAGAGACAACAGATGAATTTGACACAATGAGGTAGAGGGATTTTAAGCTAGAGAAGATCAAAGAGAGGAGATTCCAAATTGCCAAGTCTCTGACAGGGAATATCAGAACGGACATATGCACAAGTACCACCTTTGAGGCGAAAGGAATCATGCAGCGAATAATTTGGGCAACTGAGATGAGCAGTAGTTGAATCAATTGATAACTGAGATGAGCAGTAGTTGAATCAATTGATAACTGAGATGAGCAGTAGTTGAATCAATTGATAACTGAGATTCTGTCAGAAAAAGTACGTGGGGTTTGGCAGACTGCAAGTGGAAATGGACATCGTTGAGATTAGAATTGAGACCACGTATATTTTTGTGAAATGAATTAGGAAGTGTTTGGGACGTTTAGATCTTTTTGCAGATAAGCTTACTCTATTAGTTTGACAATTCATGGTGTATTCAATAGTAAGAAAAAGTGGGTGGGACATGCTGTATGAAGTAATGAAATTTTTGGATATGGCGTACATGTGGTAAGAATATATCCAGATCCTTGACATAACGTGGCCTCGACAATGCCCCCCGCATACACACTACTCGGACTCCCTCCAGTCACTATCTGGCAGAGTAGAGGTAGCAAGATTATACACTAGCTGATCCGGAAGCCTCCTAGAGAGTTACCAATAGGTTCTGTCCGGTGTACTAACTAGCGGCCGGCCTGCGAACACCGTTTTAGAGCTGTACCCTCGAAATGTAAGGAAGATTGGATCTCGCCACGATGTTCATCATAACCTCAAAAGTCATCAATCATACTGCATGATGGAAGAGATGGGGAAGGTTTGACCGGAACTTAGCTCTGGAGACTAAACATGGGTTCCACCACTTCAAGCCTCCAATAAGCAAAGTGGTGGTATCGCACCGGTTGATAAGTGTCATCTACCACCTAGTACTGCCTGGTAACACAGAGGGGCGACATTCCTCCATGTGGTGTGGGCGCCACACCTCGCCCCCTGCTTACGGTGGTTCACACCTGGGTGGTCACCCACCATGTGTTTGTTCATGGAGGTTATACCCAGGATTACTAAGAGTCCCACCATCGTGAAGGTGCAAGCAGAGGATTTGGTGCCACAGACCGTTCGGACTTCGACGAAATTGGGTCCACTTGACTTGAGTGTCACCCGAATATCAGTTCCAAAATGCCTCTACTATTATTATTACTTAACTTGGTTCAGAAATTTACTCACTAAATTCTGGTTAATGTCAAACTCGATTAGTGATTGAGGCTTTCGAATCGTACATAATTTTTTTTGTAGTTTCAAACTCGAGGCCAATAATCGTGAAAAACATACACTCAAGAACAATTCTGATAATGTGTAATTGACTGTCGAAATTGGATTAAAATAGATCGCTATTATTATAAAAAGATTGTTATTATTACTGGCTAAAATAGATCGCTAAAGATCTAAGGAAGATCGCTATTATGGACCTCAAATGATACGTGTACTTCTGACACTTGTAACACATGCAACAAAGCATGCGCATCTCTAACGTTGAGTGCTGCCCCTATTAATACAGATGTAGTTAGTGTCCAAATGAGCCAATGTGCTGTTTGTCCGCTACACTTTCGTAAAGCATCGAGCGCTTCTCGATAATTAAATTATTTCACAATATCTACTACCTAAAGTTCGTTGGATGAGCAGAAATAGTTTCTCAGTGTTTGTTGTCACTATTTTAAGAAATACAAGTTTATCTTAAAAAATATTTTACGTAATGCGATTTGACTTTTCAGATACCCTCCCCTCCCTTAATAACGCTTCATAACAACAGCTTCCCCTCCCTTTCCCTATTATTACGAAAGAGCCCAATTAAAATCACATTATTACATGGAAATTTTTTTCTTATGAAAAACTAAGTGTCTTAATATTTTACTTATCTAGCTCCTTGCGTTAAGTAATTTTTTTTTCAATGGAAATAGTGTTGGCCTGTCATTAAATCACTTTAGCAAAGAAAAACACTTAGGTTAATTTTAGCGATCATTTTGGGGGTTCTATTCGGTATTAATAATTGCTGCTTGGTACTTTCCCAGATAATCGATTGATTAAATTTTGAATCAAAAAGCCAATTACAGCAGGGGTGTTGACATTACTAACCCTACGTGATGGAATCCAATACCATAACATTTATTAATCTTCATTTCTTATTCATTTTATTACTTGAAAAACAAGAAAAGGTGTCTAAGAAATTTCTAATTAATAACTATTAATATTGAAAATACCTCTAATAAATTTAGAAAGACAAATTTAAACATCATTAACAATCTTTTTAAATAACAAGTTGTAAGAGTGAGAGCAGGAAAAATATTTTACAATTAAACCCTTTGGAATTCGATCACTGTCCTCTGCTCTAACATGCTAGAATATCTTGTTTTTTTCCCCCTCTTGCGATTGATTGGCATAATTTTGTCTGTTTATTATTATTATTATCATCCGTTTATTTAAACACAAGGTTTTGCTCCTACACGTCCTGAAAGCAAGGAGAACACACCACACGTTACAATGCATCCATCTTTGCATTCATAATAGAATAGAATAGGAGAATTACATCAAATCAAGAAAACATTGATACATTTTACGGATGATGTGTTTAAATATATATTGAGGAATATAGCAATTATAGCTCCCATGAAAACATGTAAAAGTTTAACAACTTAATCTATGACTATCACCAAGACAACATGCATACTTATTTACAATTACAAATTCAGGCTAGGATTGCATACAGAAGTCTATGTGGCACTTTATCGTGCCTTTAACACTGGTAGACTGTCAGAAGTATTCTAAGTTATTGTTACTGTAGTAGGGTTTTAGGAGCATCAGCATTAGTAAAGCCATAGTGCTCCGCGTAAATTGCGTGTTCTGAGGTCGATTTTCTGTTTGAAGGACGAAAAACCCGAGTTTCAAGGAGAAAACACCATGCTACCCTTGTATCAGACAGAATAACTCAGCCAAGTTATGAAAAAGGCCCATTTTTTTTTTTTTTTTTTTTGTTAGTTGTAGCGCATCGGCTTCTGTGGCCATAATGCACCTCCCAAAGTTTTTTTGCACTACTCTGATCCAAGTCCGAGGTGGGATTCGAACCCGCGACCTTTGGGTTGCCAGACAGTCACTTTATCCACCCGACTAGCCCGGTAGGCACGATTCCTGTAGTTGTTGTCATCGCAAAATTTGTAGGCTAGAGCATTATAAAGACCAATTGTTAGATGGGAACATGTTCTTGAGACATACTAAATTGTTGACGGTAGCCCGCAGTGAAACTCCTAAGCGACTTCATAGCGGTCTCGCCAAATTCGGGCAGCTAATGATATTTGAAATCGATGGAGCATCTATCTCCATGCGATAAGGTTTGCCAGCAGTTGGATATTTGCGGTTGTGATCTGTATTTAGTCAAAGAGTTATTTTCTTTTTAAATATTTTTGTTAAAGTAATTTCAGGGCTAGTTGAAAATTGTTTGTTCTGGCATGAATTTTAATTTATTATTATTATTTAATGCTTATTTTAGATAACTGGGTAATTCAAGTAATTAAGAATGTCAATGTTCATTACAGAGTCAGCATGGAATTCACTGTTTCAAACGACAATCAATGATAAAAACCATAAGATGCAACCACAGAACGATGATAACGCTTCCTGGAAAACTTTACAGTTGGGACAACATATTCTGGTAAATAAGGTCTACCAGATCCAGACATGGCCCCGACCCATCTACGTATTTAGTTCGTTTGCTTACTTCTGGCATAAATCTAGTTTCTTTTATACCTATTCCTGATACGTGGTTGGCAGGGCCGGCTTTAGGGTAAGGTCGAGTACGCACTGGCCTAGGGGCGCCAACTCCTCTAAACCTTGTCGCAAATTGGTCAAATTAATCAATCAATTTGGCCTAGGAGCTCCATAAAACCTTGAGCCAGCCCTGGTGGTCGGCTAGGTTCATTTTCGCCAAATTCCAGGGGTTTCCGGATACTTTTAGCATACGGTGTATTTATAATAACATGTGTAAATACACGTATATGCGAATACTGGAGACCACGGGATTACGTAGGATTGTCAACTACCAATCCTCAATCTATAATATGCAATACTATTGCTTAATGATGCGGGGGATGGAAAAAGACAGCATTTATACTAATACAAAAATAATAAATGCAAGAAAGCTATTTTTCCGATAACGGTACTCAAATTAAATAAAAGTTTGATCTAAATATAGGAGAAGAATCTATGAGGATTGCGGAAAATTCGGGGGATGGGGGATAAAGGCCTGTGTCCCCTATCGATCTCAATACACCACTGTGTCTGTGGTGTATTGAGATCGATTCAATAACCAAATAACATCCATCCATCAACGATCCTGTGAGAGGAAACAGCTCGTTGGTACGAGTCAATCAAATCAAAATCCAACACAACAGCGGATAATCAAAGAAGAATTTCAGAACACAACCCTTCGTGCTTTGTCATGAATTGGGTATCGCATCTAAAGACCGAGCAAACGGATTCAACTCCTGTCAGCAAAAAACAAGGTACGGTTACAGTAGAGCTTTGGAAAAATTTTGTCTGGTCTGATGAATCCCTATTCCTGATGTTTTAGGATGAGAGGACCATAATACGGCGAAAACAGCAAGTTGTCCATGGGAGATAATCTTTATCGAATCCTACAACTTCCGAGGATTCGTAATTATTAAGAGAACAAATAAAAAGTAACACTATATCTTGAGCATTTAAACTAAAAAATCATAAACAAAAAATTCATAATAATAAAACCCCGCGAGGTAAGTTTTATTCAAGTAGTTTAACACCAAGATAAATAACTCAGTCTCAATCTGAGAAAAGCAGACTGGAAGAAACTTAGTTGGGTCATTTGTACAAACCCTCCATGGACCTTCCTACTAGGCGTCAAAAATGCAGTCTTGTAATGGTGTGAGGAGCGTTTTCGGGGTGTACGTTGGGTTCCTCTATACCAGTGGCGCAATATTTGCATACCACAGATTATCTGGAAATTGATTTCGATCAGGTGTATCCTTTCATGGCTGTAGCATATCCATCTGCTAATGGGTTCTTCCAACAAGATAATGCCCCATGTTACAAGACCAGAAATGTACAGAACTGGTTCCAAGAATATTAGAGTGATAATTCGGTGTACTGAGGTGGAACAAGCTCTTCAGCATCCCTGTGGCATCCTGTTGCGTCCATGCCACAATGAATCCTTGATGTTCTGATGATCTCCACGTGTCCACCATTATTTTCTAGACGAGACATTACTCACAGCTGCCTTCAAAGCGAACATTCGGAATTCACAATGAACATTGAGAAGTAGTAAACATTCCAATCGAATGTTCACTGCATTAGGCCTGACGTAGCCGAGTGGTCAGGAGCGAGAGTGCATAGCACGCGTTCCTTCAGTGGATCGGGGTTCAAGCCCGTGACTACTAAATACGATAAATATTTGTATTGGCGATTTATTGTAAACTCTACTGACTTGGTTGTCGTGCCGGAGTATAAACTGAAAATTTATTATTTATTATCTCCATGTATTGTTGTCTTTAAAACTGAAATAGTAGAAAGTAAACACGGTTTCGGATATCCCCACAACAAAAATATCTGATAGCGTTAGGTTATGTGATCTTTCAAGACCAGGGATGTGGAAAGATGCGAATCATAATTAACTCTTCCTTGAAGGTATCTTGTAATTAGTCGTATGATCATCGATATGAGGTAGGATCATCGATATGAGGTACATAAATACCTCATATCGATTTAAATACATACCTCAAATGTATTTAAGTTATGCATTACTTAAATACATAACTAAAATACCATACAGCTTCTCGATTGCGTTATACAATACTATCTGTGATCTTTACTGTGTATCGTACATTCCTACAAGTGTGTATACAGGTCGACTTGCGCGTTATAAGAGTTTAAAACCGAATAATCCACTGAGAAAACTTCAGCCCATCATACATTGTAAATAAATATATATATATATATTTAAATTTCATTATCTCAAAATAAATGACTTTCCTTCTTGAAGGAATATTTTTAGTGCAATACTGCGGCAACTCTTTATAAACAGAGTGTTACACGAAAGTCTTCATCGCTAAATCTTCATTTCATTTTAAGTAAACGGGTTTAAACTCTCTCCGGGTGCGATTCTGACACGACTAACTGTTCTTCCTGAGGGGGAAAAAGCGGGAGGAGGAGGATTATTGTAAATCGTAAACTGCTTGTGAAATGGGAAAGATGGGGGAAAAAATACAACTTTCTAGAGTCTGGTTGTCTGAAACTGCTAGAGCAGATGATAGATGGCTCTGTAATACCTCGTCGGAAAAGAACAAAAAATGTATTTTAATCTTTCATTAACATTCTGAAGTAGTTGAACCGAACTACAACTGCTATTTACATAAAGACCGTTTTTCACAACCAACATGGCCTACCAATTACTGTTATTTACGCGATCATGCATATATTCAAACATCCGCAAGCCGTGATTCAGCCGTCTGCAACATCTTTCTCACAGCTGTGTCGTTCGGTCACGTGGTGTACAGTCGTGCGAGACGCAGGTGTTCGGTGCTCTATGAACGCCGCCGTTAATTGTACGGTAATCTTATGCGCTATGTAAGTGCATGCGGGAATATGAAGACATTCCGCTATCCCTACCACCTGCGAAAGTCGTCTTGATACAAACAGGAACTGAAGCCATAAAATGAAAACATTGCTTTCCACGCCTCAAGCACTTTTTCAAGAATCCTTGGTTTATTAAATTTTTAAGTTAGTTCTATTACACAAATTCTAGAAACTAAAGACAATTCTAAGTATTTTGTTACTGTTTTAGAATTTGATAAGTAATTTTTTTTAGCTCATTAATCAGTTTTTTATTATTTTTTATTTTTTGTGTTTGGAACTGTGGAGTAAATCGTCAACTGTTTGTCCTTATATTATGATACCCGACACAGAACCTCGTGCATTATACGTAATATTATATCCTTTTCCAAGGGCGCTAATTAAACTGTGATTAGGATTACCGTATTTTCCGGTGTATAAGACGCACTTTTTTTTTTATCCCATAATTAGTTCTAAAATCAAGATGCGTCTTATACACCGAGTACTGAGAGCCGTTTTTTTTAATTTAAGAGTTTTCATTAACACTATTAACAAGTATAAAACGAATTCGTTTTAATTACCAGTATCATATACAAATAGAAGCCCAGAAATTTGCCTTAACCCACGATATCTTAGACTTCAAAGGTGGACCATCTTGGTGCTACCGTTTTATGAATAGAAACGGGCTTTCTATGAGGACTGGAACAAAGTTGGCTCAAAAAATACCCCCTGAATATGAAGGAAAAAAGTATTTCTTTTCACAACTACTTCATCAAGCGCAAACAGAAGAAAATTATCGAAATAGGACAGATTGCTAATACGGACGAAACACCAATAACCTTTGACGTTCCATCATATAAAACAGTGAACTGTGAAAGTGAAAAGTCAATTTGCATAAAAACTAGATTCACAGTTGTGTTTTTCCGACAGAACAAAACCGCCACCCTTTCTAATATTTAATTAAGAGAAAAACATTCTTATATAAAAGAAAAAAACCCACTCAGAATAATTCTACACACGCATGAAAATGGATGGATGGATGGATGGACGAAGGTGGAATAAAGAAAGAAATGGATAGAAAAGGTGTGGAACCGAAGAAATGGAGCATTGATGAAAAAAAATCACTTTTGGTGTTGGATCACTTAAAATCTCACATCACAGATTTAATTTGAAAAAAAAAAAAATAATAAATAAATAATAAAATAAAGAAGCCAACACAGAATTGACTGTAATTCCAGGAGGCCTGACTTAGCTTCAGCCACTTGATTATTTCTCTCAACAAACCCTTAAAAACATACATGAGAGAAGAGTGAAACCCTTGGATGATAAATACAGAAAGCTATGAATATACACCCAAGAGAGAATTGAAACGGCCAAGTATTGCACAGGTGTGTCAGTGGGTTAAGGGTTCCTGAGACAAAGTAAAGAAGGAAATAGTACAGAAAGCTTTTTAAAAAGAAAGTGTGGAATCAGGATTCGTTAGACGGGACTGAAGACAATTTTTTGTATGAACATTCGAATGATGAACAGAATGACAGTGAAATTAATTTTGGTAATGAGAATAAAAGTGACCATTCTGGATTTTAATTGATAATGGCTCTTGGATTCAATTTTACATTGTTAAAATTCTTATAGTTATAATTCTTGTAATTCTTAAAATGTTTAAATATAGTTATATGAAAAAAGAAATTGTGATTTATTTATTTCTACATTTTATTATTAAAAATTTGGGGCGCGTCTTCTATATACCAACAAATACAGAAATTTTTTGTTTCTACAAATCCAGCTAAAGTTATCGAAATCAAATCAGATGCGAATTTTGTAATCAATACCCTTGGGTTTTATTTTTACATCAATTTATTAATTAAACTAAATGGTGCTAAAAATTGAGATTAATGAAATAAAAAGAAATTAAAATAAATTTTAAAGCAGTTTTATTTAAAATTTTAATTGCAGCAAATCTTATAAAAAATTAATTGTTGTTTTAATTATTTAAATATTACTATTCTTGGATGATATCAAAGTATGCGATTGGTGGAGTGTAAGTACATCCTTATACAAAAACTAAAATCCGGAAAATTTTACAAAAAAAAAAAAAAAAAAACTGAAAATATTAAGAAAGCAATTCAGCATTAGTATCAACGATCGTATTTATTTTTAAAATCCACGTAAAAAAGGTGAGATCAATGGAGTACTTTCAAACAGATGACTACGACAAAAGGTTAATTGGCCATTCGTTTAAAAGATAAGACAGCTGTGAGAGCCTGTTTCAGTACCAACTGGTTCCTCAACAGATTTTAGGTGATCTGCAGTGACAATACTCAGACAACAGTTGTAAAGATTAATGTGAGTTGCTAGACGGTACAAGAAATCAGTTGTAATGAAGCTGTCTCTTCTGAGTGTTTTCACTAGAGACCATCTACTATCTGATGAGGGACCAGTCAATTGTGAAACAGGCTATGATAGCACGTCTAATCTTTTAAACAAATGACCAATTAACTTTTTGGTGAGGCCATGAGTTTGAAGGTAGTGCAATACCAGGGCAACTTGTTACAAGCAAAGTTCGTTCTGCTCTGAGAAGTAAGACCATTTCATTATCAAAGAAGGTTAAATCCTGTTGGCCCAAAAACAAATGAAATAACGAGATAGTCCTGTTAACGTCTTAATTTCTGTGAGGCAATATAGTTTTAGTTACGATGTGCGTGTGTCCCACATATCAAAGTATTTAGCGACTCTTATACGTTTGATAATAGATTACGAACTTATCCTATACAATATTTACATATGGCATGCCTCTCGCGGGTAGCATAGTTGGTATAATCACTGTCCTCCTCACATCTGGTGGAAACGACCCGAGTTCAAATTGTATCAATGACGCGAATAATTTTTATGGGTATTTTTCACAACGTGGCTGAGTTAGTCGGTCTCAGACCAAGGTAGCATGGTTTTTAATCCCGCAAACTCGGGTTTTTCGTCCAGCGAACAAGCAAATTGACCACAGAACACACACAATTTACCCACATATTGCATAATATGGCCTAAGTTGCTGATGATTGTAAAACCCTACAACTAACCAACATATCTCTTTGTCTAAAGCAGTGCGTCTCAAACTGTGGTCCATTCCCCCACCAAGGGAGCTGTATGGTATTTAAGTATCTGGAAAAGAAGTTTAATACAAAAACAAAAATCTTTATTTGAAGGTGGCAAAAGGCATAACAGAGCCTCTATTCTACAGGTGAATTTAGAAATATACTGATATGGATACATACATATCATTAAAATATTTCATTTAATTACACATCACCATTGACCTAAAATTAGATTGAGCTTAAACACACACGTAATGCCTGCCTCTCTAATGAGGTGATGCAGAGGAAGTGAGAAACCTCCCAAAATACACTAACACTTTCTTTTACTCAGCAGTTTTTTTTTCTGTGCTTCATCTTTCTGTTCAAGCGGTTATAATGATCATAATGCAGCTTAAAAAACGATGGTCGCTTCAAAATTTAGTTTTTTGACCATATATTTTATTTACAAGTTTTGAAATTAGACTAAGGGAGGTGAGATGGTCGCCTTCCTCTCAATTTTTATTGAGAGGAATGCTGTTGTTGTAGGGTTTTAGAAGCATCAGCAACTTAGGCCCTTAGGCCATATTGCGCGTATAACATGTCTGTAAATTGCGTGTGATTTGTGGTCGATTTGCTGTTTTCTGGACGAAAAACCCGAGTTTCAGGAAGAAAAATCATGCTACCCGCATCTGAGACCGACTAACTCAGCTGTGTTGCGAAAAAGACCCATAATTCCTCGCTTCATTGACGAGATTCGAATTCAGGTCTTTTTTCACCCGGTGTGGGGAGGATGTTGATTATGCCAACTGTGCTGCCTACGAGGACGAGAGGAAGGCGACTGCATAACAAAATTTAAGAATCCCTGTACTAGATAAATCAGTATTCTCCGTATAATTCAAGCACGCACGCATTGGTTTATAACTATACTGGTTATTATTTTGAGTTTGAAATAGAAAATATAAATATGCTTCTATTTTCAAGAATCATAATCATTGGATGATGACTACCCAAAATGAAGGAACAGTTCTACATAATTAAAGCCTTTAATAGGGAGTGTGATCACAATATTTATATATGGCATGCCTCTCGTGGGTAGCATAGACAACCAACCAATTATCATCAGAAGCTGTCATGATCGTGGTGAGAACTGTGTCAAGAGAAAGACAGCTGCCCGATTGTCCTCTACCTATGACGTTTTACCATAACCTCGAAATTAGCAGCACAACTGACACATTTAAGGCTCTGGCCACCTCAGCTTGCGGCTGTCGTACCATCATCCTTTAAGACACCACTAGTTTAGAAACTAAAAGTCTAGGTCACGTTCCACAGAAAGAGAAAATCTAATCAGATGTTATAAAAAACATAATTGAACAATTTCTGAACATCAGTGTAGTTAGATTTCTTGTTAATTAAAATTAACAAGAAATCTAACTATAAAAAAAAAAACTAGGATAATATTAATAAAATAAGAATGATTCCGTAGAATATTCTTAGTTTATTTTATCGGAAAATCTTTACAGTGACGAGACTTGGATTTAAATAGCCTAACAAAAAGTCTGTCTGATACTTCATTGTGCTCTCATGTCAAGTATCAAAACAGTTTTCGCAAGCTAGTAGTTTCGCTACTTGGCAGAAAGTTAAAGAAGCTTAAGAGCGAATTAAAGTAGTGAAGAAAGTGGGGTACACACCGTGACTGCCAGCTGCAGCTCTGAATTAGGTGCTCACAGACCGTGTTCATCCTGAACTACAAAAGCAGTATGGTAAAAAAGAACAAGAATGAATTTTTTAAGCGTGTTGTGACAGCCGTCACTTTAGAGAAAGGGAAAATAATCTTTCGAGGTAGTAAAGAAATTATTGGTTCACTGAACAGTCACAGATTTTAGGCTGTAGCGTTAAAATGATCCCTATAAAACTGGATTCACAGAGGAGTTCAAACAATCCATTATTTGGAAGTACGCTGTACATGTAGTTCCTTTTAATGACTGTCACAGCGCCCTCAAGCGGACATTAAGGTAGGTAGGGTGACCAGTTTTCTGAACAAGAAAATGAAGCGCTTCACTGCATCCTGTATACTCCAGCTATATAAATCCTTAATCAAACTCGTTGGCTGTTTTATTTACTTAACAACACTGCAATACGTTAGATATTTATTAAGTGAGATATTTATGTTTCTAAAGATTAAGTATTTAATAATTGTTATAAACTGAATATAAAACTTTTGTTATAAATATATATAAAAAAGTTTTATATTCAGTTTATAACAATTATTAAATCAAGTATCAGTTACTGGTAAAAAATAATTCTCATTTTCATCTAGCTTGCTCTCGTATTTCTTCAGAACAGAAATTGTTTTAATGCAAGAATAAAAAGCGATTACGATAATATGGTAGTGGAGAGCTGACGCTATGAATTTATGCTTTGCAAAAATAATATTTTTACATGATTAATACACGGTTATTTACTGAAGAAAGCAAATGGCCCATTGAATTGGGTGTGGTGTTGGATGAAATACGAGTTCTGCTGTTTGTACACGTATAAAACCAACAACCACAAGCATAATTGCAACAGATACCAGAGTGGTGTTTTATTCTCTCTCTCGTGATGATAGTTTAAAATATCCTAACAGCGCCTTACGAGAGATGATGTTACCATTAAGACTTCCACCCAAGCGATTGTGATAAGAATGAATAATGGCTGCGCAATTTCTTTGTCTCGAAGATAAAGTAACAACATTCAGGTGAAAACTTCCTTCGTTTACATTCACTTAAACTGTGCAAATAAAACATTTGATAAGACGTTGTAACAATTTTTTATGCCCTGTGTAATTTCGAAGAACATTTTGAGATATCTCGATATCACTTAAATGGGCTGGGATGAGTACGTGTGACTTTTTTGTTTGTGCGTGTGATGTTCTGGTATTTTCCTAGAAATGCTTCGTAAGAAGTATATCATTTCTTTTCTCTTTAATTTATTTGAATAATGATACGCAGATTTGCAACCTGTCCCACAAACTAAACATTGTGAGAATGATCACTGACTTCAGTTTCTGTTTCCAGAAGTTTATCTCTGTAAACCTAAAGATTACTTTCATTTAGCCTACAGATTTTTACGGGTATACAGATATATGAATAAAATATCACGTGACCAAAAATTCCGTACGGTTTTTCAAGGTTAACATTTCGACAAAAATTAACTGGAACACATTGCAGGTGGGCTTATCCGTCGATACACTTTGAAGAGTACAAGTGACACTGAGTCAGTTGATGTCTAGCAAATGTGAAGTGAGGTTCGAAAAATAGCGAAAAATGGCGAAAGACAGCTACTCCAATTACAGTTCTTAGAGCATATTTACTTTATGAGTACAAACTAGGCCCAAACTAAAGACAAACGTAAGACAATGTACGACATTGGATGTCGTACATTGCCTTACGAAGGAAGATACAGTGATTAAAAAATTTAAATATTGTGATTTTTCACATGACGACGTACCCCATGAGGTAACTCAGGCTTGTGCAAAACAGGTGGGCACTGGATGTGATGGCCTCGGTCCCAATATGGAACGAGCCCTAAAGAGTTCAGACCCGCTACGTTCTCATAGTTCGTATTCACTATACTTTATACCACAATTCTGTACTGTTCTTTCGGCCTCAGCTGCTCTACTAACATAAAGAGAATCTAAGCAGGGGAGTAGTGGCTCCTGAATGATGCTAATTCTAGATTCTATTTGAATGGGCAAGTAAGCGTCAATGCCTTATTATGGGTGATTTCAATTTGCCTCTAATTGATTGGAGTAAATGGGAAGGAAACTCGACGTGGGGAACAAAATTTTTAAATCAACTAGATGACTGTTATTTGTATCAACATGTCAGGGAAAGTATTAGAGAAAAGAATATTCTAGACCTCATCATCACACATGAATCAGATGACATAACAGGGCTGACAGTAGAGGAACCAGTAGCAGGAAGTGATCACGGAGTTCTACGGTGGATCATGACGAAAGAGGTAGCAGAAGTAAAAGGCAAAGGAATGAGTTTTAATTTCAGAAAAGGAAATTACGATGCCTTAAGGTACTACATGGCCTCTATTAACTGGGTAGATATCGCGCAGAGAATGAATACAATCGAACTGTGGTACGCTTTTTAAACATTAATCACAGATGCCTTGAATGCGTATATACCATTAAAAAAATACTCCACGAGAAGGGTTCCAAGTTGGATGAATAGTGAAGTTGCCGCATTACTTGAGCAGAAAAAGGTGGCATGGAAAGGTTACAGAGCAATAAAAAGTACTGAAGCCTATAACAGCTACAAGGTGATGTGTAATAGAGCCACAGAAAAGGTTCGACAGGCAAAGGCAGTTTATGAGAAATCACTAGCAAACAGAGCAAAGAGGGGGGATAAAGAATTCTTCACATATATAAATGCCAAGAAGAGCAGGACAAACCAGATCGTACCTTTACGTAAGAGAAAGGGGATAGTAATAAATACACCAGCTGCCGTTGCAGATGAACTTAACAGTTATTTTGCATCGATATTTACAAATGAAAAGCCTTTTGTTGCAATGGGAAATTGTGGGAGCGAAGTTAACAAATATGTAATTAATGATATTGAAATTTCGCAAGATTATTTAATGAAAAAACGTTCGAGCCTACAGACCAGTAAGGCTCCTGGAGTTGATGGAATATACCCTATAATCTTAAGAGAGACGGCAAGCGAGTGCATTGAACCGTTGAGGCTAATTATGCGACCATCACTAGACTCTGGGGAGATTCCGTTGGATTGGAAAAGTGCAAATGTATCTCCCATTCATAAGTGTGGCTCTAAAAGTGAAGTTGGAAATTATCGACCTGTCAGTCTGACTTCAGTAGTAGGGAAAATCATGGAGGCAATAATCAAGGGTGGAATTCAGGATCATTTGGATCGAATTGAAATTCTCAAGGATACTCAGCATGGTTTTGTAAAGGGAAAATCATGTTTAACAAATCTGGTTCGCTTTTTCGAAAGGGTCACTCACGAGCTGGATTTAGGGAATAATTTCGACATTGTTTATTTAGATTTCAGCAAAGCTTTTGACTCAGTCCCACATGAGCGGTTGCTTTATAAGCTGGAACAGGTTGGAATCACTGTGAAAATCCTTAGATCGATAGAAGGATGGCTTCAGGGCAGGAGGCAGAGGATTGTGATAAATGGCTATTCCTCAGATTGGGTTGATGTAAGAAGTGGGGTTCCCCAAGGATCAGTATTAGGACCACTGTTGTTTTTAATTTTCATAAACGACATTGATGAAGGAATAGAGGGCGTGATGTCTAAATTTGCAGATGATATTAAAATTGGTAGAGTAGTTAATGATCACTGTCAAGCTGAGCTTCTTCTGAGAGACCTAGATAGACTTCAGGAATGGTCAGAAAAATGGCAGCTGTGCTTTAATCCAACAAAGTGTAAGGTATTACACCTGGGAAACAGTAATCCCAAAAAAACTTATTCACTTGGTGGAGTTCAACTAAACCCAGTACTGGAGGAAAGGGACTTGGGTGTTACGATACGGTCAGACATGAAATTCTCTGAGCATTGTAAACAGGTTGCAAGGAAGGCCCACGGTGTCCTATCGATGATCTATCGAACTTTTGCAAGTAGAGATAGGGACGTGATAATCCCATTATATAAGGCTTATGTTAGACCACACTTGGAATACTGTGTTCAAGTATGGAGACCGCACCTAAAGAAAGACATCAAGCTTCTTGAAAGGGTGCAAAGAAGGGTAACTCGCCTGGTGAGATCGGCAAAAGGGCGTCCTTATGAAGAAAGACTTCGAATACGTGGGTTGCAGAGTTTGGAAATTATACACCTTAGAGGAGATTTGATTGAGGTGTTTAAGGCTCTGAGAGGCATCAGTAAAATGAATGAGGAAGACATTTTCAAGATTATAAATGATGCTAGAACTAGGGGACATAAATTCAAGTTACGGGGGGAAATGTTTAGATTGGACTGCAGGAAGTTTTATTTTAGCCAGCGAGTTATAAATTACTGGAATAAGTTGCCTTCATGGGTGGTAGAGGCCGACAGTTTGGGGAAATTCAAAGGTCATCTGGATAGTACTTTCGGGTAAGGGAAGCGCATAGGATGATAAGTTTAATTTTCTTTTTTTTTTCTTTTATTAATTATTATTATTTAGTTATTTATTTTAATCATTGTTTTGTTCGGATTTTTTTTTTTTTTTGCTGGTGTAGCATAAGCCATAGGCTTTCTTGCACCATGCGGCCGTTACTAATACTAATTCCGGGATCACCAAGATGTTAGCT
Source organism: Mastigoproctus giganteus (assembly GCF_048544385.1). Lineage (NCBI taxonomy): Eukaryota > Metazoa > Arthropoda > Arachnida > Uropygi > Thelyphonidae > Mastigoproctus > Mastigoproctus giganteus. The sequence continues at coordinate 28,186,798 of NC_143579.1, forward strand.
GTCTTGCCAATCAGATGTACGTCCTCCTTTATTAATGAAAGGGGAAGAGCATCCAGAACACTGATAGGATCTCCCCCAACCTAACATCTGGAATTTGTGCTTCTGGAGAATCCCCCAACCTCGGCTCTGATCCCTCAATGCTCGTAACTTATATGAACAGACTAGTCTTCTCTGACAGATTCCTTCTGAACCAGACGCCCGAAATCCTCAGTAAAATAGATACTTTCAAAAGTTTGTGAAAGAAAAAATACAGGAAGAACGTTCTCCTCCATAATCAACTTTACAGAGCCCACATCACGAGCTTTGGGATTGTCTGTGCCCCTCTGCTTTGAATGGTGAAGCATTTGCGGAATTTTAATGAAGGTGATTCTCCTACATACGCTGCTAACCATCATCCACTTCTGACGTCCCCAAGGGGAAGGGGCTATGAACAGCTGTGCATTCATAGTTTATCTGTAACAGTTAAAAGCACTGTAATTTTGTATTCTTAAATGTGTTAATATTTCCATTAACGTAATTTGTTATTCATGTCTTTTATTGCATCATTTGTCCTCCATGGCAGTAGAGTGGTTTCGCCACTTATTACTCGTATGAAGTCTCGGTTCGAGACTTCATACGAGTAATTTGTGACTTCAAATTGTGACTTAATACGAGACTTCATTGCTCTAAAAGCCTCTTTAATCGACGCTGTGTTCAGCCGATCTCAGACGGAAGAAGTAGGGTTTTTCAGCCTGCGCAACATGCAAATCGGCTGAACATACACTTGCAGAGACATAATAAACGGAGTAATATGGTCTAAATCGCCGGTGCTCCCAAAAGCTTATAATAACAAGAACATTTCATTATCTAGATTACAAATTCCTGGCGTCCTTTAGTCGTGAGGAAATTTATATACCACAATAAAAGTTTATATTTATTTAGATTATATTACAATAAAGATTATTTATTTATAGTTGAACTCTAATACTCAAAAAGTACTGTATCGCCTTTTGTTTGTTCTTTTTCTCCTACCTCGTTTAAAATCTCTAAGGGTTCAAGAACCTCTTAAAGGTTTCGCCCTCATGCGCATCTTACGTGCACTACTGGTGGAAGACTGCACTTGCAATGCTAAGTAGCTACAATTAGAGGCACATTGACACGTCAAATTAGGCTATGTAAACATCAGTGGTGAAGTTTAGGGAACCCAGTGGGCCATGAATAACCACCAAGCCTCACAGAAACAAGGAAACGAGGCATATTATTAAGTCAACCTCAACCCACTCAGCAGCTAGAAATGAGTTCCTATGTAGCCATTAAAATTCAATAAAACGAAATGGCCCTCTGTAAACAAAGGGGACAGTCAAGTAGCGCCTACGGAGGGCGGCAAGAAACACCTCGTGTGGGCATAATTACATCGTTAGCTGTCAATGGTCACTTTTTCACCGACAATTTGTCTTCGGGCGCGTGCATCTTATTGCTTTAAATAAGGTTTAGGGGAGGGGAGTACACGTCTTTTATGTGCTAAATGGTGTTTGTTGGCTAATCATCAAGGCTTTCCCGCTTTACCCCCACCCCCCTTTCCTCCAAGCTGATGATTAGCCGGCAAAAAAGTACAAAATTATTCCAGACAGAACACCTTGAAACAGCAGTAAATCATTGTACGTAATGAAACATTTTAAATGGAATCATGTTAATGGGTTAGAAGAAATCCTCAGGAATGTTTATATGGAGAGGGTAGGGAGTTTAGTCAGTTCCATACTATTTCTAATGCATCGTTAAAACAGGGCGCAAGCTGTATTACGGTCTTGTGTGGGCTGAACTCATTTCCCATCATTTCGGATCAACACCTGACTTTGAATGAAAATATAGTGGGCGATTCTTTGTATGCACAGTACGTGCCATGGAAACTGCCTTTTGAACTTTCCATTATGCAGTTGTTTGTTCATTCTTTAAAACTCTAGTTTATATGAAACATATTGCAAGCATTAATCTTTATAAAGGCGTTCAAAGAAGGAAACAATAAAAAATTGAAAAACGAAGTTAATCCAAAATTTTATATTAATTACAATTTCGGAATTGGTTAACATCTTAGTACATAAATGGCCTGTTTCTTTTAACATGTCTTCATAATTCAGAAGATAATTAATGTAATATACTCCGTGCAGCGTAAGGAAGTACGCGAATGTGATCAAAGGTGATATCTGGGTTGTTCAACACCATATCATTTTAAACAGAAATGGCTGGTATTTATCAGTTAATATTATTATTAGTAGTAGTGGCACGTTATGAAAGAAAGCAAGCTTATAAAGCATCAGCCAAAAAGAAAAAGAAAAAAAGAAAGAAACTCCTGCATCACCTCTCTCAATAATTTGTCTAGTTCTTCCTTAAATTTATTATCCACTTCCATAACAGCTGATGGAAGTTTCAATCGACAATCCACCACCCGCTGGCTGAAGGCAAACCACCGCACATCTATCCTGCAACCATCATTCCTCAATTTGAATTAATGCCCCTAATATTTTCTGGTTTCCCCGTTAACAACAGGATTATATGAAAGAAAGTTTCGTTCAGGCGGATTATCTAGCAGCAGGACTAGAAAATCCGCTTTACAGCTGTACTGTCGAAATGTGAAGAATATTTAATCTGTCCCCGATATCAGTCATAACCTCAAAACAGAAAACTCATGCTGCACGCCAGAAAAGATAGAGAAACCAAACATGGTTTTTACTACTTCAAGCCTCCATTACACAAAGTATGGTATTTCACTGGATTATGAGAATCATCTACCATCTAGTGTTACAAAGGGTTGGCCACTTCTCTGCAGTGTGAGCACCATACCTCGACCTCTTCTTACGTTGGTTCACACCAGGTTGGTCCCTTCTAGCATAATACATTTGCACGTGCAGGGGAGGATCACTCAGCTACTAACAGTCTCACCAGCGTGACTGTGCAAGCGCAGGATATGGTTGTCACAGAACGACCAAATTCTCACAAGTGGGACTTGAATATCAGCTTCATCAACATTCGAGATTCCTAAAGTGTCAGCCTCAGCTATCATCACTGGAAGAATGTTTGCAACAACCTTCATGGACCAACTGATGTACTGAAATGTTCTGTCGCAAAGAAAATAAATAAATATATATTTCTCTATTTGATGTTTTCAAAGTAACTAAGGCTATGATATCCTTCACGAGTTTCCCGATATTGCAGTGCTTAGAAGTAGTTCAAGAGAGTGGAAATTAAAATGATTGCAGTGCCGTATGAGAGATCTGGTATTTATTCATTTTTTTGGAGGGGGGGGGGCAAGAGCGTGTAGCTGATGGCATCCTATTTGGCAGGGCAGAGCAAATGCGCAATAACCGGCCAATTCGACTGTTCAGTGTCAAACAACGTTAACTACAAAATTGCATTTTTGTTTTGAGACAACTTTAGTTTTACTTTATACAAATAACAATGCATATCATGTCACACAGCTGTATCTCTCTTAAAGTACTAGAGTCTAGTATTTTACAAGTTAGCTTGGGTTATAAGCAAATTTCCGGTAAACCAAAAAATGTCAAATGGCTTTTTCTTGGTTAATTACAAAAACGTTTACTACAAAATGATTTTGTAGTTAACGTTGTTTGACATTAAACCCTCGAATTGCAGTTGTACTTTTGGATTAGTTCAAAATAGTATGGAAGCGGTGATTGTTCCTTCCGTTCAAATTTTAATAAGTGAACATTGAGTGAATTTGAAGAAATTTTTTTCGAATACTGTCTTCATTAAAAAAACAAAAAACAGAATTTTCCACACCCAAATAAGATAAATAGTTAATGAAGCTGAAATCTATTTCAAATATCGATCTTGGGAAGGTGTAGTCACTCTCTTACAGCCTGATCCATGTCTTCTCTTCACATCACCTGTTTCACGCTTTAATTTCAGCACCCGGGATACTGTTGACAGCCTACTTTTTCAGCGATAGCACGCGTAGAAAGCCCTTCCTGGGAGAGAGCAACAGCTACACTTTTTTTTTTTCTTGGTGTCAACTGAACATATGGAGCCATGCTTACACCTCCGCTAAACAGGATACTAATGAGCGTGTATACCATTCCAATGCCGTATTTATAGAAAAGGCTGATGCAATACCTTGAAATTGCTATCTGATGCAATAGAAATGTTATCTGACGCATACCTTTGCTTTCCGACAAACAAAATAACTGTAATCAAACAATATCTAATACATTTCACCACAAATGTTACTTTTTTTAAGGTGATGCAGTTTTTTTTGTCCGCCACTGTACATGCAAGTTCATTAAACTCCTATTAAGTTCCTTAAAAAAAAAAAATTAAAAGATTGACAATTAAAAATTAACTTATATAGTATGTATACTATGCTGTATAAGCTATTTTACATACTATTTAATATTACTACTTATATTATTATAAAATTATAATAAAACTATGATTTTATTGATATCATATAAAGCTAAAAGGGCTAACTCGTCTATTTATGTTTCTGTAGACAGCAAGATTTAAATTGCTGCAATATTTAAATTTATATATGTCTTAATGAACAAACTTTTCCTTCGCAACGGTTTGCCCTGATATTGCACTACTTTCAAAAAATTCAATCGCCAAAAGATTAATTTCACAGCTGTCAGGCAGATTTTAAAGCGCAGTACAGTGTTAGATATCTCTCAATCCTATATTATATATTTAAAAAATACTTGAAGGATGTGACTATTACGACAGCCTGTGTCAGGACTTTATGACCCCCTCATGCAATATGTGGCCCTTAGTGACAATATTATACCTCGCGGCAACATCGTGAGTCAACATTAGTTTCTATGGGAGAGGTAAACTTCAGTTGTGTCGCTACGCAAGACAATATAGTTAGAAGAGCTTTTGAATCTGCTGAGGCGATTTAGTATAAAAAAATACCACATTCATAAATATTTGATCAGGTAAAACCTTTTCTATACCATTACAGATAACTTGTAGCTGTTGCAGGCTTCAGTGCTTTCCATCACTCTGTAACTTTCCCATGCTATTTTTTTCTGCTCTATTAGACCGGCCAGCTCCATACTCATCCATCTCGGCATCCTCCTCATGCTGTATTTTCTTAATGATGCTTATGTGTTCACGGCTTCTGTGAACGCATAAGCATCATTAAGTAACGATGAGATCAAGAATATTCTTACTCCTAGAATTTTCTCTAACTTGCTGGTACAAATAATAATCATATAATTTATTTAAAAATTTTGTTCCCCACGATAAGAATGCGGTGCTATTACTATAATCTTTTCATTATACCTTTGCTTCCAACTTACTAACACCACACAGATCCTGCTGGCAGACGTAACTTCTGACTCAGCAAAAGCTCTTTTCGCGCTCAGGCCTCCACCATCCCTTCTAACTTCCCTAAATATATTATACATACCATAATGGAACTCGTTATTCCCAATTTCAGGGTGGCACCACGTTTCTGTTAGACCTATTATGCCAGCATTAGTTGTCCTAACCAGAAGTTCGAATTCATCCACTGCATTGCCAACAATGTCCACAGTTAAGACAAAGTATTCTTCTACAGTTTACTACTATGAGACACACTCCTTGAAGTTATTCAGGCTTGTTTCCCTAACTTCATCAGCCCGCTCATTTGAAACGTTGCCACACTCAGAATATCTTGCTAACATCAGCTGTTAAGGCAGTGGTTTCCAATCTTTTTTTTAATAACGGTCCCCCTAAGTAATTTATTTTATTTTGCGGGACCCCTACTCAAATTTCTGCCTGTTATCTCTCTGTATATATCCGTGTTTGTGTGTATATATATATATATAAAATATTAAAAAATATATATGTTATATGATATTTATTACAATAATATAATTATAAAAATTACATTTCATAATACAAATCATTTATATACAGTATATAATTTTATTCTTTATATAGAAGTACTAAGTAAACGTCAATTATAGAACATCACAAAATTAAAAAGATACTGTACACCATTTTATAGTGAAATAAACATATAAATTAAAAAATAATAATGTTTAAGTAACTTACACCCAAATTACGTGGCACCCCTGGAATGTTGTTGCGACACCCTGGTTGAAAACCACTGTGTTAAGGCAACAAAAAAGAACTGAGATATTATTGTAGTTGTAGTAATGTTTTAGAAGCATCAGCGACTAAGGCCATAATTGCTCCGCGTAGTGTCTGCAAATTGTACGTATTCTGTGATGTCGATTTTCTGTTTGCTGGACGAAAAACCAGAGTTTTCGGGAGAAAAGACCATGTTACCCTCTCCTGGGACCGACTAATAGCCATGTTATGAAAATAACCTATAAAACTTCCTCGTGTCATTGACGGGACTCGAATTCGTGTTTTATTTCCACTCGGTGTGGGGAAGACGGCAATTCTACAAACTGTGCTACCTACGAGAACAGAAGTGAGATGTGGGCAACCATTACTTTGACCCATATCATTAGATAAACGTGGGTGTATATTACCCCTCCCCCTCAAATAGCAGTTTCCCTGTACCCTTAGGATATCCTCAAATGATACTGGAAAAAACCCTTGCGCCACCTTTGTTCAAATAAATACCGTCTCTTCTAAATATATTCCTTCTACGTACAAGTGTGGCCACGCATAAAAATTTCCTCCCTAGAGTCTTGCAGAGTCTCTCAAGTCTTTAATTAATCCAAGATACTTTCAGCATATAATCCCGCCTATTGTGTCTGGGCAGAACTGCAGACACATACACATTCTTATCTAACTCGCGGCCTATTCTCTAACATATTCTCCATGTATTGGAATACTAAATTAAAAAAACATTTGGGCGCAAAAACAGAAATTTTTGATCATCATCATCATGATCAGCCATTTTTAATTCACCACAGCAGGAGGAAGGCCTCTCCAGAAACTTTCCTGTTCCTTCTGTTTTGTGCAATGGCTATCCATTTACTGCCCACGAACTCTTGAATTTCATCTATCCATCTCCACTGTCTTCCAGGTTTTCTTTTAACATCTCTTGGATACCATTCTGTTATATTATTAGACCATCTGTCATCATATCTTCGAACTAAGTGTCCTGCCCAAGTCCATTTCAATTCTTTACTTTTGTTAAGACTTTACTTCAGTTTTCTGCCTAATCCATGTTTCTCTTCTTATCTAACAGCCTGATTCCTAATATAATTCGTTCCATTATTCGCTGTGTAGTTTCAGCTTCTCTTCCATTCTTTTGATGAGCGTCCAAGTTTCACTTCCATAAGTCATGGTGGGGAGTATACATTGGTTCATTATTTTACGTTTCAAACAAATCGGGATATTGCTCCTCAAGTATGTGTCTATATTTCCTGAATGCTATCCATCCGAAATCTATTCTTCTCTTGACTTTCAGCCATTTAACATTATTATAGCTAATGACTTGTCCAAGATAAGTATATGACTCCACCTTTTCAATTTCTGCTCCTTCACTGATTATATCCCTTTCTGTGGCATACTTGTTCATCATTACTTTTGTTTTAATTTTTGATACAGACACTTTAATGACATCGATGATCCGCTAAGTAACCTTCGACAAGTTTTTGGTATGTGTAGTGTTCGGTCTTGCTCCGCCCCCCCCCCGCCGTGAGGATGTGGTTAGCTGTGCTTTAAGTAGGTCTTGTTATGGCTCTCATTTCCAGAACATGCCAAAGGTTCAGGATTCGAATCCGGGCTGTGGAAATAGCAGGTTCACCACATTAATCTCTTCAAATCACTGGTTTTTTTCTTTGTACCTTGCTTTGTGCTGATATAAATACGGCTTCCGGTCAAAAAACAAGTAAACGAGAATTGTTCACAATGTTGCGATTATTGCGCAAATATTATTTCCGATTCTATGCTGTAGAAATCTTTAATCTAGCAAGCCTTAAAAATGTACTAATGCCGTTCAGGGCAAGTTCAATATACATACAGTAAACTTTGTAAAATCCGGCACATTTTACATAAAAGAAAAGGGGGGGGGGGACATCAATATTTTTCAGTCTGGAAATACTTGTATTTAAGAGTCCATGCAAAAAAGAATGACATTTCTTCCTTTATAAGACATTTGCAGAATTATCTATTCTTTAATCTGCTTTTGTGGCTAGCAGAATTTAATGATCTTAATTCTCAAAAAGAACAAACTTGCCTTTGCAATGAGTTGCCCCGGTGTCGCACTACTTTCAAACAGATTGCTTCTCCGAAAGGCTAATTAGCCATTTGTTTAAAAGGTGAGACTCCTAAGACAGCCTCTTTTAAGCGGTCTCTTATATCTAGTAACAACATGCAAACAAAACATTTGTGAAATGTTCGATGCGATATAAGAAATGTTGTTCAAAGTTGTGATATAGCTAAAACTATCTATTGAATGTAGTGAACGAAGGAAACTCGTTACAAAGGCAAGTTGTTCTTCTTTGAGAATTAAAACCATTCGATTATTCACGCCATTTAAATCCTGCTGCCAATAAAAACAGCTGAAAGGACAAGATAATCTTAAAACGTTTAAGATATAAGTGCAGTTGTTTGTTTTTAACATTTATGGAAATGTGCTCTTCTAAAGCTGCTTAACCACTAGATATATCTCTCGAAAATCCGGCGCCTCCCAATCGAGTGCCAGATTTTAAAGTTCACCGTATATGCAAAATGCAATTAGTATTTGTATGAAGGACTATTAATTAATTAATCACGTGAACATTATAAATTTCAATGATATTGTTCACGTGATTGTCACTGCTAATGAAAATATTTAAATGAAAAAATATATTGCTATCATTTTAATTTTTATCAGTAAAAAGATTTTAATAATAAAAGTAAGTTTGTTTTCTTCAAGTTACCAACTACAATTTTAAATTTAAGACTGGTAAATAGAAATTCATTTAGACACCTTTCCTCATTTTTTTAAATGAAAATCAGGCTATAATAGAAACATCATAACAAAAATAAAATTCTCTCTCTCTCTCTTTCTCTTTCGTTACGGAAATTATTGTAGAAAATGTTTTATTTACTTTCGCAACTTCTTTTTAGGTTAATTAAAAAAAACAGAATTCAAAGGATCTGTGCGAACAGTTATAATTCACTCGATGGTATGTTTAATCAACATTACAAAAAAAAAAAAAAAAAAAAAGTTAGCAAATATGCAACTGCTAATACACATGCGCAGAGGATACCGTTTGTCGTTTATAGCTTCCTAGAATATCCTGGAAATATGTGTTCCTGGTGAGAGACTAATTGAAAAGGTCATTAACAAGCAGCAAAATGTGTAGACGTGAGTCGTCATGGGTGGGGTGTCAAATAAAAACCGTGACAGTGGCAACTATGATCAGTCATACCAGCTGCGAGCAAGGGACTATGCTATACACAAAAACTAGAAAGAGCTAGCAAATATGAATGGGTGGTGACAAAATTTCAGGAGGAAACACCCCAAACATACACCACACAGGCTAAGAGTAATAATTTGGAGTTGACTTCCTCTACATTCCATTGTTGACTTTTCATTAGGTACAGATTATATCTCCATGACCTGAGCATGACCTGATTACAAAATAAATTATTTCGAAACCACAATTGAAATTCTGTCTGGTTGACGTAATCCTACTTGCTTCTGTTCCCCACTTCTGCTTTCTCAGAAAGGGCTTTTTATAATTTCATTGGATTTTCAAGTTTAAGACTTTGCAATCGGTCAAATAGGAAGCAGTGAGAACCACGTTATTATTTCCAGGAAATAAAAATGTACGTAATAGTATTTAAAAAATGAGAACTACTCTCAGACTAGAGTTACTCAACTAGTGGCCTGTGAAGGAACTGAAGCGGGCCACAAAACGTTTAGGATTGTTAATGGAAAGGTAATAATAGATATTTTAATGATTAAAATAAATAGGTCGAGCTTTTATCAGTGGACTGCGAGTAATTTCGATAAGTTTATATGGGCCGTGTTATAAATAAGGTTGAAAAACGCTATATTAGACTATATATTGGAGCACACAAGGTAAAAAAAAACATACAAATGTGATGTAAGCTGCTTAATATACTATTGGGTGTCTATAAATTATTCACCTGATTATGAAGCTCGATTAAAATTTCATTGTAACAGCTATCATAAATGGTTTGCTGCAGTTATCAAAGCTACTCAATGAGTTTTTTTCTCATGCGGTTGGCAGCCTGATCCCAGCAAGTATTGCGACAGTGCAAGAGAAAGAAATGCGAGTATTGTGGCTGTAGGATACCAAATCTCTAGTGACTGTAAAGGTACGCTTTTAACGGGAATTCCAGAAATTGCCACCTGCGGAACAATCAAGAGGCGATGTTTGAAACAGTTAAGAAAACCGGCATGTGTGCTGCACCAGAAAGGAGCAGGTAGGCCTAGTGTATCTGCAGATAAAGGTTCGGAAATTCAGGAAGTCCTACAAAATTTATCTGCCAGGTAAGCCTGCAGCTGCAAATACGCGAGCAACACTGCACAGGGTGGTTCGCAAGAGATTGAAACTTTATACTTACAAAGCAGTGGCGTATCCAAGTATCATCGTAAGTTGGGGGGGGGCATGGCGATCAGGCTTTTGAGTTTTTTTTTTAGAACGCCTCCTGTGTTCTTTTTATTTAATTTAAAATTTTTGGTTAAGGAGGGGCATGTGCCCCCTCTGCCCACCCCTGTTAAAAATGCAAACCACAACGAATGGAATTCGCTATTCACATTCTCAGTCGTATATATGAAGGTGAGCTCTTTCTGGAAAATGTCGTTTTCAGCGATGAAGAGACATCCCACCTGTCTCGTAAAGTTAAACAGAATTGTCGCACATGGGGAGCTGAAAATCACCACTCTGTTCGTGAACACAAGAGGATAGTTCCAAAATAAAAGTCTGGTGAACCGTGTTCTTCAGGCACTGCGCACCACATGCAGTCACATGTGTTCCATCAGCAAGATGGGGCACTAGAGCTAGCATGTGCGCGATTTCCTCGATAAAAAATTTCCTAACTGATGGATCGGCTGGGATGATCCTATTCCGTGGTCTCCTCAATTCTACGGATATCACACCTATGGATTTCTTTGTATGGGGCTACATAAAGGACAAGGTATATGGAAAAAAGTTAACGTCACAAAGTTAAAAGACCGGATTGAACAGACAGCGACTTCCATTTCTCAAGAGATGCTTCCTTCAAAACCTGTATTTTATCAAGTTCCATTTTTATCAAGTTCAATTATTGCATTAATTAATGCAATCTGACTAGATTTCAATGTAAATTGTATTTTACTGTTAACCAAATATTTAATATTTGCCTTCTAGTTCAATTATGCTCTTTCTTTTAAAATTTACATCGTGACTTTTTTTTAACACAGGGTAGTAAACTGTAAAAAAGCGGAAGATACACACAAAAATTATTATAATTATTATAATTAAAAATAAGACAGAAGGAAGAAAAATATAAGAGTACAGCTGGAGTTTAAAAAGATACTGGAAACGCACACGCAGACAGAAAGAGAAATCTATGATACTTGTGACCACACATTCGGAAAGCCATATATAACCCATGACTCATCACCGCACACTTAGCCTGTTCACAGAGAACCGATCGCGAATATACAACTCTTCTCCCCCCCGACCATTTCCGCTTTCTGAATCATCACACTTCAGAGTGTTGTCCACACTGTCAAATCCAGAGATGTAGGTGGTAATGGTGCGGAGGCGTTTATAGAAATAAAGGAATATTCCTTAAACCCTCGTTAAAAAATGAGTTTTCTTCGATCCAAGATTCTAACGATTGTAAGATGTGATAGAGAAAGTTTCGAATGACCTTCCTTCCCCCATATAACTGGACATTGAACAAATATCATGGAATTTCTAATGGGAGTGATACCTCATTTGGCAGCCAAGATGCTCTCGTGGGTAGCACAGTTGGTAGAATCGTATCCTCCCCACACCAGATGGTAAAAGACCTGAATTCGAGTCCTGTTGATGACGTGAGAAAATTTTATGAGATTTTTCACAACGTGGCTGAGTTAGTCGGTCTCAGGCGAGGGTAGCATGGTTTTTTCGTCCAGCAAACAGAAAATCGAGCACAGAACACAAGCAGTTTACACACAGTATATACAGAACAATATGGCCTTAGTTGCCGATGCTCCTAAACCCTATTACAACAACAGCTAAGATAACTCGTGTGACTGAGAGAATCTAATGAATTATAATAAGAAAATGCAACAAAACAGTAAGCAAAAATATTAAATGGCAACTATCATAGTTGACAGATACTCTCAGTTATCTGTGCGCATAGGACCTTTATTTTTGAAGCATACTGGAACCATCCAGTCGAACTTGGAACCGAGTATCAGGCGGATTTTTCGACCTGATTTCACGTAGACCAGTTGATGCATTAATCTCCCAACAAACTGCTTGGGGGAGTAGGTCATTGGGTCACGGTTGATGACTACGGTCACCTTGGCCGATGATCGCAGATTTGACCCACCTAAAAGAATACTAGCCTGCAAATCCGATTGTTTTTATTCGATACTCTGCTTTCCACAATCCTATAATGCCGATTCAAAAAGTTAGCATATTTTGTTCTTTCACATTAGGGCTTTCCACTAATCGAAAAAAAAAAAAAAAAAAGGTTTTGGAAGTGCTGACATCCTTAAGTATATTCCTGAAACAATAAGACATGCCAGGGAATTGTTGATTCGTCGAGGTCACTCTGAACAGCTGATTTACATGTTTTCCTTTTAGAAGTTTATTTCTGTTTCATTGTTTTGCAATTTATAATTTCATAATCAGTATCTCGGAAATAGACATTTTGAGACTTATTTTTATGATTTTGTTTTAGCTGTAGAAGATACTCATATCTGTTTCGTGCAATTTTGAAACACCTTGCATATTATTGCACTGCATGGTTCAACTGGGATATTTCAGACGATATGATTCGATTTGTGAAAGAATGAGATTTGCAGGGTCCTACTTCCACCCTCTTCTACAGATATTAAAGCATTCCACGGCAGATGAACAATTTTTATGACAACCAATGAGAAGAGCAGTAAGAACTTCAAATGTTTCAAGCAGTTCGTGAATAAGAATGGCGATTGTTTAGAGCATATTTTCAGCAATTCTTATGCACAAGAAAGCTAAAGTCACGTGGCACCTCGAATCAGTAGTTAACGTTGTATAAAAAGTCTAAAAGACTAATGTGCCAGGGGCGTTTGAAAATTCGTGGCCTGTGTATGAAGGGTATATATTTGAGGAGTCTTGGTAATATGTTAATTTTAAACATGCTCCCTCTTGGAGTTAATACACTTTTACCACCGATGCTGCAATGCATTGTTTCCAGCTGTAAAGAACGTCTTCTCTTGGGCCTCCAGTAATGCATCCACTTCAGCAATAGCGACATTGTCGGTGGGAAAATGGATGCTATCCAGGTAGTTTTTCAAATTAGGAAATAGGTGAAAGTCCAATGGTGCTACAGTTGGTGAATATGGGCGGTGGCCCAAGATGGCTCAAACTAGTGAGCACGAACGTTGTCCTGGTGGAACAAGACTCATTTTCTGAGGTTTTTTTTCGGCGTATTTCTTTTAACTTTTTCACACAAATGCATCACAAGGTCTGCGTAAATACCCGTGTGACTATCTGGCCATTCTGAAGGCAATCCATTAGTAGTACTCTATCAGCATACCAAAAAACCGATGCCATTACCTTGCCATCAGAAGGAAACGACTGTGCTTTCTTTGGGGAGGGGGAGAGAAGAGATATGTTTCCACTGTTCGGACTGCTTCTTTGTCTCCGGCTGAAAATGATAGATCCATGCCTCCTTCATGATCACAATCATTGCAGAAAATTTGCTGGGTCTACTTGAAAACGATGCAAATGTTCATTTGACTTGACAAATCTTGCGCGTTTTTGATCTGATGTCAACAACTTTGGAACCTCATGCTGGCACCTTTTTCATGGCGAGAACCTCTGTTATTATGTCGTACACACATTCAGATGAGATGCCCAAGACGCTGGTAACATACCGAACTCTGTCACTCCTCGATCACAAGGTTATTCACACTGTCGACAATTTCTGGAGTGATGGACGTTGCAGGTCTTTCACAGCGTGGGTCATCTTCCTTCCTCGTTTAAATTCTGCTGATCACGTCATGGAATAGGAAGGGCATTCTCCCCCAATGTTGTAACCGTATTTTCATGAATTGCCTTCGGCGTTAGTCCCTTTTCCCCCCAAAATACTGAATGGTGACTGATTTGGTCCATCTTTCCTCATTCTCACAACTTTGTTGACTTCACGACAGCGGTTTTGTGGGAAACCACTGGCACCGCCTAACACACACACACACACACACACACTTCACTACCTGTAATTAAAAAAAGCCGTTATTGAAACTGCACGAAACGTGGTAAGTTATTATTTTAAGTGTTATACATTAAGTACAGAAATTTTTAGCACTGTACCGTACCCTTTCATACTCAGGCTACGAACGTTAACTCCGCCCCCCACTCCTCAGTCCCTCTTGCATGGTAATATGCGTAAAATAAACCATGTATTTCCTGTGATCGAACAAAAAGTAATCGAAAGGTGCTTAGTCGGGTGATCGTAGTTGCCGTTGTATAGGGTCGTTTCGACCACTGGTTATGGTACTCCATATTTAAAAAGTTAGAAATGTTACAGGGAAAAATGGACTTTGTGCGCCATCATACATAAACCACATCCTCTGCCGATTTTCGGGAAGAGAATCTTCCAATAGTTCCCACAAACTGTTTCACAGAGAACCTAAGTACGTCATTCTAAAAGAATTATTGCTAAAAAAAAAAAGGACCAATATGACTGTCCCCAAGAGCAACCCACCAAACATTAAAGGAAAATGTTTGTTCATAATGGCTACTGACAATCGTACGTGGGTTTTCTTCGGCCCAGGTGTGAGGGTTTCGGAAGTTGAGAATTCTATTTCTTGTGAACCGTTTTACAAGAAATTCCAAAAAAATACATGGCTGAGAAGTTGAGAACCTAAGTATGTCATTCATTAGTGAAAATCACGTGTACACTTCAGAATGAGCCGCTGCCAAAAGTTTGTGTTTATTGTGGTAAAAATTCTTCCGTGTAGGCGTATTGTGAAATGGATACAATTGCTGTTCATGCAGTGTCCTCCATAGCTTTCGGAAGAAACATTTACGCGACCTCATAACCTTCTGATACTTGTGGTAGGGCAGACGCACAGCACGAGGTATTTGTCTTCAACGTTTGTTGATGTTTCCCTTTTACCAGTGTTCACTCGTAACAGTTTCAGCGTCCCTGCTTTAAGTTCTTTCTACACTGCAGCAAATGTTTTAAGATTTGGTACTCGTGGAGTTGGAAATTTTTTGAACGTACCTGTGAACAGCAACTATGGAATTCTCATGAACTTCACCATAAATTGAAATCACATCAGTTTTTTTCCCATAATATCAGTTTAACAAAAGTCATACTGAAAAAAATGAGGTGGTTATCGTCCTGAAATTCAAATAAACATGGCGACACTGCTAGCATGTACTGTATCATATTGGTCACTCACAATATGTCATTCATGCACAGCATCATTCTTGTCGGTGTGGGTGTTTATGTTAAATTTATGTCATAATTTTTATGACATAAATTTGAACATAAAATGTTTTCCCTTTTTATACTGTTTCGATTAATATCATTTTTATTAATATTATAATACTGTTTAATATCTGAAATAAATATATTTGAGACGTATTTATAGGAATTTTTCTTCATTTTAGCTTTATAATATGCTTCTAGGCTTTCTTTACAACGTGGCTGGGTTTGTTGATCTCAGGAGAGGATTGTCATGGCATTTTCTTTCTTTTTTTTTTTGTCCAGAAACCAGAAAAATCGACCACAACATACATTAAATTTACAGACAAAATGTACTGACGCCTTTTAAAGTATAATTTGACGCCTTTTGGATAGTAAGCTAAACTAAATATTGCATCATATTGTAAATGGATTCATTAATTACAACGATTTTCCTAATTTGGGAAAAAGATAAACATATTTCCTTATTTTAAAATTTTATTTAAAATGATACGATACTAACCAAACCTTGTCGTATAATAATATATTAAGTTCCCGTTTTCCCACGACCATTCCCTGGACCGAAGTCCATCCATGGTTAATGTCATGAAAATGGTAATTTTTGCTAGTCTAATTTAAAATATTTTGTTAATCAAAATAATATAACACAACTCAACACAAATTAATTAAAAACTTTAAATCGGCCACTAGGCTTCCCATAAGAAAGATTAATCTTGATTAATCCATTTATCTCAGTTATGGGAGTTCCCGTCCCTTCCATGAGGAGACGGGCCACTACTATCTTCCCGTATCCTTTTCCTTCGAGTAAATACCATAACTACAAATTTATTAAAATACGAGAAGAAACACTTATTCATAAACATGATCCACAGACCACCCCTCTCCAGACTTCCAAGAGACATCTCTAATTCATGCCTCAAATCAGCATATATTATGCATTCAAACATAATATGCAATGATGTCTCTGGACTACCACAATGACAAAGTCCACTGTCCACCAGCCCCAACTGATTTAGCCTCAAGGCGAGTCCATGTCCAGTCAATAGAAACATCGAGTTCAATCCAAACTGTAGCCATGGTTTCTTCTTCATATCCACAATTTCTACACTCGGAAAGAACTCATAGGTCTGTCGTCCTTTATCGGACATATCCCAATTTTCCTGCCATTTAATTAAAATTTCTTTCATAATCCTTTTCTTTTCCAATTTTACATCTAATTTAGAATAAGTCCTTGTATAATCAGGACAAGATGTTATACCTAAATATGTTCTATTTATATTTCTTTTTGTTAGGAACAGCAGACCTGCCAACAAAACCATTGACTGAACAGGGACCTTGCCCGAGACCACCTGCAAGGCCTCTGAGGAGACAGTTCGACATGCTCGAGTTATTCCTAATAATGCGAATCTTTGCGCTTGGATCAAATGTTTTTGAATTATTATGATTGATATCCTGTGCACCCAAGCCCCAGAGGCGTACGTTATAATTGGAAGGAACAAACATTCATATAATAGATTTATGGCTCTACCCTTTATCCCCCATTCAGTACGCACCAACCTCCGGAGCTTAGCATACAGTGTCCGAATTTTTTCTTTTAAATACTTAACATGTTCGGTAAAATACAACCGTTCTTCTATTTTGAGTCCAAGATATTTAGTTACTCTCACGTAACGAACTGCATCACCCAGAAGCCTCACAGTAGGAGCCCGATTCATACTCAGTTTTCCTTTTAATAACATTTGGACAGTCTTTTCATTAGATATTAACAACTTATGTTTTTTGGACCAGTCTGCTAACTTTCTTAAAGCCTCATCAGCCTTACTTTCAACTTGTGATCTGGCATTTCCAGAGACAATCATAACCAAATCATCTGCATAGGCAATACTTTCCACATCTGATATTTCCTCATTCAAAAATTCATCGAATACCATGTTCCAAGCAAAAGGGCCTATCACCGAGCCCTGAGGACAACCTCGATATATTTTCCTGCTCACCTCACTAAATCTTGTTTTAACAACAACTTGTCGTTCACTAAAATAATCCTTAAACACAGAATATATTTTATTGGAACAATCTGTTCTACTAATCCTATTAAGGACGCTCCCCCACCATAATCTGTCGAAGGCACCTTTAAAATCAACAAAAATACCCAGTGCATATCTCTTCCCACAGCTCTCCACAATCTGGACCAATTTATAGGCCGCATCTTCAGTCGAAAGATCTTTCTTGAAACCATATTGTTTACTAGATGCTAGGCCTTTATTATTATAACTAATCATCAATCGGTTTATACATAACCGTTCATAAATTTTTGCCATGACCGAAAGGAGAGCAATGGGACGATATGAACTGGTCTCATTTAACATTTTATCCATATTTTTGATCAATAATTTAACTTGTGCCCTTCTCCAGCACGACGGGAAAGCTCCCTCATCTAAACATTTATTATACATTATTGTATAAACTTCAGGAAATTTTTCATAAGTTCTTTTTATTACAACAACTTCAATTTTATCCAGGCCCGGCGATTTGCCATCCCTTGCAAGGGACACGGCATTCCCAACCTCCTCATTTGTGAAAGGTTCTTCTAATGTAAGCGAATTATACCTTCTATTTGCTTCAGTAATCTGCCTATGCAAATCATTTTCTTCTTCTAGGTCATCCGGAAAGAGGTCATCCAGGATCCGGTCTACAGACCTTTCCCATGTCAAAGTCTCATCTTCCGCTACTCCTATAGAACAGGAAACATCTAAAATTTGCCGTTTATTATTGATTAATTTAAAAACAGAATTCCACGGATCCTTAGATCCTTGCTCACATACATATTTTCTCCATTTCTCAATCTTAGTTTTGTTGATGGCATGAACGTAGTCACGTCTAAGAACTCTATACTGATCTTTTACGATTTCACACATTTCAATATCACCAGATCTCCTAAGTCTTTGAAATTGGCGCCTTTTCTTAAACACTATTTTCCTTTTCTGAGTCAACTCCATTGTCCACCAGAACACAGGCCTATTTACACCCTTCCTTTTCTTCAAACACCTATTACAACACTTTTGTAACATTTCAGTTAAACTTTTAACCATTTCTTCCGATGATAATTGAGTCCAGTCCACCTGTATAACATTCTGTTCAAATTCAGTGTCAAATCTGGTCCATGTCGCACTGTTTATCTTAAATCTATCTATATCATAACATTTTCTCACATTATCAATACTTTCAATAACAAAAGAAATGCCATTGTGGTCACTAGTAGTTAAGTTCTCGATCACCTTCCAATCCTTAATTTTATGCACGACCGAATAAGTCGCCATCGTCAAATCAATAAATGACTGTCCATGCGTTGACGAATAGGTAGGTCCATGCCCTGAAACATTAACCACCTCTAACCCAGAGGCAGCAATTAACTCCTCTAGTATCTGACCCCTATCATTAGAGACATTACTACCCCATAGGGGAGAGTTAGCATTGGAGTCAATGGACACCACCACGCCACAAGAACCCAACACTCTGTATAACTTTTCTAAATAAGTTATATATGGCTCTATTTCTTCAGATGGTGGGCAATACACTGTTACAAAATAAAACCTACCAATATTACATATCACTTCACAGCATAAATACTTCTCACTACACATAGATTTTATTCTAGTTACCACATACTCTTTATTTCTAACTATAATTGCTGTTGTAGGTCTATTACCTTCATAAACAATTCTATATCCGACAGGATATCCCCTCACCTGACCATCCACAGAGTAAGGTTCCTGCAGCAAGGCGATGTCCACGTCCTCCGTTTCCATTGCTTTGTGCAACTGGGCGGCGACTGCCTTAGAACGTTGTGCATTAAGTTGCAAAATTTTAATGTTTCTATCCATAATTAATCTTCTTTTTAAAGTTGTCAGTCGCCTTAATATATTCTGGACATTCCCTGCTCACCGCAACATGTACAGCCTTCACTCCCTTCTTTAAACAATTTCCACAAGTAGGCTCATTACTTCGGTCTACACAATCTCTAAATGTATGACCTGACTTTGCACAGTGTCCACAAAGCATTTCTCTCTTACAATACTTTGCGACATGGCCAAACATAAGACATTTAAAACATTGAACAACAGCAAAAACTTCTTTAAATTTACAGGCGGACCACCGTATAAATAGACGTGTTCTATCACTTAATCTTTCCCACAATTCATTATTCACCTGGAGTATCCAGTTATTTAACTGAGTCTTTTTATTTTTATTAACCGTTAATATCTCCACACACTCTTTAAATTTCTTTTCAGTTAAACTTTCTTTGAAATTTCCTTGCCAAATTTGACTCAGAAGTTCTTCTCTTTCAATGTCCGATTCAACATCAAATATGACAATCCTCGGATAGATCGGCTTCGGCACAGTAGACTTTAATCCAAGTTCTTGCAATTTGGAACAAGTCTTGATTTTCATAACCTTGTCGTATAGCCAAAGATGGATATCACTTTTGGATTCAAAATACAATACTTTTATGAGGCAGCTGTGAATATAAAAACAGCAAAAATATTGCAAGCCAATAGAAGCATCTTAAAGAACATGCTTAAGCTTTTTAGGGATGGCTATCCCTAGACTTTGCCCTCTTGTTCATTTTCGCTATCGAATGATAAAAATACGGAACAGATTACGGCTAAGGCAAGTCGCATTGCGGTCTCTTTCGTAACCCCACTCTTTTTCAGTTAGTCACAAGTCGAGAAGGTCTTAATGGGTATATAGCTGCGCTGACAGCCGTAAGAAGTATTTGTCATCAACAACCCACTCGCCTACATTGCCCAGGCCAGGGAGAGGCACTAAGGGAGACGAACCGACTCTGAGATCTTTGTCAGAGAAACATGGAAATCGAATCCTTCCAACACCGATATGTAATATTAGTCAAACAAACGAACATGCGCAGACAGAAAGAAAACAAGAAAAACAAAATTTGGCACTAAATATTAGTTAGTATCATGTGACTATGACAGTAACATCCAGACATGTGTGTTGGCCATAGAGTTATTTTACATTATGCTTTCGTAATATCCCATTTATATTATTATTTATTGTATAGTTCCAGAAAACTTTCTTATTTGATGATGGCATGCGTGATAAAGTAAAATGAGATCACTTATTTGCGTGTAATGACAAGCAAATGAATCATCTTCTCCGAACTATACCACTGTTATAGTTCGGAGTGGGTGCGAAATTCCACCGATGGAACCACACCCACCGAAAGCTAGGCGCAGGGACCCCTGGACTGTTGATATCGTGCTGTCAGTTCTTTAACAATATTTGACATCAGATGAACGTTAAGTTTAAGTGATGCATGCATAGCATTCTTAATATATACAGCATTTTAAAGGCTGACAAGGACAGAACGCAGAATATACTTGACTATGCATGATACTGAATACATCACTATAAGCCAAATTCCTATGGGAACAAAATTTCTGCGTTAAGGTTTCAAGCAACAGAATTCAGAACACTAGCAAACTTTCGCGACCTGTAAATTATAGAATAGCAGTGGAAATTACATTCACTAATCATAGAATATGTCTAAATAATAATAATAACAACAAATAAATAAAGGCAGGACACTGGCCTTAAAAGAAAATGGCGACATTCGGATTTCGGTTTGGTCAAGTTTTTTTAAAACATTAACTGGTGTAAAATAAACTGACATGCGCACAACAGTGCGGTAGTGGTGCTACAACTACTCTTTTGATTTATTTGGATAACAGAATTTTGGATAATCGACGTTCATTAAAAGATATTTCTAACATCACTTTCACTCTTTCACGGAAAAAAAAAAAAAAAAACTGATGGCTTTGTACGCGAATCGAGCAAGCAAATATAAAACTGGTGGTGTTAACCATCTTCCGAAAAAAATTCTA
This sequence comes from Mastigoproctus giganteus, assembly GCF_048544385.1. Taxonomy (NCBI): domain Eukaryota; kingdom Metazoa; phylum Arthropoda; class Arachnida; order Uropygi; family Thelyphonidae; genus Mastigoproctus; species Mastigoproctus giganteus. The sequence continues at coordinate 28,208,238 of NC_143579.1, forward strand.
AATCTTTTTCTTTCAAGATGTATTCGCTTTTAACTATTATATTTTATTATTTTTTTAAATCGTGATCTTTAATTAGAAACTCTTTCATCAATTTTTAGTATACACCACTCGTCTAAAATAATTCACATATTATTAATGCACTCGAATATTTGTATTACTCCGTTTTGATTACTCTTAATGTTGTTGGAAGTTGTTGCGACCATCTGTGTTGTATGTACCCTTGACTTAAGCTTGGTACCGAAAAGTTCTCTTTCCTGCTTAGCACGTTTGTAAACAGGAGCACACCATAAACTATATTTCATTTCAGCAATATTAAGTGTCTACAGTGAGGAGGTCACGTGTTTACATGCTTTAATATGTTGATAGAGTGTTCCCTTATGAACCCTACTAATTCTCTTTACTGTAGGTAATTAAGCAACATTAGCGGCCACGGACATTGCGCAAACATGACACCAAGGGGTTGGCGAATGTTACGCTGTTCGGATAGGTAGCTGGAGTAGTAATCACACAAAGAGATGTTTACTTAACCATGTCAAGTGATGAATGACCTCGCATTTCATTGCACCACTCTCGTGGTCTGTGTAAATAAATAAGTACCTGGGAAAGACCCGTAAATCTTCCTTTATCCCCCATCCTTCCACCCATAAGTGGTGAACGCTTGACGACATCGCATCGCTTGCAATGGTCGGTGTATCGTGTTGGCTCGAACGATCCCTTTCGCTTAGGCAATTATTTTACCAAATGTACTCTCACTCCAAACAACAGAACTCTACTCTGATCACTTTGATGAGAGTTTTTTCTGTCTTTCTGACTTAATGCACTTAAATGACACTAACTTATTGCCAGTTGACGGAATGCCAGTGGCGATCATCCAAGAAGTTGTTTCTTATCTGCTACTATTTCAAGTATGCGTTCACATTACGAAGACTGCTGAGCTTTGGCCTACATTTTCAATGCAAAGAAGATTAAAAAACAGCGCTCGCTTTTTTTCCTCTCTCTTGAATGTATGCACTTGTTCAGAAAACTGTGTGGTTAGGAGGATGAACTATCGCTATAATCCTAATAATTCGATTGGCAACAGATTGAGAAATCCTCAAATTAATTTCTTTTATCATTACATTACTGCAATGGCCTTCGCCAACAGTTTCAAGTTTTTCATTTATTGTTAAATTTCTTTGCTCATCCATCGTAAGGAACCTCTTCCATTATATCTTAGAAAATAAAAACGATAAGAAACGCAAGTTGACAATTCTGGCAGACGATTAAAGACCCCTTGATGAATGCAGACAGAAAATCCGACCTGAAGTAGCAAATTCTGCTAATTAACAAGGATTTTGATAATTAAGCACCCCATTTTTACACCAAAGATAAGATTCTTAAGTACCCCATCGCCTTCTCGAGACATAATTACTTAAATTCTCACTGTCAAATGTCATTCATGACATTTAGGGTTTCTTATCCCGATTATAGCATTAACTAGCCTCTTGGGTACTTGCACAATCCAATGTCCATCACGTGACCGCCAGAAAAAGAAGCTGGCGCTGTCTCAAGGTCCCACGTTCTAGGACCATCAAGTACTTGTGAGATAAACCACGCGGTCCACTCAGCGAACTGACGAGTTCCGCGCTATTCTGTTATTAAAACAAGAACAGCATCTTATACCTTATAGTTCCATTTGTTTTTCTATAAATGCATATCCCTTAGCAATGTCTATAACTGCCATAAAAAGATTTTTAATATTTAGAATTAGTACATTTAATTGCCCAATAATTTGGAATTTTCACTTAACAGATAAGAAATTAATCTATGTTACTATATTTAAATCATAGTCATTGACAGATCGAAGCGAATTAGACTGGTTAATATTTATTTTCACAGAAGATAATCGCTATTTATTGGGACACAAAGTTCGGAAAATGATGGCCCACAGAAAGGTGGATGGAAGCACCAATTTTGAAGGTCTATATGTAAAAGAATGGCAGACTAGGTAGCTAACAGCTATAGGTAGGACACAGGGGAAAGACCTACACCCCCTTCGAAAAAGATTTTATCATAGGATGCAATATATTTACGGTGTCCTTTAGCCATCCAACAGGTTAAATAAATCACCTCACCATCTCAAGTCAACTGTTTAGGACCTTGCATGGTAGTGAAGACAGGAAAATACAGCCGACTGTCCAAATCCTGGTAGAAGTTAATATCTTTATTGCAGGCAGTGAATGGTTACATGATTCCCTGATGCAATAATACTCACAACAGCGACAATGCTAGGGATTTAACATGAAATAACTAATACAGGAAAAATTACATAAAACATATATTAGAACATAAAACGTATAATTACATATTTTACATTTAAAATTGATATTAACATGGGAAATGAAAACACATGAAAAGCGATGAAAAGACGATGGCAGTCACTCGGCTGAAGACGAAAGATGTTCCCTGATGATGCGTCTTCTGTACGATTTGTCCTCTGTGAACTTTTTGAAGTCCACATTCATCTCCTGGACGTTGTGGAGCATCTCCATGGGCAGGAATCTATCCCCTATCCCGAGCCTCCACGCCACAGACTGCAGAGAGGGGAGGGCTCTTAAAGGTTTTGGGGGATCCTCCAATTGCACAACTGCCAAAAATTTGGCGGTATTGACTTCACCCGTTATCATTTTAATTGACACGAGCAAGCGGAGGACGAATATCCGTTGGAGACTTTTCTGTAATTTAGAAGTTGGGTGATATCTGAAGTATGTGTGAGTGGTGGCAGATTATGCTTGAAGAGGACCCACCGAAGAAGCCAATACTCATCGGATGCAATGGTTTTTAGCGTCGTTTTCGTTGCCGATGCCCAGATTTCTGAACCGTAGGTGATGACTGGCTGCAGAAACCGGTATATGTATTGGAGCGTGTACTCAGGCTGTGACATGAAGGAGGTGTTGTTTGGCAAACCATCTTGATCCGCAGACCTTGCGAATGTCTTCAACATGGTGTTTGAAACTGAGTTTAGGGTCCAATATAACGCCGAGATCTTTGTGCTTAGTGACTGGGGTGATGGGGGTTCCGTGGATTTCCAGGTTTAGTTCCGTTGGGTTTGATTTGAGTGAAAATACCATTTGTGCAGATTTGTTTTAAGAGAAAACTGCGCCAAGTATGTAATCAGATTATTAAGCCTGTTGATAATGGTTTCAGAAACAGAATGAGGTCGGGCGGACCCGTTGATCCGATAGAGGAGCTTCAAGTCGTCTGCATAACTGATAAATTCTGTTTGCTGGCACAGGAATGAGTGGATGGCAGCCGTAAAGAGGAGCCCTGAAAGAACCCCGCCCTGGGGAACACCTACACAAACTTTCCTTGTGAAAGATTTTTTATTCACAGTCAAGTGAAGGACCCTGGTCGTAAGTAGTGACTTCAAGAATTCCAGTATATTGCCTTTTATCTAGTATCCATCCTCACAAAGTTGCAGGAGGGCTGGATGTCTATGCTGTCGAATGCAGACTGGATATCAAGATAAACAATTGCCATCTCAACCCTATCTTGTAGAGTCCCTAGAATGGTGTTGGTGTTTTCCAGTAGGTTGATAATGGTGGACCTGCGTTTCAAGGCATGGTGAATGAATGGCGATTCACATGGCAGAACCTGGTTGGTTAGGATGGGAAGAAGGCACTTCTCCAAGACTCTGAGGAGACATGAGGCTTTCATTATTGGCCTGAATTGTGAAATTGATGTCTCCTTGTGTTTTGGGGATTGGTTTGACAATATATTGATTCCAGGCTGTTGGGAAACTTTGCGTTGTGAGGATTCCATTAAAGATACCTAGGAGTGCATCAATGATGAAAACACTAACGCTCTTAAGAATGAATTGCGGGACCCCATCGTATCCAGTGCAAGACGTTGGTGGGATATCATTGATGGCCTGGATAAGCTCTCTTTTTGTGATGATGATGGAAGCGAGGACATCTCGCTGACAACTGTTGTGAATATTCTTAAGGTCTGACGCTGACTTTGGCTTAAATCTTGTGACTTAAATCTAGCCATTTGATTGGATTAAGTTGTTGAGGGAATTCATCATGCCTTGCCTTAAACGGTGCCTTCCCGATCTTGATTGTTTTGTCGATGTAGGCTTTAATGGCTTCAGATTTGCTTCTATTGAACTGGGCACGGGCTCTTGAGTATGCAATCCTGTCTAGTGGGTCTGATTTTGCTTTCCATTTTGCATGTAGTAGGTAATCACTGACTCATTTTCGATTACTTATTCTGTGAAACTTTTATGAAAACGGATCCTATCTGTATAAAAATAATAATGCTTTGTGTCAACAACAGCTCAGTTGCAATGATTGGATAGTTACTGGGAAAATCTCCCAAGCCAATTTAGAGCTCTAACTTAATCCGATCGACTACCCAAGTGATGTTTTGTGGAGCAACAAATAAAAGGCACATCGAGACAACTTTTTGAATGAATTCTTCATTGCTCTGAGGTGTCCAAAATTCCAAAACACTGAACAGGACTGGTGCAGTCACCAATGAAGTCCATAGAGGTCATAATAAATCAAGCATTCAAGGACGTATCCAGTAAGACAAGAAAGAAATAAAAAAAAAAAAAAAGAAAAAAAAAGATGAACTGCCAATTGCCCATGGTTACATTAGCCAAACGATTGTGTCTGCAAACAGCTCAAACTACATTGGGGACCGTACTGATTATCCAAAAATTTATAGCTACTTAGTTATAAATGTTTCTATTTATTTAGAAATGTGCATTTTTTTCGTAAAAAAACCCAGTATATCTTATGAAATCATTATATATAGAATTTTTCGGGTGCAAAAGAATCGTGAAGTGCTCGATTGTTGCTGCACCGCCATCCTGTACTTTCTCCCTTACATATAAAGCCGAGTCCATACCATATGCGAGAGTACCCACTACTTCTTACGAGGTTCTCATTGAATACGGACCATACATTTCGTTGTGCGAAATGCGATTAGGTAAAACGCTTTCACAGTTGAGAAGCTATCTTACGGCCACCATATCCGAGTGATCAAATTCGAGAGCACAGTAGCACACGCTTTTGAGTTGACCGCGGTTCTAACGCGTGTGACTACTAGTCACGCTACTGTTTTTGTATTCTCTCTACCTTGTAAACTTCTCTGACCGTGTGTGGCCATCTCCGGAGTATACAGAAAATTTATTTATTTCTAACAGGAACACTAAACTTTACAGAAAAGAAAGAAGTAGAAATTTATTGAGAATAAAAATTGAAATCTAGCAAAACCTCGATTTAACGGAATGAAGAGCTTGGTACTCTGTTCGTTATTTCCCAAGTCCGTTAAATCGAGAGTTTATGATTTTCTTATGGAGTATGTTAATTTAAAGTCTCAATAACCCACTTCCCTACGCTGGAGAAGAGAAGGATTGGGGTGTTCTTTGAAACTCAAGTTGCTGAATCAAAAACAATGAAATTGTCCCAGCTGAATTATTTTTGACCAACCTGGTATAATCTTCAACGGTATCGGTACATAAAGTATTTAAACACAATAATACAAATTAAAATAATGTGAAAATCCCGTAAAACGAAGAAAATCCAGGGATTTTATTCTTATTAATATCAATATATGAAGGAATGGTGCATAAACTCCTCTGATCCCATGCGACCTCCCGGAATATAAAAGTAAAATTTATTTATTTTTCAGCCCATTCTCGTACATTCACGCAGTGATAATGTACGAGATCCCCACGTCTCCTGTAAGACACCACCCCAGTTTGTTAAATGTAGCAAGTCTCCTCAACTTTATGGGCATCTAAAATTCGTCCCACGAATGTTTAGTGCAGGTTGAGATCCGAACTCTGATCAGGTCAGCGTAGTTTGTATAGTGGGAGTGTGTTAGAATGAGCGTCAAGGATCTTCCTCGTCTTACTGCACAAATAAGGTCCTATTACCGTGAAATTCATGAAAAGCTGATGAGAAATAACTGTTCAGTGTCATAGAAAGCCTCTACGTGTGACAATTAATATGCTAAGACCAAACCAGATGCATCACTCCTACACAATGACACAACCTACTCCACCTGCGTGGTCGGATCATTGTACTCCATACTGAAACATTTTAACCAGCTAAGACAAATCAAGATGTCATTTAGAGCTGTGGGTTTATCAGAAACTTTAACAGAAAGTGGGCGGGCTAAGTTGAGAAAATGAGCACTAACTTCCTAAAAGGTGAGTTTTATCCTTGTATATGATGGATGGTTGGTTTGGTTTTTAAAGGCGCATTTGGCAGCTGAGGCCATAAGGCGCTAAGTCAATCATATGATGAAACTTACCTCCCTAATAAGGCAGTCAGTGCCTGTTCGGGAAGCTAGAAGAACCTCTACAAATCTGTTAACCTTAATTATTGCTTTTCTGAGTTTATGCTCAAGACCAAAATTCATCTCACTAACTGAAACATTTTTTTTAAAAAATGGATGAAATGGATGATGTACTAATGAACACAGGATGAAAGGTGCATTCATTAATAAGCTAATTTCTTAAACGATTTTACTAACTTTTCATGTAAGATGCATGATGGGAACGAATACAAGTTAATTTATGTACGCAGTGAGTTACATGTCAGGCGTCTGAGCAAATAGTAATAATTCGTGATTTATAACAAGTAAACAAAGCAAGCAAAAAGCAACGAACCGGGAACATTTCGTTTCTGCTCATCCGCCATATTTTCCAATCATTTCTCCAATCAGAACGCAGCAACAATATCTGGTGCTTCGGCTACAATAGGCGGTATATGGACAGGCTATTTAATATGCACGAAAAAAAAAAAGAAGAAAAATTATCGGATTTATATTGGTTTGGTTTTAATGAAATTTGGTATCACTCTAAACTCTAGGTGGTAGATGACTCTCATCAACCGGTGCAATACCACCACTTTGCTTATTGGAGGCTTGAAGCGGTGCAATCCATGTTTAGTCGCCAGAGCTAAGTTCCGGTCAAACCTTCCCCATCTCTTCCATCATGCAGTATGATCGATGGCTTTTGAGGTTATGATGAACATCGTTTTGTTGTTATTTGGTTTTTAGGAGCATTAGCAACTAAGGCCATATTGCTCCGGGATATGCGGTGGTCATTCCCTGATCTTTCCGCATCCTCCGTATTTGGTGGTGACAGGCTCGAACCCCGGTCTAATCAAGAAGCGTGTGCTACGCACTGCTGCTCCTTCCCACCTGGCTACGGAGGCGCCTGGTGATGAACATCGTGGCGAGATCCAATCTTCCTTACATTTCGAGGGTACAGCTCTAAAACGGTGTTCGCAGACCGGCCGCTAGTTAGTACACCGGACAAACCTATTGGTAACTCTCTAGGAGGCTTCCGGATCAGCTAGTGTATAATCTTGCTACCTCTACTCTGCCAGATAGTGACTGGAGGGAATCCGAGTAGTGTGTATGCGGGGGGGCATTGTCGAGGCCACGTTATGTCAAGGATCTGGGTATATTCTTACCACGTGTACGCCATATCCAAAAATTTCATTACTTCATACAGCATGTCCCACCCACTTTTTCTTACTATTGAATACACCATGAATTGTCAAACTAATAGAGCAAGCTTATCTGCGAAAAGATCTAAACCTCCAAAACACTTCCTAATTCATTTCACAAATATACGTGGTCTCAATTCTAATCTTAACAATGTCCATTTCCACTTGCAGTCTGCCAAACCCCATGTACGTTTTCTGACAGAATCTCAGTTATCGGTTGATTCAACTACTGCTCATCTCAGATGCCCAAATTATTCGCTGTATGATTCCTTTCGCCTCAAAGGTGGTACTTGTGCATATGTCCGTTCTGATATTCCCTGTCAGAGACTTGGTAATTTGGAATCTCCTCTCTTTGATCTTCCCTGGCTTAAAATCTCTCTACCTCATTGTGTCAAATTCATCTGTTATCTCTACTGTTCTCCAAACTCCACTAATCACTTGGAGCTTTTTGACTTCCTCTATTTGCAACTTGACTTTCTCCAGTCCAACTTTCCTAACAGTGAGGTAATTTTCCTTGGTGATTTTAATGTTCACAACTCCAGTTGGCTTCCGTTTTCTAGTCACACCGACCCAGCTGGTCGGGATGCTGAGGCTTTTGCAATTACTAATGACTTTGCACAGATTGTTCATTTACCTACAAGAATACCGGACAACACTAATCATACAGCCAACACGCTTGATCTTTTTCTCACAAAGAACCCTTCTAAGTACACGGTCGAAGTGAGAGGTCCTTTAGACACCTCAGGCCACAACTTGGTGATTGTCTCTTCTCCAATGGCGCCTTTATCTCATGGCTATTCCCAACTTCGTGTTGTTTGGCTTTACAAGAATGCAAAATGGGATGACCTGCGAGATTTGTTTTCTTCTTTTCCTTGGTCGGATTACTGTTTCAAAACTTCTGATGTCAACGTTTGCTCAGATCGTGTCAGTGAAATTATTCTTGTAGGAATGTAATCCTTTATTCCACACTCCACTTTAAAATCATGACCTTTATCTAAACCTTGGTTTTCCAATAAATGTGCGAAGGCTGTTCAAGAGAAGAACGTTGCATACCGTAATTGGCTTATTTCTAATTCTTCAGTTTCATTTTCTGCCCACACCAAAGCTCACAACAATTGTAAAGTAGTTATTAATCGGTCCAAACTAGACTTTGAACAGGCTAAGAGTAGAAAACTTGCTTCTTGCCCTAATGGTAGCCGAGCATTCTAGTCTCTTGCCAAAGCTATTGGCTGCAATTTTTGACTATCTCAGTTCCCACATCTGTCAAAACCAGATGGTTCTGTTGTCACTTCAGCCAAGGATAAAGCTGACCTGCTAGCATCCCATGTTTGTTCCAACTCATGTATTAATGATCTTGGTAAAACACTTACCACCAGTCCGAACATGCTCCATTCAATGCTTCCTTTGGTCTTCCGTCAAAAGGATTTTGACGAATCTTGATGCTAAGAAAGCTGCAGGTCCCGGTGGTATTTCTCCACTTGTTCTCAAAACCTGTGCTACTGAACTTACTCTTTTCTTTGCCTTTTCTCTTTTCTTTTCTCTTACCTATTCTTTGCCGCCTTTTTTCACTTTCTTATTCCAAAGGTGTTTTTCTTTCTGCTTGGAAATTTGCTCATATCCAGCCAGTTCCTAAAAAGCGTGACAAATCCCTCCCATCCAATTATCGTCCCATTTCAATTACTTCTACTCTTTCTAAAGTAATGGAGAAATCAATTAACCGCCAACTCTTAAACTACCTAGAAACCTTCCGTCTGATCAACGATCACCAGTATGGATTCCGTCAGTGTCGATCCACTGGAGATATTCTGGCTTATGTTACCCATTTATGGACAATTCAATGGAAAGGTTCGGTGAAACACAGGTATTTGCTTTTGACATCTCAAAGGCTTTCGATCGTGTTTGGCATAAAGGTCTTCTAAACAAGCTTCCATCTTATGGTTTGCCAACTGTTTTTTTGTAATTGGTTATCCAGTTTTCTCTCTGATCGCTCATTGAGGGTGATGGTAGATGGCTCTCTGTCTACTAACTTCTTCACTAATGCTGGTGTCCCCCAAGGTTCAGATCTTTCCCTCACTCTTTTCCTCTTGTATATTAATGACCTTCTTCCATTGACTTGAAATCCTATCTACACTTTTGCCGATGAAAGCACATTGCATTCCACTTTCCAATTTGAGAAACCTTGTCCTGCTCAATCAGCTTCAAGTTCTCGAAAATCTGCTACCAATTCCTTAAATGT